>NC_092818.1:69524212-69891712 GCF_023375885.2 Dermacentor andersoni
CTTTCCGAAGACTTCTTCGTTGCATTTGATGAAGATTGCTGACCTGAACTGAAAGTTTGCCATGAACACTACAAGCAGGTGATTGGACAGATGGGGATAACTCGCACACAGTGGGCAGACTTCGTTGTCTTTGGACCGAACTTTATTATAGTGCAGCGCGTTCGTTTTGCCGAAAAAGAGTGGAACGACATGGTTCATGTCCTAGACAACTTTTATTATGACATTTCGCTCCCATTCCTCGTACAGCAGGTGAGGACATGAATGTCGCATCAAGAGCTAAACATTTATGCAATAAAGACAAGTAAACTTTTGCAATAAACAAATCCTTTTGTAAAGGTTAGCAGCAATAAAGCAATCTTTCCCCCTAGTGAGTCACTTTCGGTGATCAAAAGGCTTTGCATACTGTTGAGCACGGCACACACTGACCATACCTGGTTAATAAGTGGACCCAGGGAAAGTGGTATTGCCCTATCAAATATGTGGTAGCACTTGATTCTTTGCATTCGTCTTTCGACGTGAATGCGGAGTGAAGCAATTTCTTGTGCCCGCTGCACATCGTCCTGCTCAAATTGCTTTTGTGTCAAGAAAGGTGGCAGATTCAGGCCGACCCCCTTTTCGTGAAGTAGAGCCTTGATTTTAAAGCCCTTGTCGGCCATGATGGTGTCGCCTGGAGCAAACTTAAGTTCAGAAAACCACTTCTGATCAGTATTTCACGATCGGAGAGCAACCCCATGAAAAGTTCTGATGCGAACGTAAAAAGGCCAGTTGGCGCCACGCCAATGAGGGCCTTAAACGTGTTGGTCGACTTGTAAGTTGAGTACGTACCAGACTGCGAAACGACGGAGCTAGGTACTTGACAGTTCACCTCTGTGGCGTCGATGATCACCTTTGTGCTTGGGTACAGCTCCCGAAATACAGGAGGCATGTGCCTGTCAATCTTACTGCGTGGTACCAACATAGTAGGTTTTCCCAGCTGGATATACATAAAATTTATCCAACCAGAAAACACTCTTGACACTGTACTTGCAGAAACACCGAAAATATGCCCGAGATCCAAGTGGAAAAATCCAGTTTTCAATTTCATCTGTGTGAGAAGAAGTTCTTCAGCAGGTTCAAGCTTCCACTGGCGTTCCTTAACGTCCCCAGGTGTGCTTTCACTTTCCAAGTATACATTAGAGGCATTTTCACCCGACTTCAGGTATGAAAGGAAGCATTGAAAGTGCTTGTAGCTGGATAATTCAGTGTCCAACTGCATGCTGCTGTCGTCGTCACGCAACCTCGCAAGCAAGAATGGAATTCTTTCTTTTTTTGCTCGACATTCTCTGTCTTCAGCTGTTTGTTGCATTCATTGCAGCTCGTTTTTGGTATGTTTAAGCTGCTCAGTTAGCTTTTTGTTCAATGCAAACATCTAAATGTTGCTGTTTACTGCGAGGATGTTTTTTTAGCTTCCTTGCCTCACCTAATGCCTTTTTAAGGTTCGGAAAATGAACAGACAGCTGTGAAACTTCTTCGCACCTTTCTTTTAGCTCCAGTTGATTTTTTTTGAAAAGTGGTAGTGCACGAGTGACAAACCACATCTGCAGCTGTGTTTTGCGTCGCACGACCGTTGGCTGCTCGGCCTGCTTCTTCGTATTGCTGTGAAGGCTCCCAGGATATATATTGGTCCCTGTTACTTTCACGCTGACTCGGATCAGTGTCGGTCCTTGCTGCTTGTAAAACATGGCTTGTGAGACTCTTGCTGCAGTACAGTGCTTGCTCCTTAGGTGGTCGACGCTGTTTCACAGGCTTTGCAACCACAAAGTGCGTCGGCACAGCATTCTCCTTCAGAAAGAGTCGCCCACTGGCCACGTTTGGGATATAGTCATCCGGCTTGAAATGTTTGGAGCAGACCCTCGCAAACCGGCTGACCACGAAGATTGGCCCTGGATGCCTTCTTATGGCAAATATCCACTTTTTGAACATCATCTTGTCCTGCGGAAACTTGTGAAATGAGACCTGCAAAAGGTAAGTTATGATATGCTTGTCCAATATGCAAGTATTTCAGTAAAAGAGCTGGGTCACCAGCCCTCATGTTCTTACGTTGCAATGGGCGCCAATGCAGCTGACTAAAAGGAAATTCAGGTTGGCTACAGGCGTTGCATTTTTAGCACTACATGTTACTCACTCGTAAAAAAGGGGTTTCTTCGCATGAACTTCATGGCACGATTTTAATCTGTGGCTCATAAAAAATGATCGTTGGATTTTAGAAAATAAGTGACAAGACGCAGGCGAAAAAAATTTAATATTTTTTTTCTGATTGGGGGCTTTGATTCAAATATTCGGCATGCTTATGAGGAAAGTAGGCAGCTATAGGTAGACCACACACATTCTTTGTTTACTTGCCGGGTGCCAGCATTATTGGTAGCATGTCGCACCAGTCAGGCCGGCTAAAGAGTGCGACGTTCGAGTTACATCACGATGTAATTCAGGATCGCACAGACTTTTCGTCGGTTCAAATACTTCACCTTATCTATGATAGCTTGCCTGTGCCTACAGACTGTCGAAACTGCGACGAGGTCATCTATTTTAACGTGTTTTCAGTAGTACACTCGCTCCCCTGCAGTACAGCCTTGGTTTCAGCGAGTGACAGCGTCTCTACCCCCTATATAAGTGCCCCCAAACATTACCGTTCATCAAAATACAAACACATGCGTGGATAAACGAACGCTTTGCAGAAATTTCCCATGCGGTGGGAAGCGAAGTTCGTGCGGCTAGTTTCGCGCGTTGTTTGAGAAGCGCGGTTTGACCCCTGCATTTAGTACGCTCGGTCGTTCCATTCCTTCTGTGATCACAGACGCACACACACACACAACGCAGTTACCATAGCCTCTAAAGGGTTCCCACAATGTTTCGCTAAAAACTGAATGCGGCAGCGGGAAAAGTTCGCTCCAAGCTCGTTTACGCGGGGTAAATGCAGCAGAACAACAGTGGCATGCCCGCAAACAACACCCGTAATAATAACAAGCACGTATACGTACCTTTTCGCCGCCAATGCATCGGCAAGCCTGCTGGTGACATTCAGGAAGACACCAGAAGTAAACCATTGCCAAATAAATATTCTTAACGCAGACTTGCAACGTAAGATCCGTGAACGACGCGGTGCTTTGCTTAGTCAACACAGCCGTGACAGCAGCGGCAGCTGGCGGCACCCCACAACATGGCGGCAGCGCCGTAGTAGCGGCGGCTGCCGTGAGCGGCGTACTTTTGCAAGGGGTCTATTACGTACTCCGTCGGCTATCTCTAAGGTGTACAAACTCTGGAAAACGGGTTTGTATAAGTTTTCATTTAAGGTAATTGTGTTTTCTAGTACATTCAAATTACAATATGAGAGCTATCATGTCAATAGGTTGTGTGTAAGTCCTACTTTAGGATTTTTCTACGTTTCTTAATCTTGACATATACAATTAGTTCAGTAAGTTCCTTGTGCCACATGGTTGGCGTTGGTATAAGTTGTTCGACTATCTCTCTCTCTCTGCCGAAACAACGTCCAGCACCAAGACCACATTTTGTGCTACACGAACTGCTTAAGAGGAAGCTTCAGCTTGGGTGCTCCTATCCAAATAGATGTAAAAGGAGAATTCGCTTTTCTCAGCAACCACTGCACCAAATTTGACGAAGTTTACTGCGTTCAAAAGAAAAACTTAAAATCTAGTGACTTTTGGTTTCAAATTTTCGATTTAGGTACTTTACTGTTTAATTAAAATTGACAATATCACAAAATTTCAGAAAACGAAACTGTCAAGTTTACAACTCTGTGACTCAGCAGTGAAAAATGAAATCACAATGATATGAATTGCATCTAATAGTGCATCTAAAGTGGACATAAATCGCCATGCAACACATGAATCTAAAAAAAAAATTTGTAATAGAGAAATAGAGCCTTTGCAGAACCCTTGCACACAACGTAAATAATTTACGTAAAACATAAGTACACATATAGAATTTGTCCGCTTTGAATGACCTAATGGATGTAGTTTACAGAACCGCGATACCTGTTCTTGATGCAGAGCTATTAATTTGAAGACGTCGTGCTTCTGTTTTTTTTTTCGAACTTTGGAGTTTTGGAAAAATCTTTTACCAATATTCTGGTCCTAAATCTAAAATCCGCGAACAAACATCACTTGAATTTACTTTTATCTTTCAATTGCAACAAACTTCATTAAAATCGGTCCAGGGGTTATCTCTGAAAAGCGTTTCTGCGTTTTAGATCTATTTGAATAGGCGGCGTCCGAGTTGGGCCCGAGCTAAAGCTACCTCTTAAAGCTGTCACGTTAAAACGCTGCACGCGCCCAATCGGAGAGAGGAGACAAGGGAGCTGGCGGCCCGCTCCTTGAACACGCTGGCGACCTCAGCATATAGCATACGTGCAGTGGCGTCTCCGCTCGTTCGTAAACCCTCGCAGCTATAACTCTTTGTTCTCCGAGGAACTATGCATATTTCGCTGCCCGAAATGGTGCGTACAATTCAAGAGTCAGAAAATAATTTGTCACTCATCTGCAGACCTTCACTTTATGAAAAGGTAGTTGTGAAATTAAATGTCCTCCTTCAGCGAATTCGTTTCTTTTTAACGAAAGAAAAATCCACGATTTAATACCGTAAGCCGACATAGCATGTTATATTTTCATATAATATTCAGTGCGAGGTTACAAAAGGCTCTACTATAATCCTAAAAACTGACTTTTCGTATTGCCGCGTTAAAGAAGTTGTCAGTCCTCATCCTATGGATGAAATTAAGAGATTTGCTCGAATAAATAGTTGAAAATAGAATTAGATTTTATTACAAGATTGATTAGATATACATATTCCTTCTCTAGACGTTTAGCATAAAGTTTCCGAGCATTTTTGTTTCTTTTACAGCATAAGCAGTTATTGCATCGTTCATACAGCCGTTTTGGAACGCAATGCTGTTCGCCGCCGCCGGTGTCTGTCGCAGCTATCTCCAGGAATAAAGAACAAAAAGCAGCTAGTTCCCGGCGGGCCCCACAGCACCGTCTACGTAAACACGTGTGTAAATCCTGGTGTAGTTTAACCAACCCTGCCTTCAGACTAATACATTAGGTTATAGCGGCTATGTACAACTGGCGCCTGCGTTTCCTTCGGGTCTTCTAACGTTCGCTTGTCGGGCTCCATTGTGGGTGGCTATGATAGCCTACAAAATTAGATAAATACGCAGGCGTCTATCGTAATTCCCCAGTCTGTCTTATCTCCCTCTTAACAAAAGAGGGCTCTCCGAACAAAAGTTGCACTTTATGGGCCTACAAAAGTAAACCTTCCTTCGATTTCATGACATTCTCAATGAAAACCCTGTATACACAGTTACTGTGCTTTCACCTTTCGCGGTTCCAAAATGTCTCGCCGAATCAATTCAGCAATGCTGCAGAGTCACAGAGATCGCTCGCGGTGAGACCTCCTACTTGAATTCCTCGATAAACAAGAGCATGATAAGCTTCCGAGTCAGGTCTCATTCGGTAATCAGGACATCAAAGTGATTTCACATCCATTCAGGAGCACAAGCAAAGGAGGATTTCTGTCCAAATTGAAGGCGGAAGACATCCTAGAGAGCTAGAATAAACAGGACGTTACTATAGTAAAGAGAATCATAACCAAAAGGAAAAACAAGGAAATTCTAACTAAACATACTATTGTCACCGTCGCATCCAGCGTGCTGCGAGAAACATTACAAACAAGATACCCTAAAATCAGAGTCGGAGCATTCAATCCGAACCCTCGGAGATGTTTGAAGTGCCAGAGGTACGGACATGGTTCACAAAGCTACCAGGGCAGACAAACCTGTGCAAAGTGCAGTGTCCACGAATATCCCTCATATGAGTTTAATGAATAACTCCCCGGTCCAAACTGAGACAGCGGGCATGCAGTTTACTCCAGGGCTTGCCCTACATTGTAAAAGAAGGGCATTATTACCATCACACTAAATGCGAACATTTCCTTCCAGGAAGCGCGAAAGCGCATTACATTCCGTCATGCCACACGGTATACAGTTGCAGCGCGTAAGCGGACGACGTCGCAGTACACTCTGGCATTGCCCGGACCACTACGGGTGTGGCCGGGACCGTGCCACCCGCCACCGAGGTGAACGCAGCCAGCGCTGCTGCGCCTTCGCTGAATGAGTGTCCACCGACCTCTGGGATAGTGGCCTCCAAGGCTCTCCTTTTCGAGGCAAGGCCTATCCGGAAAGCACCCTGTTCTTGTGAGCGGAAGTCCAGCAGCTGTTGGGAGTCGATGGAGAAAACTCCGAGAGAGACGGGGCAGCCAGCTCCACAGGAGGGCCGCGATTTTCGCAAGTGCTCCAAAAGCAAACCACGCGTCACGGTGCCCATAAAGGGTCCTGTGACCTTATCTTTGCTTTCAAGAACACACACTATCAAACTCTGCCAAAATGAATATACGAATTATACAAGTGATAAGTGAGAGCTCTTCTCCACAATTTTTATGACCTAAGCCACACCGACACAAACTCAAATCAACGCATTACCCTTAATCGGTGACCAAGGACATACCTTCGAAAATTAGTCCGACGCCATGGCATACACTTCGTGTGTTTACCAATCTCCATAAGCTATTCACAATGATTGCTTAAGTACAAGCAAGTAGATAGACATAAGCCGATAAACCATAAATAAAGACCAAATCTACCTTACTACTGTCCTTTTAATATTGCCGAGCTTTGAGCTGCTTTGAACGTATATATGAACTCTGCACCGGGATTGGACAGAACGCATATGACATGATTAAAAACCTACACACAGATAGCACTTGTGGCACTTTTCCACTCCATTTAGGCTGGCAGATGCCTTCCATCATCATAGAAAGAATCTGTCGTTGCCCCTGTCTTGAAACAAGAAAAGACTCGTCCGCGGTTTCGAGTTACCGTCCAATGGCATTCAAGAGTTGCTTGTGCAAACTCTACGCGAAAATGACAAATTGCCCTCTGTTACTTTTCTTTCAAACAAAGAAATTGCTTGACCCTTGTCCCTGCGCTTTCAGAATCGCTCGATAGACTACTGCCTATCTCGTGTGCATTGATGCAACTCGTGAACATTGCGGCAAACATTCGTGGCGCCTTTATCTATGGGCGGCTCTTTCTTTCTGTTTTTTTAGACATGGAAAAGGCACATGACACAGCTTGGAGATGTGGAATTTTGCTAGACCGCTACGAAATGGGTCATCGATGAAATATGCTTAATATAGTTGAAAATTATCTATCGAAGCGTGCATTTCGTGTTAGGGTTGGCAGTCCTCCTTACGGGTCATTTACACAAGAAACTGGGGTGCTGCAAGGTTGGTTATTTAGCTGTACCCTTTTGATCGGTGAAATGAATTGCTTCTACTTATCTATATGTCACAGCATTTTATTCGGCATACGTATATGATGTGTAGCTGTGTTTCAAGCCATTTGCGAGTAACACGTCCACTTTGGCTTCAACAAAATGTGTGAATAGGCACAATAAAACTGCTTTAAACCAAATCCTCTTAAAAGCTGATGTGTCCTTTTCACAAGAAAAAGATGCTTATTTGCAGAGCGCAATGTAGAACTGCATAGACTGCACATACAAGTTACCACAGAATAGAAATTTATGGGCAGCATATTAGACCCGGAAAAAATGTTCATTCCACACTAAAATACCCTCAAAGAGGCATACACAAAAATAATGAGCCTTCTTAAAATTTTATCAATACGAAATGGGACAGCGACAGTAGGAGTCTGATGAACGTGTACAAAAGTGTCGTAGATGGACGCTTGGACTATGGGGTCAAAGCGTATCAATCTATCAGTCCAAGCGCTTTCAAGATACTTGACTATGCTCACCACCTAGGTATCCGCTTGGCGACTGGTTCCTTCAGGACAAGTCCTGTAGAGAGTCTTTACGTTGAAGTTCAAGAGTGGTCACGCCATCTTCAGAAGTCGTACTATACTTTCATGTACTTTCCGAAAGTGAACGCAAACCCCGACCATCCTGCTTATGTAATCTTAAATGAGATGAGATCTGCAAAGATGTTTAATCACCGACAAGGAGCTAGAGAACTGATCAATGTATGTGTAAGATAACGGGAATTTCAATTCTCCAGCATAACGTGACGGTCCCAGTGAAGTCAGTGTCACCGTGGCAGTGACAGCTAGTAGAATACGATGCATCATTCTTAGAGGTGACGCAACACCCGAAGAGGCACATTTTTTAATGGAGTTCTTAGAAATTTAGTCGAAGTACTCGTGCATAGAGCTTTACACCGATGCTTCAAAGTAACATGGTGGCGAGTTTTATGCAGCTATCTGACCATCCTTCTGTGACACTGATACACTGCACCCGCAAAGAAGTATATTTACGGTGAAATCATATGCGCTGTTGTCAAGTGTACAACATATTGCGAAATGAATGGTTCAAAATACAATTATATTTATAGACGCATCGTAAAAGCCTTAATGTCACTCCGTAAACGCCGAAACCATGTACTTACCGAGCTTTATTTCGTTCATTGAACAACGTATACGTCTCAGCAGGATGTTATTCTATCCTGGGTGCCCCGGCATAGGGTCATCGAAGGTAATATTTTTGCTTACTTAATTGCCACACCAGTCGCATGGCAAGGCAACAATGCTACCGCTGGTGTCCCTTCTTTAGATCTCATGGCTTTTCTCGGAAAGAAGCTAAGCCACCAGCAGCGTTTGTGGGACGCTGAATCAAACAGTAAGCTCCACGTAATCACGCCACAGTTGGGTTTCTGGCCCTCCACAGCGAAAGCACGAGGAACTGACGTCCTAGTCTGTTGCCTGAGAATAAGACACACATGTGGCACCTACAGTTTTTCGCTTACTAGTGACGAACCACCAACCTGTGGTAGATGTGGTGAGAAGCTGACCGTGCTCCATAACCTTATGTAGTGTCAGAAATCCGAAACAGCGAGAAATATTCACCTCTAGCATACCTCTATAATGTCCCCTGCCATCGCAACAAGTTTCTTGGTGAAGAACCGCTTTTTAAAACCAAAGCCTGCCTAGGTTTTTCGAATGACATTGTATAACGTGTTATCAGCCCAAGGAATTCGTACGGTATCCTTACGCGAAGGATGCTGCTGATATAGCTATAGTTGCAGCTGTTAACATTGATATAGCTAGTATATGTATTGTCCTTTAGGATCTATTCTACCTGTTCATAGTATACGTCATTAGTGATTGCCATAATCTTATTACATATAAATTTTACGAACTTTACGTCGATTCCTTTTAGCACTCGTTTAGAGCCTCATGAGGCCTACTTCCGCATTTCGCAATTACATTGCCAACTGCTAGTCACAATTTGGCCATACTTGGCCCTTCCTCCATAAAATCCTATATATCATCAACATCATCATCAAAATCATAATCCGTTACCACCGGGACTGAACCCGGGTACTGTGTGCGGGAGTCAGCTGTTCTACCAGTGCGATGTGCAAGCCCTTATAATAAACATGGTATTTATTGCAATGAATGAAATTATGCATGTAGTGGAAATATTTGCAATAATAGGAGCAATCAGAAGAGCAGTAGCTTGCAACATGTTTTTGGCAACCAAAGCTTTCTATGTCTTTCAGGTTCTTCACTGTTCAAGACTTTACATTCAACGGTTTTATTTGAGTTTTCAAAATTAATGGGGTCTACCTGTTTTGAACCCATAATACACGTCAACTTTTTTTGCCCAGTGAGCGCTGGAGTGTTAGGGTTGCTTCACTTGAATGTGCGGCAGCTAGTTTTGTTCTTACTATTATTTCGGGATAAATATCAGCCGGTATTACAAGCCTTCCTTCAGATGAAACTGACTCATGTCCTGACTGAATTAGTGGTGTGCTCGAAATTCCTTTCTTGACTTCGTTTATTGGGTTCATGCGTGGGATTCATTTTTCGACTGCTTTTCCGACTGTGCGTTTTCCTAAATATTATTTGTTAACTGTATCACGAAAAAAAATTTCACAAAGATTTTTTGTCGATTTTCCTGCCGTGGTTATATAAATCAGTATACATAAGATTGCCGAGCCTTGATGTACTGGGTGAAAAATGCCAGTTTTGTCTTCTACAGAAACGTTTTTTACTTATTACACAAAAAACATTGCCAGGTAAAACGCGGCTTTAGAAAAAGAATATTTTCGTTTCTTAAATTTACTGCCGCCATTGTGACGTGCCTAAAACAATTGAAGACTGTCTCATTGAATATGAAGATGTCATTTTATTCAACATATACTAGATACATGGACATGCAAGACAAAATTATAGTCAAGGAATGACGTCGATGAGTCAACGAAAGTTGCATGATGACCACGAAACGATGCCAATGCGATCACAATACAAAGCGATATCTGTGAAAAGACAGCTTAACGATGATGGCATGATGACAGTTGTATAAGACTAACGACATCACCAGAGTCGTATGTGAATCTTCCAATACGACAATGGATCGACCATGACGCGATACCTACGATCGTATGACAAGGAACACATGACGATGAGTGTATGATGACGACGCAGAAAGCACGATGGCAAGACAAGAGTATGAAGACAATTAGATGACGACTAGTGTATGTGCACAATGACATGAGGATACTCTATCATAAAATTTGTATAACGACGATACCATATCGATAATCTGAGAATGTAGCTTGATTAACGGTGATGGCACTATTATGATGTTATGAGGATACCGCATAAAGCGGCAATGACAACGATGACACCGTCAAGATGACATGACGGCGACGGCATGTGGAGAGTCAGATGGCGAAGCCGCAGTGACGATAATGCAACGCCATGACGGCATTGTGACCGTTGCAATACCTTGTGGCCCTAGTTGATAAAAGTTGAGCAACTGGGCCAGGCTAGAAGGCGCGACGACAACTGCTTGACGAGAGTAATATATCAATAAGTTGCGAGGACTTTAATGGAATTACCACGACGGCACCACGACTACGAGCACTTACCTTGTTGCTCGAGTTTGTAGATATCTTACGCAACTTGGTCTTCGAAAGAGGCTAGACAGACAGACAGACAGACAGACAGACAGACAGACAGACAGACAGACAGACAGACAGACAGACAGACAGACGGACAGACGGACGGACGGACGGACGGACGGACGGACGGACGGACGGACGGACGGACGGACGGACGGACGGACGGACGGACAGACAGACGGACAGACGGACAGACGGACAGACGGACAGACAGACAGACAGACAGACAGACAGACAGACAGACAGACAGACAGACAGACAGACAGATAGATAGATAGATAGATAGAAAACAGCTGAAGTAGGCAAATAATTGTATCCGTACAAATAAAGCGAGAGTACCGATTCTGGCCATCATGCTGTTCCGCCACCCTTGATAGTTACAGGTCCAAGAACGAAGTCTCATGCTGACGAACGCCCTGGCTCACCGTTTATCAGAATTGAGGTAGCCACGTTACGGACGCCCTCCGGAATGCAGCGGATGGGGTCAGAAACAGACACGCCACGCGTGCGCTTAGAGAGCATGCAATACGGCAGCTCTTGAAGACACACAGGAACAGGCCATACCATTTCACGGTCCGACGCAGCCAGCAGACTTCGAGTGCTTGCACAGGAGATCACGCTTTATATCTGGTGCACACCAAGCAGCCAGACCAACCGGAGCAATCGCCAATAGCACCTGCCCTCTTTGATGCATCTCTGTATGCCAACTGGACTCTGCCGACGAGAGGCCACTCTACTTAATCGCTTATGGCTAAGGTTGGCCTTCCCCAAATCTTACTGACTTTGCATTGGAATGGCCGACAACGCTCTCTGCAATGCGTGTCTTTGCGAGGAGACGCTAGGATGAATTCTGTGGGACTGTCCTGAATATAATGTTCAGAGACAGTCCCTGGCGTCCGTTCTAGTGCACCTTGACAATAGACCATTGTCAGTTCTAACTATTTTCACATATCGCCGACAGAAGACATCGCAGCTGAAGGTGACGAAGGGACTACTTTGGTTTTTGAAAGAGACGGGCTTCGACAAGCGGCTGTGACAGTGATGTCATGTACCGCGCAAGAGTGTCATTGCTGTGTTATCTGCTCTCTCTCTCTCCCCATCTTATATCACCCACATCCCGCTGCCATGTGTAGGGTAGCAAACCGGTTAAGCTGGTTAACCTCCCTGCCTTTCCTTCTCCACTTTTTCCTTCCTTCCTTCTATTTATATACATTGGAACATCTAAAACGCCGCCTATGTGCGTTTGAAAGCAAAGATTTTCAATGTTTTTCATAATTGGAAGACAGAAAAAATCAACTCTCTTATGCCGCGAGGAAGTGTGTGTACCTGCCAGGGGAGACACCGTCCTATGCCCTCTACATTACATTTCCAAGCGGCGTTGTTTCTCTGCTTTCCTGCCATCTATATACCGAAACCGGGACAAGCCCATCTAGGACTCCTCTCCATTTATTCTTTCCCTAGTTTGCAGTGTTTCCCATTCCGCAATGCATCATTAGCCATCGTTAATGCGGGAACACGCACTATGAAGATACAGTCCTGCTTGTTATTTTCCTTTCTGGTAGAGTGGCACTAGCTAAAGAGGAATGCGCGTGTTGTTTGTTTTGAAAGTTCAGCTGTTGTCGAAGGAGGTGCGATGAGCCGTAATACTCTGGAGTAACTTGCGCCAGAGCGTGATGTAAACGCTACACTTGTTTGCTTGAAATAGTGAAGCTCTGTGAGGGGTACCTTAAAGATCTAAAATCGCTGAGTGACAATGAGGCCCACGCCTTAGCAACCACTGTCCAGAGACTTAGGTGTTTATAAATGAAAACCACGCGAAGGGGCATGAAAAATTGTCCAGACAAACTACGGAGAAACATGCAAAGCTTTGTTGAAAGTGTGCAGGTAACAAACAAATTAAGAACGTGTCATGAGACACACTCAAGTCTCCAACGTGAGGATTTGCGAAAGAATCAAAACTGAGATGAAAGTCTGTTTATTTATTCCAGTAACAAAGCAAGAATCACAGGAGATGTGTTTGCAGAAGCAGGTCCTCCGATGAAATAAAAACATACACACGAGAGTACACGCGACAACTCGTTCAGTGCAATAACATAAAGAAAATGGCACACGACTGTCTTTCAACGCAGAAATAAACGCAATAAGAAAAAGAGAGTCCACCGGAATGTTCTGCCAGCAGATTTGAACGCGTAGGCTTATCTGACGTGTGCTCGTCGATGCGGCGATCTGCTGCTCGTCGATGCTGCTGATTCGTCACTGCTGATAATCATTGCGCACTACCACCACAGTCGGTCTACTTCCGAAGGCTGTGACCTGGTGGGGCCATAGCCTGCCGACTCCACAGTTCAGCTGTCTCCCGATGCACGAACATGCCACCACGATTTCGAAAGCCACCTGACTGCTCCCCGCAGGTTTACTGCCAGGTTATCCCTTGCCGTGCACTGAATGTCACACGTGGAAACGGTCGCGCGACACAGGAGAATGGGAAAACTGCTTCCCCACAGCCGTTTAGTGACGCAGCGGTTGCTGTGGTGGTGGCAGCCATGTTGGGAGGAACTCATGTGTACACACTTCTTTACACCGTTTGGAGGGCGCAAGAGGTTATTTTTGGAACACCAACATACAGAAATACGGGACAGTACATGCTAGTAACGAAAATCAGCAGGCGGCGGAATGTGTTCCTTCTCGGAACTCGCCCACTGTGAATGAACCCTTATGTCACAACTCACACCACTACTTTTACATAACAACTTCTTCATAACAATCCGGCGTTCTTAGTCCTCCTCTACTTTAGGGCCGCACGCAGATGCCCTCAATATGCATGCACAAGGGGGCAGCACTCTCGTAGTCTGATTGTAGCGCATAACACCGCACACAACTTTACGGGCGCGGAAGCTGTAACTCAGCACAACAGCTTCAGTCTCCATTGATAAGTGCACAGTGTTGCAGGAGAATGAGTTCTGTACAGGTAAACAAAGTGAGGTAAACACATACAAGTAAGCTTTCAAGCGCATCGAGTCCTGCCTCAGTATTGCTGTAATATTTAGTGTCAATACAGCACACAGACCAGAATATGGCATGAAACGAAACATTCAGAAAAAGAAATGCACCGGAGCAGTAGCTACACCACTGACTCGGCTAAACGCTGAAAACATTACTTTGGAATCAGCCGCATCCTTGCTCAAACTTCGTTTAATGGAGTGGGAAAACTGCACCGGAAACAAGAGAACGGAGACCACAGGAAAACAACAACAGTACCACAATACCCATGTGGCTTGATCGATTAAACACTAAGGTGACCCAGTAAAAGCGCATGCGCCCTCGTGGCTGAATAGATATATTATATATTATCCAAGCACATGTAATGCGCTACCATTCTGAGAGCACTAAACCACTTTGCGAGCTATGCCACGAATGCACTGGGTATGTGCCACTCTTCAATGAAGATGTCGCTTACTGAGGTCGCTGAGTATGTACACCTGGCCTTGCAGCAAGCGACGCGAACAAACAGTTACCAGCGTTCGCAGGCATCGGAGCATCACACTTTTCGCCTCGGATGCCACGGGCTGACTTGTTGGCACCATCTCGAAATTCCGCAGCGTGTTCTGAGAAGCGTGAGGAGGGAGCCTGGTCGCTACATGAGACATTTCTCAGCATTCGCTCTCACCTGCGCATCCTGCATTTCGGAATCCATGCATATACTTTGCGGAGTCGATGCTATATGGTGCCAAGTAATGTTACTGAAGCGTGACATATGAGTGCTGCTGCAGTGTATACCTGATATGCAAGTTGTTTCGACAGTGGCAAGACGCTAAGTCGCTATATTCATTTATAGGTACAAGAATAACCGTCACTATTCATTGTGAGATAAATTGAACAGAATATTCAAGTACCTAAATTTACGTGAAGCTCATATTATGTTCACCCTTATATTTTGCAAAATAACAACGATATTGCGAGCGCAACCCATGATTCACTCTTCTTCATCTCTACACATCATCATCATTTGCACAAGTTCCTCATCTATAATTATCATCATCAGCCGCACAGTTTGTTCATTTTAATCGTAGCTAGAGTTCCGCTGGATTGAATGGTTCTTTATAACTGGTGAAATGTGTGTTTCGTTCACCGCGACCTCTAGCCCTTCTCACTGGAGCTCCGCTCGGGTCTCCGCATGCCACCTATTCGAAGACAATTCGAGCACGTCCGACACTACTACCCCAGCTCAGCCTTCGCCATCCGTCGTGGCCATCCAGTGCCGCCACCGTGACCCGCCAGTCTTGGCTAGTCTGCGGGGAGATACTTCGAGGAATGGCTCCAAAACTACAGCCTGTCAAGCGACTTCAATAAGTGGGATAACTCACAGAAGTTGCACAATGTCCCCTTCTACCTCACCAATGTCGCGAAAAGCTGGTTTGGAACCATCAGCATGACCTCCTCGACTGGGAAATGTTCACGTGGCAACTTTGTCAGATCTTCGGCGCTTCCGCTGTCCGCACTGAGGTCGCGAAGAAGAAGCTCGGTAAACGTGTCCAGTTCCCCGGAGAAACGTACACATCCTACATTAAGGATGAGCTAGCTTTCTGCAAACGTGTCAACGCCACCATGTCCCAGAACGACCGCATACGACATATTATAAAGGCATACACACCGTCGCCTTTAGCGCGCACGTTACTCAATATCCTGCCACCAACCAAGATGTCATAGCCACATGCCTACGCCTCGAGGAACTTTAACCTCTACGGCTATGCATGGATAACACAGAGCTTCGCTTGCCTTCAGCACTAGAATTGCGCATTATCATACGTGATAACGTTCGAGAGGAAAATCACGGGTGGTGCTCTTACTGTGCGCCAGAACCTGGCGTCGACCCTTCTCCGACCACCTTACACGAAGATAATCAAGCAAGAGATCGACTCTCTGTCGCGTCTAACGTGCTCCAACGGACCTTGCGTTGGACAGGTGGTCAACATACGGTCATGTGACGGTGCTCTCTCCGGTCACCGCGGCCTCTTTACAAACGGACCACTATGTCCCTGTGGCTTTATTGTCGCCACCTGGTCGTGTGCAGCCTTACCGCTCCGCTTCCAGCTCGACCCATTTGGTGATACTGCGGCTACCGCGGGCTTATCTCCCCGTTCTGTCGACGGCGTCAACAGGATGAGCAACGTGGTTAAACATCTAAACAGCGAATAGGCGTCCATAGAGCAACGGGGTACCAGAGAACCTCCTAGCACTCATTTCACCGATCGCCCTTTCCTCCATACCCTGCCAAACACGCCTCCCAATTCTAGAGAGTATCGCCGCCGGTCGCCTTCTTCATATCGTCGTTCCGTATCATCTCTCCGACCTGCTTGTCATGTCTCCAAGGCTCACTCGGAAAACTCTCCGATCCAGTTTTAGGAGGGCAAACTGCATCCACCGAACAGCCTACAATTCCTCCAGAGCGACCGTCGAACGTGTGTCAGCGCTTGCGCAAGGTGCGCCCATCGAAACTCTCACTGATACAGGTGCCGCCATTGTGATTATTCGGGCACACTTTTTTTCGCGCTTCCGGAAAGTGATGACGCCATATTGTGACCCGTCACTTCGTGCAGCGACCGGTGCCGTTCTTCGTCCCATCGTCCGCCGAAAAATTCCAGTATTCATTGACGGAATGCGTTATCCCATTGTTATTGCTACCCGGCGTGGTTGCTCAGTGGCTATGGTGTTAGGCTGGAGAGCACAAGGTCGCAGGATCGGATCCCGGCCACGGCGGCCTCATTTCGAGCGGGCGAAATGCATAAACACCCGTGTACTTAGATTTAGGTGCACCAGTTAGTCCTCGACTACGGCGTGCCTCATAATCAGAAAGTGGTTTTGGCACGCAAAACCTCATAATTAAATTTTTATTGTTATTGCTGTGTTTCCCGAGTGTACCCGCCAAGGTATTTCAGGATGGGATTTCTTGTCTTCGGCGTCCGCTGCTGTCTCTTGTTGTGAATGACTCGTACACCTTAATGCCACTGGTTACTCTCTTCCTGATTATGAAGAACGATGGCCTACAGCTGAACGCGAAAAAAAATGTGCTTTCTCAGGAAAGACTACCAAAGTTATGGGGCACTTAGTCAGCAAAGACAGACCCTGAGAAACTTTCCGCCTTCCATGAGTTGCATCGTCCTGTGCGCCCAAAAGAGCTGCGCAGTTTTCTCGGACTGATTTCGTACTTCTGGCGCATCATACGCAACTTCGCTGCGCTTGCGTCTCCGCTCCATCAACTCCTCTCAAATAACGCACCCTTCGTTTGACCCGCCGAGTGCGAAAGTGCCTTTTTGACGCTCAAGCAGGCCCTGACACCCGACCCGGTACTGTTCCACTTTGACTAAAGTGCAGCTACTATCATTCACACTGACGCCAGCAGTCATGGTCTCGGTGCTGTTCTCCTGCAGCGTGGCACCACCTTGCGTGAATTAGTTGTTGCTTAGGCCAGTCGGCCACTGAATGCTGCTGATAAAATTTACACCGTCACCGAACAAGACTGCCTTGCTATTTAGGTAGTGGAAAAGTTTCGGACATACCTCCATGGCCGTCACATTACAGTCGCCGATTTTTTTTCAATGCAACATCCTTTTACGTCACGGAGCTCCGCACGTTCTCCTCAGCGACGGCGGCCAAGCCTTCCTCTCGCCTCTTCTTCTCGAAGTTCTGCGCACCTCCAACACCGTTCACAAGACCACTTCAAGCTAACACCTGCAGACCAACGCCTTGACAGAGCGTTTGCATCGTACTCTATCGTATATGATTGCTACGTACAATCAGCCTCGACCACACCAACTGGGATGCATTCATGCCGGTTGTGACATTTGCATACAATACTGCTGTGCAACAGACCACCGTCTTTTCTCCATTTTTCCTTGTCTATGGCCGCTCACCTAGTGTCGCCCTGGACGTCTCGTTCCTTACGGCGCCCGTGTCCTCAGCATCGCCCTTATTTAGAACAATTTTTGTCGATCCTTGAAGACTGCCGTAATCGAGCCCGCATGAACACCGACATCAATCAGGATCTGCGGAAGCACCGCTACGACTGGGCTCACCGTGTTGTCACTTTTTTCCCGGGTGACGAAGTTTTTCTATGGACTCCTGTGCACGTTCCAGGTTTATGCGAAAAATTCGCCAGTCGTTTTCTTGCACCCTACATGGTCATTGAAGAGATATCTCCAGTTATTTACCGCGTCTCACCGTTTGCAATTTCTTCCGACCACCGTTGCCGTGGTGCAGAAACTGTGCATGTATCGCGCTTAAAACCGTACACTCGCTGTGTTTCAGAATAATGGCGTGCGACAAGGCGGCCGCTTCCACAGCGGGAGGTAACTAGTGTAAGCGCCATCCATGACCTACTCTTCTTCTCACTACACATTATTATCACTTGTACAAATCATTCATCCGTAATTCATCCGCACAGCTTGTTCTTCGTCATCTCTCTAGCTCCGATAAAACGGTTCATTATAATATTGTTTTGCAAGTGTGATATTGCGAATCCTTATTATGTTCAGAGTAATTAAGATAGATGGCACACGAGCTTATTGCGAGGGTTTTCGCAATGTCACAAAGAACAAAATTTCACATGGAAAAAAGTTAGCAGGAAACAAATACCTCTCATCACTGTTATGCGAGCAATTTTTAAGTACGTGTTTAATTAGTGACAATTGAAATTTATAATGGAACCATTCAAAAGAAGCTGCTCAACCATAATTTTGCCAATGATTCGGTAAAGTTCGATAGGCCAGTGGTGCTTCTCCACAATATATTGAAGAACTAAATGCTATTAAGAACAAAAAAGAGCACCAAACATGGGCAGACGTCCGTTTTCGCTCTGTGTGTCAAAACAGGAACTTTTTCTGTGAATTTAGGAAAATTTACGGTTGGTTCATGGCTCAACAAATTTTCATATCAAAGAAAAAGTGAACACAAGAAGAGAAAACTACACCTTCTGAATGGTCAACTCAAGCATGAAAACTACACTTGATGCTGACAAGAGCAGAGCAAAAAGAAGTAAAAAGCTACTAAGCTCTGCCATCTGGACTGACTCGTATGCTGTATCTAGGCTGTCCGAATCGGCAGACTTGATACGGCAGGAGTTCTTGTTCTCGAAAATTCCTGTTTCACTCAATCTGCGTACAAGCTTGCGGAAGTCTTTTTTAAGCGCAAAACCTTTCCGAACGAGAATGCCGGTCATCGCTACACTTAACGTATCTTTAGATTCAACGAATTCGTGAAGCTTGTGTTGCCAACACTTTTCAAACCTGTCTACAAAGCAAACATGGCCCTTCTGTTTAGCACATGACAGGCAGCCCAGACTGCTTAGTGCCACAAGCGACTTTCTCGTCTTGGCCGCATAGAAGGCTTGGCTGAGTTTGGCGTGCAGGTTTGTGTAACTCTTTTTCGCTACAACGCTGTGATGCGTCAAAGTTCCACTGCGGAGGCAAGGGGTGAGAGATTTGCGGCTTAGCGCATTGTCAATTTTGTCCAATGTATCCATAACATTCGCGGAGGATTGTACACTGAGACGTGAAACAAGTTCACTGCGGAAATAGCTTGAGAGCGGAAGGATGGCGATAAGCCAGACGCTGCGCAGAACCACGCGCGCCAATGAAAATCTCCTTCTGCGTGGAATCGGTGCAGACGTTGCGTAAAATGAAGCGAGGAGAAACATAAAGGAGTCCATTACTGAGCTGAGCCGCCAGAACTTTCTTTCTGGGAAATCAGCGACTATTAACACAAGTGCAACGCATATGATGGCGGCTAGAAGGAGGCACATTCCAAGTTTTGACTCAGCGACAATGTTCACAAAAGAAGTCGATACAAAGCTCGCTCTTTTGACGTAGAAAACATCGTCTGTCTGAGAAATAAGTAGATCGGTGCCGAAGTATTGTGCACTATGAGAAGAAAAGATTACCTCGGTTCCCAAGATGTCGGCACCTCCCTCTACGAGCGCATCCGAGATAGTGGATCGGCGGTTGGAGAAGAACCACTTAACAGTGACATTGTAAAAATTGAGCGCGTCAAAGACGACTCCAGCTGGACCTGAGCCGCAAATGAAGCCTGGATTATCCTGAATTACGCAGCCTACATATACAACTTCATTTCTGAGCCTGCTGTGGTGTAGATGTTCTGAATGACCCTTTAGAGCGAAAAGGTGACATTCTCTAGCAGCCACTGGAACAGTGCGTGTTTGTAGCAGATGTGAACATCCTGTTGCGCTTCCGTTTCCCTCACACAATCTACCAATTTTGCATGGCAATGTTCTCGTGAATGACACATTCACAAAATTATTTGACGCAGTTCTTCCAGTCGGACTATCTTCAATCAAAAAGCAGTCCACCAAAGAAAAATTAACAGGATGAGTTGGGCACATATTAAGATATCTCATTGCATTATTTCCAAGATTTAGTGCAAGCACGTTCGTCTTCACAACCGTAACAAAATTTTCCCTAATGTACATAATAAAATTTCTACTGGGAAGCGTCCACAAAGTTGTAGCCAAAGGCAACTCGCGGACCAAACAACGACTGCATGAACTCCAGTAGTCTTTTGACGTAACCAGTGCTAGCTCATCCTGCAGAGAAATATGCGAGCGCAGGGTAGCAAACAACTGCTCGTATTTTTTATCTGGTATGGCAATGCGTACTGAGCAAGAAATGTGTGAAGCAATCAAGAGCAAGTAGAAGTACCTCCCACTGTTAAAAGCCATTTGATAGAGATGTAGTGCTTCACCTAGTTGGAAAAATGTAAAACGTATTTGAAGCAGAATTAGATAATAAAAATGTTTCGCAAATAAATTTTCTCACATATTTTACATGTTTCCTAATATTTTCTGTACATAGGTAAGGACACTAAACTAGCCGCTCTCGCGACAGGGCTGTGGTTTGAATGTCTTTGCCAAAAAAGTCGTACCTCTTTTGTACACTGTTATTTCTAGTTACTTTAAGTGCTCCTGCGACAGCGAAAAGCAACTGAAGTAATGGCTATAACCAATTTCTAGCAGCCGTCCCGGTTACCTGAAATATTTTCCCAATCTCATCCTTGTAATTACAACTTCAATGATTCTCAAATTTTCGCTTGTAGCATTAAAAATATTATATTGATGTAATGCCAATGGACGGTTCACGCACAAAATATGAACTCCAGTAACCGTTCACCAAATGTGTTCTAAATGAGGGATCGGCGGCTCATACGTTTGCATAAGAAGACGATTTTGTGCATTGTTGATATGTAATTGTCACTTGAAAAGTATTGGAACATGTGCCAAACTTAGGAACAATTGGTGACGCCTGAAATACTTAGGCTACGCAAAAGACAGTAAATTGCACCAAATAGGCGATACAACCTTCGATTCAATAATACCTTGAAATAGTACAAGGCAGGGCAAATTATGTCGCTCCTCTACACTCAAAAGAAAAGAAGTCCAACGTATCAACTAAGGTTATATTTTGTTCAGTAGAATATAAAATATTTGACATTCACCTCAGAAGCAATAGGTATGTCACCACTATGAGCGCCTCTAGGACCTATGAAAAACAGTTCCCCTTCTTTCTGAGGGGCGGTGTACCTGTGAAGAAATCCAGAAGCACGGGATAGTGCTATGAACCGGACGGTACGTCAAAGAGTCAACAATTATATAGCAAGCCTTGCAGATGTATGCAATCCGTGTTGATTGGTGTCAGGTACGCGGCCGTGGTGGCCACATCTCGATGAGTGTGAAATGCAAGAAGGTTCATGAATTTTTTAGACCAATAGACGCTGCACAGCTGAGATGGCCCAGATCAATATGTAATCACACAAATTGAGCGTACCTCATAATATGATACGGCTATACCTTTTTTTTTGTACTGCTACTACTTCTTCATTATCCACTATCGCGCGTCGCCTTCGCATGTCGTTCATACGGTCACATCTAGACCAGGGATGCTTTGATTCGTTGTTGCATGTTCCTGCTCAGTAGCAGCTTCTTTCCTCCAAAGCAGTGTCTTTGTTGTTATCCGATTTTGTAATTTCCTGATTCATACTTTCATTTGATTTTTGTTTATGTTGTGTAGAAGAACAAGTCAGACGCATGAAAACGCAACATTGGCCAAAGAGCATTACCGTGCGTTGTATTTGTCCATTTCCGAAGTTGAGAGCCTAGTCTGCCAAGGCGCAGTGTCAGAGATGCGTACAAGCGCTCATTTTTGGACACGCAATAAGGACTGCCGCATAATCTACACGCTTACGTGCGCTGTTCGCCTAAATTTTTCGATGCTGTGTGTCAGCCATAAGGAAGTATCCTTTCGAGCGTTTGTATTCTCCCGTAGATCGGCTCTTCTGGTGCTGCAATACCTACTCCCTGAGATGGTCATTACTTCCACGATTAGCCAAGGCACACATATTTTTGTCATCCATCTGCTTGGCCCTCGTTTTCTCTTCTGCAACACCAATTTATGCGTTAGCTCATGAAATAATCAGCATCGCCTAACAAAGAACCTCTGTCTGCTATAAAGCAGGCAGAGGCACTCAGTCGCAACAATTGCTGACCAGGGCAGCCAGGCTAACCACACCTTTACATGTTACTGCCATCACCGCCACCACCACCTTATCCCAAAGGGACCAAACGTCTTTATTTCGATACTAATAGCTGAAATTAAACAAAACATCAAGGATATATTGTTCGCATGGCAACAAGATAAGGGGCCCAGAGCCTGTACGTTCATCGGTATGGTAAGTGATCGTGAGGTACACGGTTTGCCCGTGCGGTTCTAATGCCGCATGTACAGGGTCAATATCCGCTCCCTCGGAAACCGGTACCATCTAAAGGCTGTTTCCCACGCTGCCACTGGAATTACGAAAACCGGGGCCGTCACAAGCGTCCAAATACCCTATTTAGAGGGCCCATTTGACATTATTACGATTTCAACAATGCGACTGGTGCGGCGCCCAGGGTTCCTTACTGCCAGGTTTCATGGCACACGCTGCATAATTCCTTTAATGTAATGAATAAGACGTTTACATTGTAATATTGTTGACTTTTTTTTATTAGGCGCCAATAATATGCGCGTTTTGTTACTTATAAACGTGGTAAAGTTGAGCTTTGTATCGGAGTGCACAATGGCGGTTTCTGAATTTCAGTGCAATAAGACACGGCACACGGAAACAGCTGTTCGCAGTTGGCTGTTCAGAGCTTTGCGTTGTCTCCTCTGGCTTTTATGACCGTTTCATTCTGCCTGCGCTTCAACAATCTACAAGACGACCTTTCAAGTTCACATGACTACGCTCACCGCATGCGCAGTGTTCGGAATTCGGCGGCCACAAATTCACCGTGTCAGCCCAACAAGATCCCCGCGCTACCCGTAGGCAGCGTCAGCTTCTGGAGAAATGTGTATATTGCTTGTGATTGCGCATATACGGTACCTGCTCGTAGCTATATGTTCGCAGCCAACGCAACAACAAGCACGAACCCGAAAGCCCGCGTCTGCCCATGAACGAAGCCGCAAATACTTTGTGTGGTTAATGAACTTGGAATTGAAATTGTGTTGTGAAATTCAAGGTTAGCGCTAGCCTGGTTCGTGCTTCGCGGTGTATGTGCTGTGAATATATACTGATAGGAAACCTCTCTGAATATTTCTAAAAGTGCAAAAGCAAACGCATCAAACTTTTTCAGCAGTTACCGTCACTCTTGTAGTAACCTGTGCGTCGTATCACAGCATCCTAAAAGACACTCTTCTTGTCCACATTGTTGTCCTGTGTGCCTCGCTGTTGTATACTGCGAACTTTTAACAAGAATACCATATCAGTACGTGCTATCCAATATGCAGGAGCGTAGGCCCGCGGCAGGCGCACTGGCCGTAGGGTTTTTCGCTTTCTGCTCAGTCGCGCACGCCGTTCACGGTTAGCCTGCCTTGTGGAAATATTATTATTATTATTACTATTACATTAGATAATATACTTCACTGTAGCTTATAGCAACCATCCAGATTTCCTAAGCTAGTCCGGCATTTAAACTGCATTTGCTCATCATTTTTTACGACATGGTAATGGGACTCATATCAAACTATATTGCTCAGCCAAACAAAGTACAAAGGAAACTTGCAAAAGGGGGTACCAGCGAAACACAAAGGACGCGCACACAAGGAAAAGGCGTTAGACACGCACGGACGCTTGACTTTCAACTGTACTTTATTGAAGCATACATTGCCGCACATAACCTCCGACGCATGCGCATCTTCAACTCCTCTCAAGACATGTTCATAGATAACACCTCGAAAATAAATTACCACGTGAAAACAAATGACACATGCGCAACTTCTGCTGCCAAGACGTGTTAATGATAGTCAGTTTTTATTAATCATACTTTAGCTACTCGATAGGTAAGCAGATTCCTTGTTTGTTAAACACCAAGACGTATCACTGACAAAAATTTCTTTCTCATTTCCAATGGTAAAAGCTTCTAAGATTTCGCGTACGTATCTGGTCTTGCCCTTCCCTAAAATGGTCACACGACCAAACAATGGCACACTTTTCTTGCACTTATTGCAGCCGCGGTAATGCAATGCCAAATTGCTTCCCTCGTCCCCACTCGAGAACGTGTTATGTTGCAAAAACTTATTAACACACCTACCTGTCTGGTCTATATAGACTTTACCACAAGCCAACGGAATGCGGTAAACCACACCGGCGTTGCACTTGATGATGGGTGTCACGTGTTTATCTTTAGAGGCCCCTCTCCCCCAATCCTCCGGCAGAAGCTAGCCAATTTGCAAGGTGCAGAAAAAACAACGCTTGCACCTTGCCTTTCCACTACCTTCTTAACGATATGGGAAATTTTATGAATGTATGGCATCATTTATAGTTGCTTTCTTCGCTCTGATGTCGGTGACTGCTGGCCTACTAGACCTTTTACTTTCCGCAAACCGGCTTCAGCAACAGCCTTATTGATTAAGAGAGGAAAACCTGCTGTCTCAGGCTATATGCCATGTGGTGGCAGCAGCTCTTCTACACTGCGTCCAGAAGGCGTCCAACCACTACACCCCTCTTGACCAGATTATGCTGAATGGAATCATACGGCATTAGCGCTTTTTAATTCCCGGGAGGAGTACATGTTGCGCATGCGTGGGGTGTTTTCACACGGTAATGAATCTTGGAGATGTTATCTATGCACATCTCTTGGGAGTAGTGAAAGATGCGCATGCGTCGTAGGTTATGTGCGGCAATTTAAATTTCATTAAAGTACAGTTGAATGTCCAGTGTCCTTCCGAGCGTAACGCCTTTTCCTTGTGTGCGCGTCCTTTGTGTTTCGCTGGTACCCCTTTTTTTTCAAGTTCATCATGCCCCAACCGGCCCAAGAGCTTGCGCTAATACAAATGAAAGCCTCAATGTATATTCCTATCTCAATTTCGTGAACCGATCTTAGTTGCAGAATTTTATGCCCATTTGAATTGCCAGCAATTCAATGCTCAAACTTTGAAAATATTATTCCTTTTTTTGCTGTGAAAACTCTGCTTCAATGTCGATAGCAAGCTATAACTACTCATTTCAAAAGTTTTCAGCAATGACTATAACTTAAAGCTTATCAATGCGATTTTGTCGTATGAGCACAGTTAAATTTGCTCTTCCCTCTCATTAAGAGCCATGGAATGAAACGCTTCACCTTTATAAGTATCAGGATGCAAACATTCTGCCATTTCTTCTGAGCACCTGTGCTCATCCCGTACTGCGCGTGTTTGTATCAATCTTTGGAGTTGTAATCACAGTGATGTATGCAATTTTTTAAACACGTTGCAACAGACTAATTTGTTGAACTTTGTTTTCAAATCCACAAGAAGTGGCCACGCAGTAACGATCACATTAATAACGAAAAAAAAAGCTATAGATTCAGTGCACGTGGTGGCATCTATACGAAGCCAGGTTTTTGTCAACTGGTCAGTTAAATGCTGCAAAGTAACTGCGCTATATAAACCTGTCCTTACTTTAAACAATCTAACATGACATCTTTTGCAAGGTTTGTTTATGCACCACATAGGTCACAACCTTTGTGTCATCTAATGTTTAGGCACTACACTGTTAACTGCACATTAGCTGCAAACTGCACTTAACGTAGATGCGCACTGCGAGACTTCAACAGAGTGACGTTTGTTCAGGGAGGGATGCCGCGCGGTGCATGCAGATGATGGAATGGCGCGTGTTTATGCATTCATTTATCTTTTTATATACCTTGCAGGCTGCAAGGATGAAGGATTGGGTGAGAGAGAATAAAATAGTACTTACAAAGGGATGGGCACAACATTATACAATAATTAACATGCAATAACAGAAAAAATTACCTCAAATGGTAAACCAGCGAAGCTTCAATGTGCAGCCCCGACGTTTATCCCTAGCTTAATTCTGACGGCTGACTAACGCATTTTCCAATTATTGTTTACGTCTCGGTTTCTTAATGAGGTTGCGCACATGTTATGCTTGGGTTTATCACATTGCTAATTTGACATACCCCACATCGCGCTTGGCATAATCAGTGTCATGTAGGGTGCAATGAGTGGTCTATTGTTTTAGTACAGCAGCTTCATCAAAGTCTTTCTGAAATATGATACGCATTCGTGTTTTGTAATGCATTAATCATAGTATATATGACTGGGTTATGCACTGTAGTTACCAAGTGACACACCGGGGCTGCACATTTAATTTAATGAAATAGAGGGACACATTTGTGAAGCTATTGCGAAATCGCAGAGAAACTTCAGCACGCGCGCTCTGCTGCGAGAGAGAAACGACGTTACTAATTGTGTAGCCAATGACACGCCACACCTTTGCTGTGACATAATTGTGTCGTCATGATTTTGTCTTAACCCCGTCCCCCTCTGTGTCGCTTCTCTGCAATAATACCTAGATAAATGCATATGTTTTAGTTGCGTAAGCATATCTTTGCCTAGCCAACGAGTGATTTGTCAGTCGGTCACGCAAGACGAAAGCATGGCTCATTCCACCCTAAACAATGGCTCGTACCTCCGCAGTAGGGTTTCTGTGGTCGGACCACGAGTGTTTTGCCTTGGCATATGCAGCTTCACTGTAAAAAGATGAACACCTTCAGCCAAAGACCAAAACGATCATAAGGCACGATAAGAAATGAAAGTTTATTGAACATGCCGAATAAATGCTGGTTGACAAACAATAAGACAAAGCACCCCCAAAAAGGTAAACCAATAACTGATGCGTGTCCATACAAACCTCCACAGGCAACTCATCCATCTCTGAAAGTCTAACAGATGCCATGCTGTCCCAAGATTCGTCCAGTGTTGACAGAGATTCTTCCAATACACTCTTGGCATCTGAGCGTGCATTGCAGAGGAAGAATCTAGCCTTTTGTGCAGATCGGCAGCCTAGAGAAATTATAGAAACTATATACGTAGAGACACTGTGAGAATCTAATCAGCCTGCCTTCCGGTAGAGATGGATGCATTTCTTGTCAGCAAACAGAAATTAATTTTTGCTTCTCCTTTCTGTGTACGTTCGGTTTATTGCTTGTCAGCCAGCATTTACTGGACATGCACATTAAACTTTCTGTTAGATCATCTCAGTTTTCTTGTTCTTCGTATGTGTTATCTGGTGTACCAATAGAATGTTTCATTCGAGCAATGTTGCAAGAGCCTACAGTGCGAAGCAGTCACAAAAGGATACGCTAACTTCTAATTAAGAGGTTTATTTTGAAAATGCAGTGATTTTTAAAGGTTACGAGGAAACAGTGCAGCAAGAAAGCCTGATAAAACTTGTTCTTGATCAAACCAAACATAATCAAAAAGAGGAAAGAGATAATGTACAAATCGATATACAAGTCCAGGGGGAAAACATTGTGATCACCAATTGCGCATGTGGGTACTTTCAGAGAAACTTCAGTTGATTTTTTTTCGATGCCATGGAACTGGAAGTGTGCCTGCGTACATAAAGAAAATGTCAGTCTGTCTATTGGAATAAGAACAGTGTTTCTTGAAAACGGCGGGCATCCACGACTGGCGATTATAGTGATGTTTTTTCCTGCACTTAGGATTTTTATCAGTGATTTCTTTCTGTAGCATTTTTATTTATTTGGTTGCAACAAGCATCAATTTTTATCTAGCCTTTAAAGATGGATTTTCTTGCTCGTAAACTATAAATCACCCATTTCTACAATAAACGTTAGTTGGAAGCTAGCCCTCATCCGTCTCTAGTGTCATCCTATTCATACTGCTTCATGATATGCGCCCTTGGAACATTTGCGTTTGTGTGTGTGTGAGCGTGCGTACGTGTGTGTGTGTGCGTATGCGTGTGTGTGTGTGCGTGTGCGTGTGCGCGCGTGTGTGTGTGTGTGTGTGTGTGTGTGCGTGTGTGTGTGTGTGTGTGTGTGTGTGTGTGTGTGTGTGTGTGTGTGTGTGTGTGTGTGTGTGTGTGTGTGTGTGTGTGTGTGTGAGGGTGTGTGTGCGTGTGTATGGCGTATAGATTTGGATGTGAAATCGGGCCCTTGTGCGGGGGCATTGTTCTCCTGGGCAGCTTCATGCATTCACTAAATACAGCGCAACAGCCACGTTATTAACATAAACAAAGTGAATACGCAGAGCGCTTCATGCTTCTCCGTCGTCGATTGGTTGCGCTTTAGTTAAAATGAATAAACAGCAACTCGTCCAGGTTCCTGTTCTTCTGTCGGGCTCATAAACCGACTTGAGTCCTGGAATGTCTGTATGGCTATGTATGCTGTAATTTAATTTTTGTCCATGTGCTTCCAAGTCGTGTGTCAATTTCCTGATCTTTCTTGCAATCTTGTGGGATGTGCAAGCACCGACTGTTTCTGGTGAATTCATGCACGCATGCAAAATGTTGTAGTCTGCAAATTCACACAGCAATGCTCTTTTTTAATTGCTTTTATTTCAGCTTTTCTAGGTATAGCATGTCCTGAAATGGTCCTCACTTGTATTGTGTTTACTTTTATGAAATGTCATACTACTTTTACATTCCTAGTGCAACATCAGTGTTCTATATGTGCGAGATATTTTTTATCTTCATGATTAGCAACCTCCTCTGAGTGCTTGGCAGTTAAATATAGTCGCCTGGCGAAATTGTTTGCGGCCTTATTGCACGGTATGGGCCGGTTGTGTTCAATGATCCAGTCCTCCTGATATTATGTTTCTGAAGGGAGTGGTTGTCGTCTTTGCATCTCATAAACTATCTGGCATCGCATCTTGCGACCAGGTTCTGAGCTCTGGAGGCAAATGATTTGTTGCGCAGGCTGCAACTCTACTCTGTCTAGGTACTTGTTTATTAGCTATTTCTCGTAGAGGTTTTCAAGGATGGTAAAGTTGGAAAGTCCTGTCAGTACCCAATGCCTACATTGAATGAGTTGTCGTTCTTCTGCTTTGCTGGCAGTTCATACCATCCAATAACTTGGACAGAAGTACAGCATCTGCGATTTTCCATATCTGTTCATCCGCCCCGTGAAGTCGAGATTAGTCTTTTCATCAGGTGCAAAATTTGTGTCCCGGCTTGGCATAATTGTTTCACCGACATGCTAGTTCTGCCGTCTTCGTCTTACACTAGCTGAGGATTTGTGGATATTGAGTTGCGTGTAATTTGTCCAGCTATGCGGAGCACAATATGGAATCTTGGAATCTACGAGAGTTCTTCGATCTATTATTTTGTTCCGACGTTGATGTAACCTGACCTATCAGAAAGCCAGAGGTCAGAGTGGCGATGAAACTCTGGAGTGTTGTCGACAGCTTTTTGCATTGGTTTGATTTCTGTATAAGATAGCTTTCCCATAGACTGTAGCACACCATATACTGTAGTACTTCTAGTAGTATACCTGTGTTGTTGGTGTGGGTGGGCCAAGTGTACCACCAAAACTGATCTGAAATTTTTGGTCTTTCAAAAAGTTACGGTTGAACTTAAGTAGATTACAAGAAATTTTCTGATCATTGTTGCTCTTATTAGAGTAGCATGAGGTACTATATTAAAAGCCTGTTCACTCACTTCATTCTTTCCTAAGTGGTATTACAAAGTGCCCTGAAATGAAATGTCGGCTGCTTCTTGCCCACTCACATCTGCCAGATGGGACAACTCTTCAAAAAGGTTTTCTTGTGCTGTGTGCACGATGTAGTATGAGCAGTCATGTCTTGACAATTATACATCTGTAGAATCAGCTTCCCGATAAAGTTCTTCGTATGCTTGATGATACTTAAATGTGCAGTGTTGTTGAACAATACACATTGATGCAATGAATGTTTATACACTCGAAGCATCAGGAAAGATGCCTGTTTTACAATTGTGCCTTTTGCTTTCAATTGGTGTTAGTATTGCTTGTTAGATCTTTCATAAGCACGCCCCCATATGCAACAGTCTTTGGATGTTTAAGGGTTCAATAAATTATGATGAACTAGTTGAAAGCGAACGAGCTTTTTTACCTATGACTACCATCAAAATACGACTGCTATGGCTGGGAATTCAACGCCTCGTCTTTTGTTACCCGCAGAATGCTATAGCCACAGTGGCAGGTAAATAAACTGAACAACAATGTTGTTGTCTAAAAAGCTGTTTCCTTTCTTTTCTTGTTTGTATGTAGGTAAAACTTACAATAAGTGTGTCAATGCAAAAAAAAAAGCAGTTTGTGTTTTTTTATTAAATAGACCGCCTATTGCGTGTACTTGGAATGCAGAAGCTTCTTTTAAAATTGTAGGGTGATATTGTCTGGTAAGCAGCATGGTACTTCACTATTTATAAAGTAAGTAATCACAGAGGATATTGTTAGGTGGGTATACGTAGTTATAAATTTGAGCTCAAGCTTATTAGAAACTGTTATAAGGAACATGCAAGGCATGAATATTTCTGCGCACTTAATCAGCTATGGACGTGCAAGAACAGTTTCTACTTACCAGATTCAAAGATTCGCAGGAAGGGATGCAACTGGCTGGCTTCACTGCACAGTTTTAATTTACTTTTCTTTAACGTGTCGTCTTCTACTGTTTTATCTCCACAAGAACAGGCTGTTTGCTTGCTTTTCGCATTGCTGCACGAGTTTTACATCAAGGTGCAGCAGGGTGCGCTGTCACCGTGCCACTATAGGAAGCGAATAATTTACCTAATTTACAAATTGTAGAGTTAATTACTTTTCACAGCAAATGTAAATAAAGGTGCAGTAAGGATACAAAGTCCTCAAAATGTTCAATGTTTATTGGCTTCTGTGCAAGAAAAACAAATCACCTAAAAGAGATGCTCTTCACATGCCTGGAATATTCGAAAACAAATTGTCAACGTTGTTTTTCAAGCCACAGAGTTAATACTATCGTAGAAAATTCATTACTACAGCCCACACGTTTGCACGCTCCAATTTAATAAGTAAATCGGGCAAGGTAAACTTTCAAGATTCATTGCGAAATTCACGCTTGTAAACTGAAACGAAAATGTAACTGAACGATACCGCCTTCAGCACAACGTTGAAACTTTGTACTTTGTTGTCTTGTCATCTGCCCCTGCCCATGCAGAAATTATTTAAACTCCTCCATACGCGCATTTTTTGTATACTACTCAATAAAAAAATCTTTGACGACCCCGAAAGGCCATGTCGTCTCGTGGAAATCGAACACGTCGTAGTATTTAGAACTCGGAAAGTGTGCCAAGCAAACATAAAAATGCACTTAATTTTCTGCGTATCGTGTCAACGAACGCATAGAAATAGAACGGTACCTACGGCACCAGCTTTTTTATTCTCCGTTCGCGTGCGTACGGAATTGGACCATCCATGTCTCCGCGCATTGCACGTTTTGAGCTAGACGCATGTCCTAAATCAAACTGGCCAAATAGCTCTCCGCGCAATTTCGATGGAAAATAGCTGTGGTCGCTTCGACGATGCGTCTGTGCGACCAACCGATTCGTCTTCGTCGAAAATCGGGAGGTCGGCAATGCGACTGAGTTTCCTCGCAAACGATGGAAAAGACATTTCCAGTGCGACGAAAATCGCATCATGGGAAGCAGGCTTAAGATGCTGGTCGACTACGTCGTCGACCGCCAGCCGACCACGAAACGTGTGCTCCCTCCGCATAGGATCACTGTCCATGGCAAGGATAGCTATGAAAGCAGTCCTAACAAAGAAATGCGGAAACAAGCCGTAGTTGCCGACACTCCAAAATTATGATCGAAAACTTCACTACGTAGCAACCACGCGTGCAATTTTGCAGCCTATCAAACTTTGACGTCGTATCAGCGTTCATCGCTTCTTCATGGCTTCTCCTTGCCTGCTGAAAAAACGCGATGGTGCTTCACGGCAGGTCTAGAATTAGTTTTACAGGGTCAGGCGGCCGCATTCCGACAAGAGCGAAATGCGCAAGGGTGCGCGCATGTAAATTTTGGACACGGGTTGTAACTCATAGGTTGGTGATGCCAAAGCCTGGAGCTTCGAACTACGCTCCCTGTCATAACCCAAATGGCACATCATAGAAGTCAAGTCTGATCAGTCTAAATCCCTGAAAATCTCAGCGCCAACGTTGCCACAACCTTAACCTCATAAGAACTGACGCCCAAGTGCACTTCAGAATACTGCAAAGCACCGTGCACAAAGCGCATAGCGGTTCAACATTGTAGTTGGCTTCAGATCAAATCGGTTCAAGTCGTCGTTGTTGCGACGCTGACGCAATTAAGTGGACCGCAGTCGCTGCACATGTCTCACGATGCCAAGGTGGGGGTGTTGGGATCCAAGCAGCGGCCGGTGCCGCTCTGCTAACGTGCGAATGCGGCTCACAGTACGACGCGAACCCCGACTTAAGAGCAATAGTCCGTTAAAATTCCGCACGAATTTTGGGTGTTATAAAACGCCATCAGAATACTTTTAAGTTCCCTGTAGCAAGGATGCCTATCCCTATTATTTGCAGTAACCCCTGACCGGCGCTAGCTAATTCCTAGTTTTGCCTGCAAATCTACTGTTAGGAACAGCTGTCGCCTGTAATGCGATGGGGGTTGTTTCGGCTGCAAACAGCTAGTTCGTTTTCCTTTAATTAATCATTAAAACACTTCAAATAAAAATACAGACACCTTCCCCTAGACTTTTCTTAGCTTCTTTTTTGTTGAATTCATGTAGCTGTGAATACCAAAACTCGGGCCCTTACTTAATACTAATCAGTTATTCGATTAACAACTTAGTTTACCGAAAATATCTCAACAACGCTGTATACACAGGTTGTATACCACAAGCGTGGGTGAAAAAACAAGCTTGTTGGTGTTCGCAAAAAATTTCTCACTTTCGGCTTTGAAGTGAGTCGGGCTTGCATAAAGAACAGTATTTGAAAGAAAATTGTTCCGCTCTACGGCGATCTTGATAAGAACGATTATGCGTGTGTGGTGGTGCGCGCACTGGGAGGATATATATCTTTCACATTGGTGATCAACTGAGAAATGCGGTGAGATAGATTGATTTGCGAAGAGTTACGCAAGATATGATAAAACGTAGGGTAGACTGAAGGCCGGGACCTAGGCAGCGTAAATAACGGCTCGTAAAACGTGTTTTTATTTAATTATGATGGTTGTGTGAGTAGAGTACGAATAACCACAATATATGACTCTATCCGCGAGGTGTTGTATCGGTTCAAAAGGGAGGTGAGAAAGTGTTCAGCAGGATCCCAAACAGTGCTGCCATATTTTAATTTTGGTCGGAGTGATGTTATCTAAGCTAGTAGTTTTGCTGAAGGGCTGACGTTACTTCCGCCTGAGGTTACCTCATGTTCGCTTACCATGAGGGTAAACTTAGGTATCTGAGTCGCCCAAGCAAGGCCGTGGTAGATATTAATGCCTGAGTACTTAACGCAAGAGTGCGAGTGATGTCGTTGGCATTAGGTTTTATATACATTATATTTACACATATTTCAGAAGCGCAACATCGCAGATGGCTATGCTCTATTTACCCAACAGTGTCCATCTGTGCACCGACCGATCTTTTGTCGGTCCCATGACAAGAACTGTTGCGTAAATACACGAAAGGTTACTCCCAAATTGTGCTTCTCATCTTTCCTATAATGTTTAGCAGATCATATAGTAAAATGCAGGCACATACCCTACCGGGTTGGGGGTGGGGCGGAGGGGCTAGGGCCCTCCCTCCTGAAAGTCAGGGTAATACCTCCCCCCCCCCCCCCCCCCGTCCATGCCACCACTGCTCTTACACATTCCTAAAGCGCCGCCAAATCAAGCTTGTGAGTTCGCAACTATAGGGTGGTTAACAATTTGCTGCCTCTCTCTCTCCTTTCGGATGGCGGCAGTCATTGGCATCTCGTGGAATGTCAAACAGCAGAGGCGGCCTCAGTAAAAGTAATCTCCTTAGGCTTTATCTTGCGTTCCTCATGATCACATGAGCTACGTAGCATCGGCGCTCAACTGGTCTCGATCGGAGGAGGCTAAAATTGATGCGCTGATGATCATATGTTTCATTCCTGGTACAATTCTATAAGGAGGAGGCCGAGCTACAACGGCCTTAAAAATGCTTTCATCATCGTCTGTCTAGTCCCAATTTTGAAGCGAAGCTTTCTTTGCCTCTTCCTTTGACTTTCCCATTGCTGCTACAGCTGCTGCTGCTGCTGTGGGCTGCTGCGGCTGCTGCTGTACGGCGCGCCACTAACATCGGTCGCGCTAGCACGTAGTTGAGACATACACCACTAATACCGGCCAAATCGGGACGTGATCGAGTCTTCGCCATGTCCAAAAACACAAAAGGCATGCGCTGTAGGTTTTTGCTTCATGACATTTGTGTATAAGCTCACAATCTCACAATTCCGAGGAATAACTTTGGAAAGAATGTAAAATAAGGTATGCGCCACGTGGAGGGCCTGCGCGGTTGGGGTTCAGATTGATTAATCGCCACGTGACGCCCGCGGCATCAACACTGGATTTCCTGCGAAACGGTGCCCTTATCGCAGGCCCGTTAGTACATGAAAGGAGTGTCTCACAAAAGACCACCAGAGAAGCTCGTGTCAAGGCTTATGTCGCGTCGCATCTGCACAATGCCCTCTGGACGCCTAACTAGGCGTGACCCCTCACAAATACTGTGCAGGAGCTGCCGCGCTTGTTTCCATGCTCAGCCGCAACAGCAACGGCAGCAGAGGGAGGTGGTGGCAAGAATGTTAGCGATAAATAGAGAGACAAAGAGAGAGGAGGCTGTTTGGTGAGTTTTGACGCTACAACTCAGGATGGCGCCGAAGCGGGCACTTAGTGCCGACTAGACGAAGGCTCACATAAAGCATCGAGCGGAGCAAGAACAACAAACACTATCGGAGCAGGTAAGGTAACATTTCACATGGCGTCGAGACTGTCGTATTCCGTTAATATATCACCCCCAAGAAACGTCAATCAACGCAAACTGCAGACAGAGCTTCGCTTACACTAATTCCCACAGTGCGTGGGATCTGCTTATGTTTTTCCATTAGCATTGTTCGCGCTAGTAACTGTGTCACATCAACTGCATCAACACAAACTACCTCAACTCTTTTCGTTAATTACATGTACAAACAGGCTTTGTCAATCATGTGATGATTATGTTCAAGGAAGCAGCAACAAAGCAGGTTCTGATGTTATAAAATAAGCAATAAAGCCTAGAAAGTGGGTTAAATAGGCTGATTTTTCTCAAGACATGTTCCGCTGTTCTATGGAAGCTATATCGTAGATTATCTTTTTCTGGCGTCTTCATCCTCACTTGCTGCTTCATTGTTTTCATCCACCTGGTATTTATCTGCATCTAACCCTGATATTTTACCCTCAGAAGTTCAAAGCGTTTTGCAATCGTCTATGCGCCGTTGGGGATTCTCAGTTTTAAAGGCTGCCTCGTGACGTCGACTCGAACGTGCTACCAGGACGGTGTCCGGAAACTTCTAATCATCTTCCAGCAAGACACTCATTTGCGGGTCCAAGTAGGGCTGCTCCTCAAGGAGGAAATTTGACTTTTGCCTATTTAGCATATTTACATGGGAAGTGCCGTATGAGACGAAAGATAAACAGAAGAGCTCTCGAATGAAGGAAATCAAAATGTTAACACTCAGTCTTCAGAATAAAGCGTGTTTCTCTATTTAGCGATTGGGTTACTCAGTTGCTTGCGTGAGAGTAACGAGCGAAAACACCGGCGACAAATCGACCCACGCGCTTGTTCACTAGAGGCTGCAACTTTTACAACCTCACGAAGAGAAAGGTTTTTCCCTTTCTTGTTACTGTTTCTTGTTTTGCTGCATGTATTTCAAGTGACGTCACCTTTATTTTGACGGCGAGGAGAGGCACAAAGGATGCCTTTACTCCATAGTTGTCTTCTTCCAATGCATTACTCGCCATTGGAGCACAGCGTCGCTCAATCCGATGGGAACATAAGTTTAGTTGTCCAAAGCTACTAGTTTTGGAAGAATTAACAGACTCCTTTTCACATCTAATGGACATGCCTAGAACGCACGCTTTTTTTTGACGCTACCACGACTTCACACGCACTTCACGTGAACACGAGCGCAGGTGTTTAGCCAATCCACTGAGGGCAATCGCTTGGTTATCAGGCCAACGATAACCGCTGTTTTTCAATATGGTCCCGGTATTTGGGCTGCGATGGCGAAGATTTTTTTTCAAAGAATCAAATTATGGGGCTTTACCTTCAAAAACTACTCTCTGATTAGGAGGCACGCCGTAGAGTAAGACTCAGGAAATTTCGACCACGTGGGGTTTTTCAACGTGAACATAAATCTAAGTACACAGGTGTTTTACCATTTCGTCCCCATCGAAATGCGGCCGCCGTTGCCGGGATTCAATCCCGCGACCTCGTGCTCAGCAGCCCAACACCATAGCCAATAAGCAAGAACGGCGGGTCTTCGAAAAATCATGGACAGCAGGCGTGCCAATCGCCAGATCCAACAATCTCTTGGTTTTATTTTTCTCTGTCCGTTGCGTAGTTCAAGCTCTTAGATTCTAGGTAATATTCGTTTTAATACACACACCTGAAATGCAAGTGAATGTCTGAATGGGCCACAGGTCCTTCTTTACAAACACGATAAGCATTAAGGATACCGATCGGGAGGTGACAAAAAAGGGAGAGTTACAAATAATAATAAATATTACTGTTTGTTCATATTCTAAAGGCTAATCATAGCAAACAATACAGAAAGATGGTCAGTGGAGAAGTGTTACAAACGCGCTAACTATAGAATATGCTAAATATTGTAAAGAGTCTCTCTTGTAGAGTCGATCCTCGACATTGCGATGTCGCTAGCGTAGCAGGACACCAGCCGTTGGACCAGGCAGGTCTTGTCGTCCCCTGGCTGACATAGCATAGGAAGCACCCATCATATAGATGGCCTCCGTAGCCAGAAGAGTGCACCATGAGTGTTGGCCAAGCTTTTAAACGGTTCTCTCTGAATATAGACGTATCCGACTACCACCTACGATTGCTGTAGCCTATAAAACATCAGTCAGATCATCCTTTGATTGTACTGATGCTGTTGGGTGTATTTTCACGAAATTACACACTAACGAAACGAGAGGCACAAACAAATGTACTAAGATGTTCTGAAACCAATATAGACACATACGCGCCCGCAGAATCCTTAACCGGGTGATGAAGAACTTAATACATAACCGTGTAATAAAAGATAGTTGTGATAAACTGCTGTGATAAACAGCTGTGCGTGGCAAGCACATGGCCTCCCCATCATCAAGGTAGTCCAGGAAAACAAAATCTAATTTGACGCCATGTTAGAAGTATTCATGTTTCCTTCACCGAGACCTGACTTGAAGAACTAGATTAGCAAAAATCATAAAGCACTAATGTTACTTAGTACGCACTATGTATTCACTGATGGCTACATTGTACACTATACTTTATTGCTACAACATACGGAAGCTTTTTCGACACCGTCCTCTCTGTCATTCCTCGAAACTTCACCATAATGAACTAATGTCCCTGAATGAGGATTATGTTCAAAAAAAAAATTCCGAAGATTCGTCGAAATTCAAATACTTTCAGTAAGCAACGCAACAGACGCATCCACAATTTCTATGCAATGTCATTCAATATACTCAAGTACAGTGTCTGAAATAGCCCTTGACATTGCTATGACAAACCATGTAATTTAGTGTAAGTTGTGCTTTTCAAAATAGTTATTTTCTCACCATTATTTGTGAAAAGAGTGAGCGTAGGAAGTAAGGCAATGTACAAATACAGAGACCTCAATTGTACTATAACGCACGTATTATGTTTACTGCAATATTATTTCCGCATCGCTTAAGAAAATGCACTCAGTGTGACCACCAAGCTCCAAACATTCACTACTGCATACGTGGATGGCTTTCTATGCCGAGAATGATACAGCAGATATGAAATAAGGGATTAAAGGCTTAGAGAATGACACCACCTGAAATAGCGAGAAACACTCCGATATTTACTATAGACAGTACATTATTTTTACTTGAACAGAGACACACCTTCCAACCCATGTAGTACACTGTTCAAAAAATTCCGTTGTTATACGTAGAAATTGCTTGTAAAATAAGGAGAATCTGTCATTTAAAAATATCCAGCAAGAGCTTTCGGTGAAATACGAAAATTCTCCCACTTAATCTTTACGGACGTTTCACTTGTAATAATAGTCGCTGCGTTGTTATGCCCGAAACAGACCAAATTCCGTATTTTTGATATGTGAACACCTGTATTTTTTCGCGAGCAAGCCATGCAAGGTGATGAATGAGCGCTTGGGCACACAGATCTGCATCTGACAATATGGTATTGAACAAGCAAACTGCACACATTAGAAGAGGCGTAATATGTGTGAGCGTTAGCATTGTACAGAAATGGGCATTAACAGATCGTTTACATAGATATATTTTTTGCACCCTCCATAGCAATCGCAGTTGGCCGCGCATACGGACCTTGTGACAACATTTCCGCATCTATATTTGTGTGTTTGCAAAGTTTTCACAATATTGGTTGTCAACATCCTGTCAATATTTTCTACGGCCAATGCGTGAACACGCGTTTGAGTACGAGATCAGAATGCACAATCATGTTTTCGTCAATTCAACCACAAAAAACTCCCTTTTATTGCGAATATTGCGTTAAGCGTACGACCTATGTATGCTAAGTGTGTTAATAGCCTGAAGAACCACCATTATTGGTTTCTTTAGTCAAACGTGATGTTAATATATGGAAAAGCTTGAACTAATATTGTAAGTTACAGCAGAAAATTACCACTGTTCAATATTGATGGCCGGCCTATTGCTGTTTTACATGTAAGCGTTCGTTGCAGAAACATTGGCCTTAGGAACTTGTTTAACAACTTTTTAAAATTACATTGATTGCTGTAGTGCTCTTTGCCGAAGTCAGCTAGAAGCAGCTCAGAGACGTCCCTGCAAAAATGCTAGGCTCTGCCCGTGTTTCCTCGGTAACGCCGATAAATTCTGCTGTTCATGGAAACCTGAATTTGCAAATATCGAAAACAATTTAACACTTTGTTCGTGCGAGCAGGCTCTTGGAACTGTTGGTTGATTGCATGTTTATATCTGCTTATTCATTTCTTATAATCACTGCATGCGTCCACAGGGCACTATCACAACGGGGGTACCGTATGGGACAAGCGAAAATAAGACAATGAATGCTATGCAAAAAAAAAATTCAATTTTAGTGTCAGTACCAGTCACACGACATGTGTCAGTACAAGTAAAAAAACACAAGATGAGAAGTGGAGTGAGTGTTCGTCAACACTTGTGCATCATGACTTCGTTTCAAGCAAATGTCTCCTCACTAAGGTGGCAATCCTCTATATCGACGCGGTAAAAATATTATTAGCTAAGTTGTCCCACTCACACATTTAGTGTAGAAAAAGAATTCCTGGCTCCTTCGTAACCTGGACTAGATGTAAGCATGAAATGGCAAACGGCAAAGCAGATTGGTTGGAGATGATACCAACCACAATCTTGAAATGTTTGTAGAGCATTTTCGCAACAGCACACCCCACCACACCATACCGCGCCACGCCATACTGTGCACTGGTCGATATGGACACTGCCCAGCTCGAAGAAGAAAACCGGCTGAAGGTTGCATGACAGGCAGCGAAAAAGGCCAAGGAAACAGAGTATACTGCCCAACTAAAGGAATATCTGGTGAATGAGACACCACGCAGCATGGCGCCCTCTCTCGAGGCGACGCAAAACCTACACCTAGGAACTCACGGAACTCATGGCCAAAATTAAGAAAATGAGGTCTATGGCCCCCACCTCTTTGTACAAGACCGCATTGCATACGCTAGTTACTGCCCAAACAAGTTACAAAATACATTGCTTCGAAGTTCTTCGTAATGTTTGTTCACAATATCACACGATTAGTAACTCCTAGTGCACTAAAGTTTTATTTGTCATCGACAGTATTGAAGTTCAAACGGCCGATGCAGGGCACCATGCACTTCATTGCCATCTTTTGGAGCTGAGACAGGGTTGCTTTTGTTGAACGCCAGCGCTACATTATTTCCGTGGCACAGGTCTTCAGTCGGCTCCAGAGGTGGCGCCACGCTACGTGGCATTTCCTTCAGCTAATTTCCTTCTTGCTGGGCAAGTGTGCTTTATTCCCTGACGTCTTTGGCTGCCTGTCGAGCCACCTTCAGCCGGTTTTCTTCTTCAAGCTGGGCAGCGTCTATATGGACGAGTGGACAGTATGGCGTGGTGCAGTGCGGTATGGTGTGGTGTGCCGTTGCGAAGATGAACTACATACATTTCATGATTGTGGCTGGTATCAACTCCACCAAATCTGCTTTGCCAATTGCCATTTTATACTTACATCTAGTCTAGGCAACGAGAGAGCCAGCAATTTTTTTTCTAAACAATATGTGAGTGGAACAACTTGGCTAATACTATTGGTACTGCGTAGAGTTAGAGGTTTGCCACCTTACTGAGGCGACATTTGCGTGAAAATCAGTCATGATGCAAAAGTGTTGACGTGCGTCCACTCCACTTCTCATCTTGTGTTTTTTTTTACTTGGACTGACACGTGTCATGTGACTGGAACTGACACTGATATTGAATTTTTGTTTTGTTTTTATAGCTTTCATTGTGTCTTTTTTCGTTGATGGCGTAAGGTACGCCCGTTATGACAATGCACTCTGGACACGTGCAATGATGATACGAAATAAACGAACTAAGATAAACAGGCAATCAACAAACATTTCCAATGCCTTCACGCCCGAGCAATGTGGTAATTTGTTTTCGATCTTTCCTAATTCAGGCGTGCATGCGTAGCAGAATTGATCGGCGTTCCCGAGGAAACATATACAGAGTATAGCATTTTTGCAGAGATGTCTCTGAGTTGCTTCTAGCTGACTTCGAGAAAGAGCACTACAGCAATCAATGTAATTTTAAAAAGTTGCAAGGAAAAGCTCCTAAAGCCGATGTTTTTTCATCAAACGCTTACACGTAAAAACTGCAGTAGGCCCGAAGTAAGTATTGAACAGTCGTAATTTTCTTTTGTAACGTACAATGTTATTTAAACCTTTTACACAACTTAACATCACGTGTGATCAAGGATTCCAATGATTTTGGTTGTTCAGTCTATTAACACACTTACCTTATATAGATCTCACGCTCAACGTAATATTCGCGCGAAAATGATGTTTTTCTAGCTGAATTGACGAAAACATTATTGTGCATTCCGACCTGGTACTCAAATGCGCGCTCGCGCATTTTCCTTAAGAGTAAGAATTGCAGTTCCGCCCCAAAGGCGAAGCATCGCTTGGAATAGCAAATTAGGAGATAGCAGTACGAAGTAAGGATAGTAGTTGTATTGGCCATATAAGCTTGTAGGCATTCGCTTACTAAACAAATTATCAATCAAAGAACGTGTAAGCGTGACTCAACGCGGACCTAGAAAGAAATAGACTCACGGAGCCAGCGTTGTCTTTGTGTGTCTGTTTTTTTCTACGTCCTTGTTCAGTCGCGTTTACACATTCAATCATAGATTAAAACCAACTAGCCCGTGTTTTAACTGAATTAACACAGAACTCCATTTACACGTTCCTCACATTCCCGGCTGATAACTGGATGTTCGCCGAACGCGAATTGAAAATCATCCAAAGGTCTGATTTTTCCGGTGTCTCTCTTCGCATTTAGCAACCTCCAGAATAAATAATACCGTGAAATGACAAATGCAACCAGAAGCGTATTTTCGTTATCATTTATTCGACGAGGTTGTGTAAACATCTTTTCCCATAGCCATCCTGAACTCGCAAAATTTACGAAAAAATATATGAAGGTTTGGTTTTATAGCTCCTGGGTGTCGACATATTTTATTTGGCGTTTTATTGCAAATAGTTTATGTAACTCCCATGACGCAGTATTTTTCTTTTGTTTGCATCTTCTGTTGGCGTCCGTCCATTTGTAAGATGGACATAAAAATGGATGGAAATGGATGGAAATAAAAAAAAGATATTCTGTAGTGAGTCACAGGCAAGTAAAACATTTGGCACAAAAATAAATCTATGTTGTGTTACAACATACTGTGCATAGAAATTTTGAGAAAAAACCGCTTTGAAACAAGGAAAGATTTGCCAAAGGCTGAGCAAGAAACGTTAACAGAACGTCTAAAAAGCAGAATGCCTTTGACAATTTGCTTTTCTTTGTTCTCGGAGAAAAGCTTGGCTGCCCTTACAAAAAAACTTTGAAGTGAGAATTATCAGGTTATCACTTGAGCCAAAACATTTTGTGCATGTAAATGGGGCTGTGATCTTTGAGGAATTAACTGCTGTATAAAAATGCTGCACGAGGGGTCTAGGAAAGAAATGCTTTAGTGATTTGACCAAAACTCGTCTTTTCGCCTATTTCCGATCAGGACAAGTGCTGCGTATGTTTATCTTTCATGTCACTTTTTTTTTTCAGAAGCACCCATCTGTGAAGAAGCACACCACGACTCGGCTTGGTGTAGCCTGTATCTGGACATAACACTAGAAACCTAATATGTTTTGCAGTAGATATTTTGGGAACCTAACAGCAAAACATGATTTTTATTTTTTGCGCATGACCGGAAGTAAGCAGCACCTTTATTTCTACAAATACTTTGAAAGCTTCGAAAGCTAACCCATGGTTTATGCAGCTTATATTCTCTACAGCGCAGTGAAAGCCCACAGATGTGTCGGTGTTTGATCATGCTTACTGTGAATCCCAGTCGCCTTTGTACGGCGCAAATGCTGGGGTAGTGTATTTCTTAATATTAAGGCATATGCCTTAAGTGGCTCATGAGTGTCCGGGCGCAGTCAGTAGTGGACGCAGGAAGTGGTGATCACCGGCGAGGGGTGCAAGGAGAGAAGGTGCCGTGCCAGTAGCGCCAATACCCGCAATGCCACCTAGACGAGAGAAGGCCTGAGCGCTCGGCGATTGATGTCAAGGAGAAGAGGCTGGCGGCATGCTCGGGATTCGGGTTGAATGAAGGGATCGCTCCCTTATGGGCAACGTTAACCAGAGCATAGATTTAGGCATCGTTGAGCAGATGGCCCGCAGGGAACAGAGGGTGTTCCAAGATTATTTTATTTGTGCAAAACTATTTACGCACGGCATTATTAAAAAGCCCGTTCATAAAAGGTGAAATGGTGAAACCTTAGGATTGAGAACGATTTTAAGGTAAATGATGACAAAGAGCATGGCTTATATTCAGAAGTCACAGTGCTGCCCTCTTCTTCAGAGTAACTTCTTTGCCTTCATTAATCGTCGGCGTGAAAGAGTTTGCCGTTAATGCGAATACGAAATTCTTCAACAAAATGTAACCACTGCGCCATAACAGATATCTCATGACTACTTCACTGGTGTGCCCTTCTTCACATTCGGGACACATGTATTTATCCCAGTCTAGATTAGGCTATAAACGAATAATTTCGCTTTCGAGACAATAATACATACAGTACCGCAGTCCACATATTTACAACACCTCAAATGAGTTTAGCAATGGAGATACAAACATTCCTGCAACTATTTACAAAGAAACAGCCGCCTTATTCCGCAGAATTCCAGCTTTTCTCTTCTTTGCCCTAGCATTGGCACCCTATATTCTCTCATTGATCTTGCGGAAACTTGAACGTATGCTTTTTCGGCCACGATGTGTAATTAGTGCAGCAATTGGGCACACCGCACTTATTAGGCATATCCTGGCATTACTGTAATCCACATTCTGCGGCAATGAAGGCTTGCTGGACACACAACCGCAATCGCAGCACAATCGCAGAGACTACATGCACGGTTCAAGTCCAGAAAAAAGTTCGCTCGGAAGCATGTCGCAGCATGCCAGGACTTTTCTAACCCCGAAACTGTCCAAGGAGCGGCAGGGTTCGGGGGATTAATCGAATTGTTATCGCCGTAGTCGTCCCCACTCGCTCGTCCGCGTCTCATTATCAACACAGGTTCGCCGCTCGTGACTTCGTAGCACGCTACAGGGAAATTACATGTGGGCTTTTGTTTTCGCGACGTAGCTCAAGGGGAAAGGGTAAAGCCAGAAGGCCTCAAGTGTTCTAGAGGTTGTTGGTAGCGCTGTTGGAGTGGGCACGTGGGAAAGCGCGGACTTGCAAGAGCGCGGAAGAGTGCGCACCTTGCAGCCATATGGCTGTGATTGCATCCCATGCTCGCGGCCACGGCGACGTCTGTTCGCAGTACATTTCAAACAACAGCATAACAGGCAGTCATAGACAGGCTTTCGCATGTCGCAGTTTAGCTCAGCATAGTGCCCATAGATATCTTTTCCCGCATTTTTTAAAAAGAATCATTATCTATGGAAGTACGCATTTTGTGCTGTACAAAAATGTTATGTAAAAGTTCAAGAGTCAGAAAATAATACACCACCGCTCTACAGACATTGGCTTTATAGAACGGTAGCGTGTAAATTAAAGCGGCTGTTTGAACACATTTGCTTTTTCCTGAAAAATATGTAAGAGCTTGGCTAACGTTAGCTGGCGCCCGCCATAGTTGCTTAATATCGGTGGTGTTGGGCTGCTAAAGACGAGGTCGCGGGATCGAATCCCGGCCACGGCGGCTACATTTCGATAGGTGAGAAATTCGAAAACACCCATGTACTTAGAGATAGGTGCAGGCTAAAGAACCACAGGTGGTTAAACTTAATCCGGAGTCCCCCACTACGGCGTGCCTCATAGTTAAGTCATGGTTTTGGCACGTATAGAACCACATACCTTTTTAACGTTAGCTGGGACCTCCTTTCAATATGAAGGCATTTCCTTTCCCAACTGATTGCCTAATGTCGGATGACATGTAGGACAATGTTAGGTTTATGTTCTCTGTTGATCTTGCGCGAAATACAAAACATGACACAACTGAAGATCTGGGGGTGCCGCGAATATGTTCGAAAACAAAACAAAAGGTCAGCGGAATTGCGTCGGCTGCGAAGTAAGGACAAAGAGAATATGTAAACATTGCTAGAATATGGTCGAGTGTCCGTGTTACCCAAGGAGCTTAAAGAAATACTCCTGGAGTGGAGGGAGCGGCCGTCATGTGAAGCCGCCGCGTCGCCATCTTGCGGAGGGCATAAGCATGCCAGTGGCCGCAGCCCATGCATTTCCGTTCGTCGTAGCTGGCCGTGCGCGGTGCTGTGCGGATCCCAAATTGTGATAGCGCACTAGGGCGCTTTTATGATAGCTGACGTACAAGCGGTTGGCATGTTACCGTTATTCTTGTCATTTAAATAAGGTTGCAGGTTAGCACCGCCTTGCTCTAGAATAAAAGAAATTTTTTTTTTTTTATTTCACGCTAAAAGCAAACGAGACCCAAGTATGCTAAAGCACCGGCCACACCTGCTTATAATGAAGATAGTAATGAATACTTATATTTCTTGGTATACAAGTATTTCTCATGCTACATTTTAAGTTTTTATTTGCTTTTTGTTGTGGACAGCATTCATGATTGTTGAGGATCTACACTGCAATAAAGAAGGTAAATAAACGCTTATTATAGTGCGAATTATTTTCTTCTTTGAGGCAGCTGCATATTGATGCCAATAAAATAAAAAGATGCCTCATTACTGGGCCATTTGAAATCCGGAATCCTCCAATATGACTCGCATCATAGCCCACGGTGCTGCATTAGAACTGAAAAGTCCGTTAAGCAATTAAAAACCGGCCTTGGCTGGTCGCTTCTTGCACCCCGCAACCTTGCCGCCGTCGGCTTCACCTTAGCCCATAGGCGGGCATAGGAGACTTCCACTCCAGCAATTTTTCTTTACCCTACTTTGTGTTCCCAAAGCGGGATGGTACTTGCTTAGGAAGCTTTTTCTGGACACGATTGTTATTGTCACTGTTGGATATAGAAATGCGATTCCACACCACCTGCACGTATGTGAGATGAGGAAAAATGAATCCTCTAGATAGTCTGCAAACAGAGCCAAGATAGCGCGTTCCCCGCATTGGAACAAATTTAGAGTGAGTAGAAACTTGTAAGCTTCTATAAAAGAGTACACTGAGGTCAATAGATCTCCCAAAGCTACCAAAATAGTGCAGCATCTAGAGAATAAAAAAAAAATGCTTGTTTTTTTCTTGTAAACGTCGTCACTTTGATATTAACAACATTCAAGGTGAGGTTAACATGCATGCACCATTCATACAAAATAAAAGAGGTCACAGTGCAGGATGTGACAGTCCTCAATAGTATGAATTTACTCCTGCTCGTCAGTCAATGTACTGTTCACAGCTGGATTCCAGAATACCGAACGACTCAAAAGAATGCATCTTGATTTATTTATCTAATTTATTATTGCATGTTTTTTAGTACAAGGGGTGCAGTACTTCAAGTACGTGCACCCCTAACGTGCACTGCAGTACATGCAGTGCGGTATTGTAATTTTCGCGGATTCGGCCCACGCCAACCATCTATTATTGTGGACGCACAAATACGTAAAGTACTTGGAAATATTAATTGATGCATTTCGTTTATATTTATTTTAATATTATTAATAGGGACAGAGTGCTTGAAACCTGCTTGACCTCCGCCGTGGGTCAGCCCATTATTTCACAGCCTCTGGGATCGGCCCACATATTTGCCCACGGACACGACGGATGCAATGAAGGTAGAGCTATAAAGCTTGGCTATAAAAATAAATTTCACGTGTCCTTTATAAACTTGAGTATTTTCTATGTAGTTGATAATGCACCTAATGTGCTGCACTGTAACATGTTACTTAGTCACACCCTGCCATGCGTTCTATAGCTGCGGTTGCAACATAATTATTTTAAAGGAATCATATTATCTATACCCATGATAAAAATGAACCAGTTTATATATGCACCAGCTGGATTTCTTTGTACCTTGAGGCAGTGCACTGAGTTCAGCTAAGTGTGCAAAATGTTTTAACTATATGTATTTTCAATAATACATATCCGAGGGTGTGTGAATTTTCTTAGGCAAAGGCGTTTTATATTGAAAAATCTTTAATAGGGAGTTGCGTGTAGCAAAATGTAATATTTATCACACTATACCTTGCAGCTATCTCGTTTTCAATAGACTCCAACGCATCTTTGTGGCTGTTCTACAGCTCCACTCATTTCCTGCTACGGAAGTTGTAAATACGGGTTGGTTTAGAACCTTTAAAACACTGTTTGTTCACAACAAGTTGAAATGTAGATGTCATGAATACAATAGGAAATAACTCTGTGATTTCCATCCATGATAAAGCAGATTTTTTCTGTGTTATCACATTATTAGCACGTACCAGGCTTAACCGTGCTACTCTGAATGCTCATTGCACAATTATTTCTAAAAAATGTACTTCGGAATTCACGTTGGGGCCAACCATGGAAGCTGGATGTTGCAATTCTAAGCCCGCACCTAGAAAATTCACCCCCATTGGTTCTGTGGAGGAGCTAAGGAACGTTCTTGGAATCAGCGGTGAAATGACACATTGAAAGTTGCTTGAACCCTTACAGGAAAGCAATTATTATGATTGAAAACATAACAAGATACCAAGGAAAATATGGTCTCTTTCTGCGCCGCAGGGTAGAAATGATCATTTCTACTATTGACTACAGCATAATTACCCGTGTCAGGATGTTAAGGACAAAGATGAATCCACCTAATCTGTACCGTTGTTAAAAAAAGGCGGCAGAATAATGTCTCTAGAGCAAAATGTGACGTGGTGGTGCACTGGAACGCAATGCAAGAAAGTGCTATCAAAGTCAGCGTGCCAGTCATGAGAACTTGGTTGTGAGGCAGTGTGGACTTCTTACAACGGAAGGCCGTCTTTACACGGGTGCATGTAAAGAGGGTCTACTAAAGTGCATCTGTTGGCCTGAGCGGATACAGGAAATCACAGTTCCCGAGTACACGAAAAAAATATTGAAATAAAGTAGACAGAATAACAAAGAAAAGTTTTTACTGTATAGTATTCAACCCTGTTCGCTTGCCAAGTGCAGGTACAAATGGACGTCGCAGGAGTTGAGCATGAAGTCTTGTTTGTGTTTGTCAATGGAGAAGATACTATTTGCATTCGAGTGCAATTTGACGAGGCATATTTCATTGATATAGTTGGAAGACCTTCACATTTATTTTGAGCTGTACATTCTGTGACATATTCTTTCTATACGAACTGCTTTGCTACATGACATTGCTTTTAATTAGTGAACATTTTATTATTGTTTGAAAAGGGAACATGTCATTTAGGAAGTTGTCAATATGATCAGGCATACTTTATTGACATAGTTCGAAGACTTTCCTGTTTTGTTTCTTTAGTTGTACATTCTTCCACATGTTCTTTCTACATAAAATGCTTTGCTTCTGTTTCACTTTCAATTTTTAATGCACTGCTGCGTAATCAAACTGCAAGTTCCCTTTCTAAGCTACTAAAGTGGCAGCGATCTGATATTTAACGTTGAAATGTGACAAAAGAATTATTAAGGATGGTGTTGGGGGCCGGTTTGCATCAACATTACGTATGTTACAGTGACACTAAAGCGCTATACCGGTTGTCTCAAATGGACGAAAAGTTTTAAAAAATCAAGAGCTAAACAGAAATCATACGGACTGCATAGTAGTCGTACTGGCGTGTATCTACAGCCTGCATTTTTTTAATAATTAGTAGTTTTAAGTAGTTAATAATTAATAGCTTTTGATTGCTGAACGTTTTAATAGAGGTTGAATCGGAAACTTGTCTATATAAAAGTCGTAGGCCACCTAAAATACCACCCGAATCAAGCATTTGTTTCGTGCTCAACTTTGCCTTACTGACTTTCCCGAGAAAAAAAAAACGAAAGCGCGCGAAACAACCAAAATACCAAAAAAGATACATGCTCGCACGCCGCTACTCGAGCACTCCCAAACCACTAGCCATGGATACACGGCGTTACTAGGGGCGGCAGCTGGATAACGGGCTCCACGCTAAGTGATGGTTGCGGCATGATGACAACACGCCGCTCGCGCAGTGATAAGAATAGCGGAGCTGTAAGTTGGGGGAGGGGTATATCTAGACCGGGAAAGGGTGACGGCGCACTTGGGACTCTAATTTTGCGAACTCATCTCGTTCTGTAGATAAGCGCGGACCAAACGTGTGTTGTTTTTGTTCCCTTTCAAATCAAATCAAATCAAGTTTATTCATTACAAACAAAGAAACAGTTACATTTTTGTTTTACAGACGAGGGTCACAAAGTCGAAGACTGTAACCGGGGCCCTCGGAGGGTAACTATAAGAAAAGAATTACATAGGTGGCAGGACAGAAATAAATTTTATAGAATGTACAGGAACGAAGGACTCTAGTGCAACAGCAAAATGTGATTATGATTACAATGTACAGTAATACTAACAAAACAATAATATCGGCGTACAACAGAACCTTTAAATTATATAAAGAAGGAACAGAACGAAATAGAGAAAAATATAATTGGCAGGCCGAAATGAACACGAAGTAGAAATATAGGTGTGCTAAAAATATACAAATACAAAATTTCAATACAATACAAACAATCAAATTTCGCAATAAAAAACACTCATTGCACAGACTACATCAATCTGATGTGTTTTGGCGGATCTGTACGAACAGCGTATTCTTTTGTCGATTACATAAATAATTTTTACATGACGTGTCAGTGCCTAGATGATAACGGGAGATCTCAACGGGACGAGGCCAGTGACCTGTTCTTCAAGAAGACAGTCATGCCCTTCACGAATGATCACAAGGCTAAAAGGACCATGGCTCTGGTCGTCGCAGGGCAATAAGGCATCCAAGCTATTCCGAATGTGGCACTGCGGAGGACGCCCAAGTCCGTCAACAATACTTAGAACGTACGAAGTCCTTTGCGAGACGGGTAACTTTAAAAGAAAGCGAAACAGGAATGCGATGGTAATTCAAGAAGCGGAAACAGATGGTTTGGCATTCTTTACTGCTAAGCATCCTAGCAGTGAGTGTGACGCTCGTGCGGAGCCCGGCACGTGAAGTCATCAGACTGGAGGATTTTTTAAAATGAGGTCATAGACACCCGTACCATGAAGATCCTCAGCAAAAACTTGAAGAGCGATATTTTGGAAACAGATGTTGCCAATTCGATTTTCATGAAATCTGACTAATATCTGGACTATCTCACTCGCGTGCTTCGCCCAGATGAGGCTGTCTCCAGAAACACACAAGTTAATCTTCACAACGCACACTACTGGATTGATAGCAATGCCCACTAGCTGGCACAAACACGCACCAATAATATTGGTCGTTTCATTTGTGGTGGGGTATTTCTGATGGCAACCGCATCGGACCCACCTTTTTTGACAGCACACTAACGACGCAACACTACGTCAACGGCATCCTCGAGGGCCCCGTGAACGACGCCTGGTGCGACGTTACTTTTGTGTGCCTTCAGATCATGTAGTTTCAACACGATGGTGCTTGTGGGCATAGTAGTAATCATTCTCGAGCGTGGCTCAAGAAGCCTTTTTCCTGAAAAGTGGATTGGCCGTCACGGACCTGTACCCTGGCCTGCAAGGTCTCCGGACATGACAGCGCTGGACTTCTTCTTGTGGGGATGCGTGAAAGATCGCGTGTATTGCCGCGAAACTACCACACCGGACGCCTAAACGCAAAATAAGCAGAGTCTGCCGCGAGATTCCGAGGTAGTTGGTCAAAGTTGCAATAGCAGAAGTGTTGGAGAGAAGCAAGTACTGTATTGGCTTCCGACACTGATCTGTTTGAGCTCGTGCTATCAGTAGCAGTGGAACATAACCACGAAGAACTGGTGTAAAACGTGACTGTTTAACGCACTTTCATGATGTCACCCTATCCTTACATAAAAAAAGATTGCGAAAAAGACAGAAATAGTTAAAAACTGCTTTGTTTTGCCTCTTTTAAGGAGTTCTAGAGAAAGAAAGGGTAAATACCTAATCCAGCTGCTACTTTGCGTGTTTCTTTGTGGGCGGCTGAGACGCTTTACGTGCTTTTGGTTTATCTTGTATTAAATTTAACTCGTGAGAAGTTCTTTTCTGTTCTTCAGAGAGCTGCCTTTCTTCACTTTTTTCGCGCTCTTTTGCAGACTGTTATTTTTTTAACATTGGTTGAATTTCTTTTGTGGCTTTGTTTCATGATACGCGAAGGTTAAAGCTATCCGAGTACGTCATGATCGAGTACAACATTCTTGCGTCCACAGATGCTGCCGCTTGTAGCATCGCGCTAGTTTAGTCGTGAAACCTCTCCAGCCATCCTCAATCACGAAGCCTGGTACAACGCGGTGATACACGAATGCTGTCGTAGATATTTCAAAGGTTGCTTGGATGTTCTTGAGTAGCGGCGCGCGAGAACTCCTCTATTTCATATTTCGCGTATATCGCGGGCTCTTCTTTTTCGGAAAAAGCAAGGCTCACTTCAGAACGAAATAAACGCTTGATTCGGAGGTTATGTAAGGTACCCTACAACTCTGTAATTGACATGTTTGCGATTCAAGCAATAATTTAAGATTTCACTACTTTAAAGCAATCAATCAATACTCCGTGATGAAAAAAAAAATTGTGGCTGTAAGTACACACGACTACATCAGCTAAGCAGTCGGTACAATTTCTCCACAGCTCTTGAATTTTTTCAGTCTTGGTCCAATTAACTGGAACAGCCCATATAAGGACTACCTTTTCCCTCTCTCAGTAACAATGCAGCCGAGTAATCAATCTGCCGCCTGATGTTCTGCAACGGACTGCCATTGTGACAGTTAACTCGATACATAAACCACAAAAAAAAGTTGCATGGTCGATCAGAGAATGTATTCCGAGAAAGTTAGTAGACATTTGCAGTGTTGGAGTTTTTACTGATATACAGTGTCACCCTCACTTGGCTAGTGTGCTAGCTGCAAGTAAATGTGAAAGCAACGTCAGTGCTCTACATAGATTCGTAGAAAGGAGTGAGCGCTAGTATTTACAAGTTACCTGCTTTAAACGTAGGCGATTGTACTCTAGTGAGAGAGGAGAATCCGGACATGCTCTTTACTCATATGTTCCCTTTAACAGTGGACCCCTCTCTACAATTATCTAGAAAATGCAAACACGGTAGCCTTCTGTAGCACATAAAAGGTAAGCATTACGTGGCCATCCACACATGTTAGTGCGTAGATAGCTGTGTCGTGCAGCGGCTAGCGCAGTTTGTGATTAAACCTCCACTCAAATGACAGTCTATGAATCACAATCAATTCAGTTGTCTATGTGGCATGCCGAACAATAAATTTTTTGGTGAAAGCATTTTTGAAGTGATTGTGACATTGGAAAGATATTACTGCGATAGCAGATACACATTCTGGGGAATGGCAGTAGTTATTGTGGTTTATGTTCCATGCCCAGATTACATACAAGAGTATCCAATTGTGCTTGTACGTGATCTCTTTATTTGCTCACGCGGGCTTCTATTGATACAACTATGATGAAGAAAAGTGCGAAAAGGCGTTAGAAAGAAGTTCTCATTTTTTCTCTACTGCTTTTGTGCTAATCCAACTGCGATACTGCTGCAACAATTCCCAGTGCTTTCACTCAGAATGGTTACATTAGCCTCCATTGGTTAGTAGCTAATATTTAGGAAGTTCTGGAAAATGTTCATAGGGCCGTTGTTTTTGTATGAAGCGTTTACACGTACGAAACACGGTGAGGCCGCGATCAATAAAAAACCGTCGAAATTCTGGGCCGTACTTTAAAATTTTGCTTACAATTTTTGCACTCTCTGACATCAAAGGTGACAAAAAACTATGATCGTTGTTACTCAGACTGTAAAGATATTAACATCGTTAACGTACATAACTCTTACCGTGAACGCGTCATCCCAATAAATTTAGCTTTTCTGTTCTCACATGGAAGAAAGCATTATTTTGCAATCTGACCACGTACTCAAATTCTTGATCCCGCATTACCTTTTAAAAAAAACTCGACAGGATATTGGCTTGACGTGGTCAGAGCGCGAGAAAATGTTATCGTTCTTGCTTACAGCCCTGACAAACTCCGCCAAGCTCTAAAGACACTTCATTTGGGTTGTCACGTGGACTGTGCTTTCTTCTTTATAAATGCAATTTTTTCTGAAACGTCCTCGAATTACTAGTGGTCCAGGCCACCTTATCGCTGATGTGTTCCGGAGTTAGCATTTCATCCTTCAACCAATGACTTCATAAACGGCGGAGGCGCGGTGCAGACAAACACAGCTGGGAACACAGAAATTAATGCATACATTCCACTCGTTCGGAAGAAAAAAAGATTCACAATGTTCAAAACGTATGATTTTTTTCCGCGTCTTCCTTGGGGTTTAGCAAACTCCATAACCATGCCATGAAATGTCAACCACAACCAGATGCATGTCGTCGGAATCATTTATTCTATGTGGTTGTGCGAACATCTCTTTTCATGTCCTTCATGCCTTCGACAAAGTTACAAGAAATATTTTATAAGGTTTCGTTTTATACTTCTCTGTGTGAACCACAGTTATGTGGTGTTTTATTACGGTTACATCAGCTACTTTGCATTCATGTCTCGCTTTCGTCTGGTTTAGTTTGATTCTTCTGTCAGTGCATATCTACCTTGCTAACCAGGCCATGCATTATATGGAATTTAAAAGAAAACTCATTTTGTACTGAATAGAATGCAGAGAAAACGCTTAGCGACGAAATAAAAGAACTAGGCCACGATATTGTCTAATAAAGTTCTTGAGAGAAAATTGCCTTAAAGAGGGAAACATTTCCCAAACGTGGAGCAAGGATCCTTAATACAGCGTCGAAAAAAGCAGTCTCTTTGCCGTTTGCTCCTTTCGTTTCGGTAAGGAAGATTAGACACTCTTCAACGAAGTTTCAAAGCGATAGCTGTGAGCTTATAAGATCAACCAAAATATTCTCGCCTCATAAATAGGGCTCTAATGTCTGAAGAAATAAGCACTGTATATTAATTTTACTAGAGGGCGTTAGGAGCAAACACATGGTTAATTGGTTTCGCTGAAACACGTTTTTTCGCCTATTGCATGTGTGACACGTTAGGCGTAAGGCTATGTTACCTGCGAAAATGTGTTACAATATTTTGAGCAAAAATTGAGCGTCTTTTTTTTTTTCAGAACCACCAATTTTTGAAAAACCATACCACGGTTCTGCTTGGCATAGCCTGCTTCTGGGCATAACTATGCAAACCTCAAATTTTTCCGCTAAATACTTCGGTAAGTTGTCCGAAAACCAACATGTTTTTTTTTTTTTTTCGTGCGCATGAGAGGCAGTTGGAAGGACATTTAGCCTTCAAATCCTTTCTTTAAACGCTCAGAACGCTAACCAATGGAGGCTAATGTGATCATTCCGTGTGAAAGCACTGGGAATTGTCGCAGCAGTATCGCAGTTGGATTATGAACAATGTGAGTGTCAGTCGCCTTTATACGATATCTATGCTAGGGCACTATTCTTTAGAATATTTGACCCCATTTTGACACAGAAGGGCGCATATAGAGTTGCAGCTCAGTTGTTTTACCGGCCATTGGAGCGAGCGGGTGAGCGCCAACGGCAGCAAAACCCCTCACGATAGCAAGAGTGATAATAGCTCAGCGATCCTCCGCTCGCTCGAGCTGCTGTTACGAAGTGTCATGTCGCAGCCAAGCGCCCGCTCCAGGATATCGATAGCGGTACTCGATTCAACTTGTCGCCATATGCCTGGTTGCAGAAATATCTGGCAGGATACACAGGTCCTCTTCAGGCGTCGAACAGCTACGTCACTTTTTCGTCTGCAGGCTAGCTAGCGCCGCGTTTGACGACGGCGAACACGACAGGCCATTCTTTGGAACGCGAGTGTAAAGCGATATCATTCAAAGATCCCTGACTGCTTCTCACGCTTCCCGGAACGGCAGCGTATGTAACCCTAATGTTCACTAGGAAACGCTCGCGGCGAATGCTATGCACGACGGTGGGCTTTCTGGTAGAAAACACAACCTTTTGCATGGGCTACGATGCGGCGGAGGCGAGCGCCATCTCGAAGTGTTTCAAGGAAGCGGGCGCGCCACAACGTGGACTCCGGGGTTTTCACGTGCAGGCGCGCGCCAGTAGACCCTTTGCAAAAGTACGCCACCTGCCGACTAAATTGAGCTTTGGTTTCGGTTGCGAAATGCATCCTCGGAATGAATTCATCATGTTGCGGGCGAGCGCCATAGCCGTTGTAACGAGGTCAAGTTGGTTCTGTATTCTATGACGAGGTGCTGTTGTCAGTTGGAGTTGTCAGGTGTCACTTGGACGCCGATTTCAACACGAGTGATGTCGTTTGCCAGTACACGGTTGAGAGAGTGACTTGTCGCGCCTCCCGCCACTCCGGGAGACGGCAATCAGCAGTTTTGTTTCGACGAAGACAACGAAGAGCCCAAGAAAGCCGTACAAGTTGGTGAGAGAGAGCTCCGTTGTTGCCTCTACAGTCTCTGTGAACTACTGCTGCAAAACGTAGGTTTTTGCGGCTGAATGATGCAAATTTCATAGAATGATACCCATTTCACCTCTCGCCTGTAACAGCACTGAGAAAGCTTGCAAGGCCAATACATTGGTGAGCGCAAGGATTCGTTATGTTGGGAAGCGCTTAAAAACTGCTGCACTCCGTGCGCTTGTTCGGACCCATGTAGTATGCTATCTGAATGAAAGGCAATTAATTTAACCGAATTTGTTCATTCAATTTGTGCAATCACTTTAATTTTTGTGGCAAACGTTAGTTGTTGTAGTACTTGTAGCTTTGTACATGATGCGTGAACGCAGGTTCGAGCGCAAAAAACACTTTGTTGAGGACAATCGCTGGCCAGGGTTTTACGCTCGTGGAACTGTAAAGCCGCTTGCTGATTACTAAACCGCAAAATACTTTATCTACCGAAAAAAAACAGGTGATTGTCCCGCTGCCACCTGTTCAAAAATTTCGGGCTTTCGCTTCGTAAATCTGCACTAAAAATGCTTGTTTCTCATTCGCCACAACGCAATTCAATGATGAAGTGTCTAAAGAAGGGTAAGAGACCCAGCGTCGGATTTGATTCGAAAAGTGTTGTGGGCGCGGTGCCATTATGGAATTCAGGTATCATGTTTTACATTTCTAGATGTCACAGCGTGTGTCCGACTACGGTAATCAACTTTGCCCCCTCAAGAGCATTGATGTGTCATTCATCTGCCCTGCAGCGAAGCAGACCTATCGGCTTCCTGTTGGACGTAAATCTGATTGTCCATATGATTGCATAAGCGCGCAGTTGAATATCCATGCTACATCACAGGCCTACACTGAAAAAATTGCGTATTCCCAACGAGCCGCTGTCCGTTGCGCATATAAGGGGTACCCACCCCTCCCCCCCCCCCCCGATTGGTAACAAAAGGTGGTGTGCGTCTCATCGCAGCTGAAAGATTCCAAGCTTATAAAGAATTTTTCGTGGCAATCAAGCATTAACCGGGACTGTTATATATTTGTACTCACTTCGTTTCAGGGCTAATAACCTCATTGTGAAGGCCAGCTGCTACAGAAGCCAACGAAAAACCCTCTCACCATATCCAGTCAAGGCAGCGTTGTCACTTCAGGGAGACATACTTGGTGGCCTTTGTGAGTGTGCTGCTGGCAAGCACGCATGTAACCATTTGCAAGCTGTACTAAAGTAAATGCATTACTTCAAATAAAAGGATACAATAAAGCGCCAGAGCATAGCTTTTCGGCAGATTTACCGCAGCAGTGGAGAATGCCAAGGACCAATCCGCTTCGCGGAACTTGTCTGCAGCATGTAGACTGGCGGAGAGTAGGGGAGGGCGGGCAAGATTTGCCCCGCATCTCTCGCCTGTTTAAAGGCATTGCTGCTAACGAAGACCCGAAGCCACAGGAGGAAGACATAAAGGCCTTTGCCGATGCACTGAAAGAAATTATTGGCATGCAGGAGTTTGCGAGCTTTCTAGAAGCTGCAGACAGCTCAGTAGTCACTGAAAACAAATTTGGGACACGTTTGAAGGGCTGCCTTCTCGACTACCAACAGTCTATGGTTTTTCATGGATTTACAGTTTTCATATCCAAAGAGCTAGAAGTCTCTCGGCCACAAATATGGGTAAGCTCGGAGCTGCTTACAGGCGCTTTCACTGTTCCACAATGGAAAATACCTGACACTTTAGATGGAGCCTCTGCGGCATTTCTTAAGGTAGTGCACTTAGTATTATATTCTATATTCATGCAACATTGCATGAATTTAGGCTCGAACAGTCAATTGTTTCAGTCCCTGCACACTAACGCATAAAATACATGCCATTGAAATTCATTTCAGGGTATATGCATCACCCCAGCGGAGGCACAGGACCCGAGAAAGGGCGTCTAGGAGGCAATGAAATAGCCTATCATGGCATCAAGGACGTTTTCACCCCATTACACAAGTGGTCAAAAAAAGGCTTGATTAGTCTGACGACGGCGAAGGATCTGTCACGAGTTCAGCCCGTCAGGTACGTTCAGGCATGGTTTTACTTAAAACATTTTGCAAATGCACTTTTGTCTTGGGCCTATACTTGGATTCCTGAAGCTTCACTAAATTTCTTTTCCAGGTACGGCATAGCTAACGAGAAAGACGCCTTCCTGAGGTACAAGGATACCTTGACAACTGCGGGACATCCTGTCGAAGTATTCAACTGCGGCCTTTTTGTCGACCCGTTAAGGCCATGGCTTGGATCATCGCCTGACGCTCTAACCTTTGACCCTTGTGGACCGTTTCCATGGGGGATAGTAGAGGTGAAATACCCTTACTCCCTCACACATGCCACCAAAGAGGTTCTCCTTTCTGAAGACTTCTTCGTTGCATTTGATGAAGATTGCTGACCAGAACTGAAAGTTTGCCATGAACACTACAAGCAGGTGATTGGACAGATGGGGATAACTCGCACACAGCGGGCAGACTTCGATGTCTTAGGAGCGAACTTTTTTATAGTGCAGCGCGTTCGTTTTGCCGAAAAAGAGTGGAACGAGATGGTTCATGTCCTACGCAATTTTTATTATGACATTTTGCTCCCATTCCACGTACAGCATGTGAGGACATGAATGTCGCATGAAGAGCTAAACATTTCTGCAATAAAGACAAGTAAACTTTTGCAGTAAACAAATCCTTTTAAAAGTGTTAGCAGCAATAAACTAATTTTTCCCCCCAGTGAGTCACTTTCGGTGATCAAAGGGCTTTGCTTATTGTTGAGCATGGCACACACTGACCATACCTGGTTAATAAGTGGACCCAGGGAAAATGGTATTGCCCTATCAAATATGTGGTAGCACTTGATTCTTTGCATTCGTCTTTCGACGTGAATGCGGAGTGAAGCGATTTCATGTGTCCGCTCCACGTCGTCCTGCTCAAATTGCTTTTGTGTCAAGAAAGCTAGCAGATTCAGGCCGACCCCCTTTTCGTGAAGTAGACCCGTAATCTTAAAGCCCTTGTCGGCCATGATGGTGTCGCCGGGAGCAAACTTAAATCCAGAAAAGCACTTCTGATCAGTATTTCATGATCGGAGAGCAACCCCATGAAAAGTTCTGATGCGAACGTAAAAAGGCCAGTTGGCGCCACGCCAATGAGGGCCTTAAACGTGTTGGTCGACTTGTAAGTTGAGTACGTACCAGACTGCGAAACGACGGAGCTAGGTACTTGACAGTTCACCTCTGTGGCGTCGATGATCACCTTTGTGCTTGGGTACAGCTCCCGAAATACAGGAGGCATGTGCCTGTCAATCTTACTGCGTGGTACCAACAGAGTAAGTTTTCCCAGCTGGATATACATAAAATTTACCCAATCAGAAAACATTCTTGACACTGTACTTGCAGAAACACCGAAAATATGCCCGAGATAAAAGTGGAAAATTTCAGTTTTCAATATCATCAGTGTGAGAAGAAGTTTTTCAGCAGGTTCAAGCTTCCGCAGGCGTCCCTTTACGACCCCAGGTGTGCTTTCACTTTCCAAGTATTCATTACAGGCATTTTCACCGGCTTCAGCTTTGAAAGGAAGCATTGAAAGTGCTTGTAGCTAGATAATCCAGTGACAAACTGCATGCTGTTGTCGTCGTCACAGAACCTCGCAAGCGAGAATGGCATTCTTTCATTTTTGCTCGACATTCTTTGTCTTCAGCTGCTTGTTCCATTCCTTGCTGCTGGTTTTTGGCATGTTTAAGCTGCTCAGTTAGGTTTTGTTCTCTGCAAACCTCTCAATGTTGTTGTCGTTTACTTCGACGATGTTTTCTTTGAGCTTCCTTGCCTCAGCCAATGCCTTTTGAAGGTTAGGAAAATGAACAGACAGCTGTGCAACTTCTTCGCTCCTCTCTTTTAGCTCCAGTTGATTTTTTTTTTAAAGTGGCAGTGCACGAGTGACAAACCATATCTGCAGCAGTGTTTTGCGTCGCACGACTGTTGGCTGGTTGGCCAGCTTCTTCGTATTGCTGTGAAGGCTCCCAGGACGTATCTTGGTCCCTGTTACTTTCACGCTGACTCGGATCAGTGTCGGTGCTTGCTGCTTGTAAAAGATGGCTTGTGAGACTCTTGCTGCAGCACGGTGTTCGCTCCTTAGGTGGTCGACGCTGTTTCACAGGCTTTGCAAGCACAAAGTGCGTCGGCGCAGCATTCTCCTTCAGAAAGCGTCGCCCACTGGCCACGTTTGGGATATAGTCATCCGGCTTGAAATGTCTGGAGCAGACCCTCGCAAAATGGCCGACCACGAAGTTTGGCCCTGGATCCCTTTTTATGGCAATTATCCACTTTTTAACATCATCTTGTCCTGCGGGAACTTGTGAAATGAGACATGCAAAAGATAAATTATGATATGCTTGTCCAATATGCAAGTATTTCAGTAAAAGAGCTGGGTCACTAGCCCTCATTTTCTTACGTTGCAATGCGCGCCAATGCAGCTGACTAAAAGGAAATTCAGGTTGGCTACAGGCGTTGCATTTTTAGCACTACATGTTACTCACTCGTAAAAAAGTGGCTTCTTCGCATAAACTTCATTGCACGATTTTAATCTGTGGCTCATAAAAAATGATCGTTGGATTTTAGAAAATAAGTGACAAGACGCAGGCGAAAAAGATTAAATATTTTTTTTTTCTGATTGGGGCTTTGATTCAAATATTCGGCATGCTTATGAGGAAAGTAGGCAGCTATAGGTAGACCACACACATTCTTTGTTTACTTGCCGGGTGCCAGCATTATTTGTAGCATGTCGTACCAGTCAGGCCGGCTAAAGAGTGCGACGTTCGAGTTACATCACGATGTAATTCAGGATCGCACAGACTTTTCGTCGGTTCAAATACTTCACCTTGTCTATGATAGCTTGCCTGTGCCTGTAGACTGTCGAAACTGCGACGAGGTCTTCTATTTTAACGTGTTTTCAGTAGTACACTCGCTCCGCCGCAGTACAGCCTTGGTTTCAGCGAGTGACAGCGTCTCTACCCCCTATATAAGTGCCCCCAAACATTACCGTTCATCAAAATACAAACACATGCGTGGATAAACGAACGCTTTGCAGAAATGTCCCATGCGGTGGGAAGCGAAGTTCGTGCGGCTAGTTTCGCGCGTTGTTTGAGAAGCGCGGTTTAACCCCCGCATTTAGTACGCTCGGTCGTTCCATTCCTTCTGTGATCACAGACGCACACACACACACACAACGCAGTTACCATAGCCTCTAAAGGGTTCCCACAATGTTTCGCTAAAAACTGAATACGGCAGCGGGAAAACTTCGCTCCAAGCTTGTTTACGCGGGGACAATGCAGCAGAACAACAGTGGCATGCCCACAAACAACTTCCGTAATAATAACAAGCACGTAGACGTACCTTTTCGCCGCCAATGCATCGGTATGCCTGCTGGTGACATTCAGGAAGACACCAGAAGTAAACCATTGCCAAATAAATATTCTTAACGCAGACTTGCGACGTAAGATCCGTGAACGACGCGGTGCTTTGCTTAGTCAACACAGCCGTGACAGCAGCGGCAGCTGGCGGCACCTCACAATATGGCGGCAGCGCACGTAGTAGCGGCGGCTGCCGTGAGCGGCGTACTTTTGCAAGGGGTCTATTCCGGACTCCGTCGGCTATCTCTAAGTTGTACAAGCGCTGGAAAACGGGTTTGTATAAGTTTTCGTTTAAGATAATTGTGTTTTCTAGTACATTCAAATTACAATATGAGAGCTATCATGTCAATAGGTTGTGTGTAAGTCCTACTTTAGGATTTTTCTACGTTTTTCAAACTTGACATATACAATTAGTTCAGTAAGTTCCTTGTGCCACATGGGTGGCGTTGGTATAAGTTGTTCGACTATATCTCTCTCTCTCTCTGTCGAAACAACGTCCAGCACCAAGACCGCATTTTTCGCTACACGAAGTGCTTAAGAGGAAGCTTCAGCTTGGGTGCTCCTATCTAAACAGATGTAAAAGGAGAATTCGCTTTTCTTAGCAACCACTGCACTAAATTTGAGGACGTTCACTGCGTTTAAAAGAAAAACTTGAAATCTAGTGACTTTTGGCTTCGAATTTCCGATTTAGGTACTCAATTGTTTAATTAACATTGAGAAAATCACAAAATTCCAGAAAACGAAACTGTCAAGTTTACAACTCTGTGACTCAGCAGTGAAAAATGAAATCACAATGATATGAATTGCATCTAATAGTGCATCTAAAGTGGACAAAATTGCTATGCAACACATGAATCTAAAAAAAAAATTTGTAATACAGAAATAGAGCCTTTGCAGAACCCTTGCACACAACGTAAAGAATTCACGTAAAACATAAGTTCACATATAGAATTTGTCCGCTTTGAATGATCTAATGGATGTAGTTTACAGAACCGCGATACCTGTTCTTGATGCAGAGCTAATTTGAAGACGTCGTGCTTCTGTATTTTTTTCGAACTTTCGAGTTTTTGAAAAATATTTTACCAATATTCAGGTCCTAAATCTAAAATCCGCGAATAAAGGTCACTTGAATTTACTTTTATCTTTCAATTGCAACAAACTTCATTAAAATCGGTCCAGGGGTTATCTCTGAAAAGCATTTCTGCGTTTTACATGTATTTGAAAAGGCCGCGTCCGAGTTGGGCCCGAGCTAAAGCTACCTCTTAAAGCTGTCACGTTAAAACGCTGCACACGCCCAATTGGAGAGAGGAGACAAGGGAGCTGGCGGCCCGCTCCTTGAACACGCTGGCGACCTCAGCATATAGCATACGTGCAGTGGCGTCTCCGCTCGTTCGTAAACCCACTCAGCTATAACACTTTGTTCTCCGAGGAACTATGCATATTTCGCTGCCCGAAATAGTGCGTACAATTCAACAGTCAGAAAAGAATTTGTCACCCATCTGGAGACCTTCACATTATGCAAAGGTAGTGGTGAAATTAAATGTCCTGCTTCAGCGAATTCGTTTCTCTTAAAGAAAAATTCACGATTTAATACCGTAAGCCGATATAGCATGCTATATTTTCATATAATAATCAGTGCGAGGTTATAAAAGGCTCTACCATAATCCTAAAAACTGAGTTTTCGTATCGCCACGTTAAATAAGTTGTCAGTCCTCATCCTGTGGATGAAATTAAGAGATTTCCTCCAACAAAAAGTTGAATATAGTATTAGATTTCATTACAAGATCGATTAGATATACATATTCCTTCTCTAGACGTTTAGCAAAAAGGTTCCGGTCCCCCTCCCCCATAGAGCACCCCTTTTCTGCCGCAAGGCTTGGCCTATTAAACGCAGAAATAAAGACGTATTAAAAAAAAAAAGGTTCCGAGCATTTGTGTTTCCTTTACAGCATAAGCAGTTATTGCATCGTTCGTACAGCCGTTTTGGAAGGCGATGCTGTTCACCGCCGTCGGTGTCTGTCGCAGCTATCTCCAGGAATAAAGAACAAAAAGCAGCTAGTACCCGGCGGGCCCTAAAGCACCGTCAGCGTCAACTCGTGTGTAAATCCTGGTGTAGTTTAACCAACCTTGCCTTCAGAATAATACATTAGGTTATAGCGGCTATGTACAACTGGCGCCTGAGTTTCCTTCGGGTCTTCTAACGTTCGCTTGTCGGGCTCGATTGTGGGTGGCTAGGATAGCCGACAAAATTAAACAAATACGCATGCGTCTATCGTCCTTCCCCAGTCTGTCTTATCTCCCTCTTATCAAAAGAGGGCGCTCCGAACAAAAGTTGAATTTTATGGGCCTACAAAAGTAAACCTTCCTACGATTTCACGGCATTCTCAGTGAACCCGCCGTGGTTGCTCAGTGGCTATGGTGTTGGGCTGCTGAGCACAAGGTCGCGGGATCGAATCCCGGCCACGGCGGCCGCATTTCGATGGGGGCGAAATGCGAAAACACCCGTGTGCTTAGATTTAGGTGCACGTTAAAGAACCCCAGGTGGTCAAAATTTCCGGAGTCCTCCACTACGGCGTGCCTCATAATCAGAAAGTGGTTTTGGCACGTAAAACCCCATAATTTTTTTCATTCTCAGTGAAAACCCTGAATACACAGCTACAGTGCCTTCACCTTTCACGGTTACAAAATGACTCGCCGAATGAATTGATCAATGCTGCAGAGTCACAGATATTGCTGGCGGTGAATTCCTACTTGAATTCCTCGATAAACAAGAGCATGACAAGCTTCCGAGTCAGGTCTCATTCGGTAATGAGCACATCACAGTGATTTCACATCCATCCAAGAACACAAGCAAAGGCGGATTTCTGTTTAAACTGAGGGGGAAGAGCTCCTAGAGAACTAGAAGGTACAGAACATTACTATTGTAAAGAGAATCATAGAAAGAAGCTGTCGTTGCCTCTGTCTTGAAACAGGAAAAGACTCGTCTGGAGTTTCAAGTTACCGTGCAATGGCATTCAAGAGTTCCTAGTGCAAACTCCGCGAAAATGATAAATTGCCCTCTTTTACATTTCTTTCAAACGAAGAAATTGCTTGAACCTTGTCCCTGCGCTTCCAGAATCGGTCGGTCGACTGCTGCCTATCTCATGCGCATTGATGCAACTCATGAACATTGCGGCAAACATTCGTGACGCCTCTGTCTATGGGCTGCTCTTTCTTTCTGTTTTTTTAGACGCGGAAAAAGCACATGACAAAGCTTGGAGATGTGGAGTTTCGCGAGCGCGCTACGAAATGGGTCATGGATGAACTATGCTTAATGTAATTGAAAGTTATCTATCACAGCTTGCATTTCATGTTAGGGTTGGCAGTCCTCCTTACGGGTCATTTACACAAGAAGCTGGGGTGCTGCAAGGTTGGTTATTTAGCTGTACCCTTTTGATCGGTGAAATGAATTGCTCCTGGTTATCCATATGTCACAGCATTTTATTCGGCATACGTATATGATGTATAGTTGTGTTTCAAGCCATTTGCGAGCGACACGTCCACTTTGGCTTCAAATAAATGTGTGAATGTGCACAAGAAAACGGCTTTAAACCGAATCCTCTTAAAAGCTGATGTGTCCTTTTCACACGAAAAAGATGCTTATGTGCAGAGACCATTGTAGAACAGCATAGACAGCACATACAAGTTACCACAGAATATAAATTTATGGGCAGCATATTAGACCCGGAACTAATGTTCATTCCACACTAAAATACCTTCAAAGAGGCATACCTAAAAATAATGAGCCTTCTTAAAATTTTATCACATACGATATGGTACAGCGACAGTAAGCGTCTGATGAACGTGTACAAAAGTGTCGTACATGGACGCTTGGACTATGGGGCCATAGTGTATCAATCTATCAGTCCAAGCGCGTTCAAGATGCTTGACTATGCTCACCACCTAAGTATCCGCTTGGCGACTGGTGCCTTAAGGACAAGTCCTGTAGAGAGTCTCTACGTTGAAGCTCAAGAGTGATCACTCCATCTTCAGAGGTCGTGCTATACTTTCATGTACTTTCTGAAAGTGAACGCAAACCCCGAACATCCTGCTTATGTAGCCTTAAATGACATGAGCTCTGTAAAGCTGTTTAATCACCGACAAGGAGCTAGACAACAGATCAATGTATGTGTAAGGAAGTGGGAATTCCAATGCTCCAGCATAACCTGACGGTCCCAGTGAAGTCAGTGTCGCCGTGGCAGTATCAGCTTGTAGAATACCATGCATCATTTATAGAGGTGACGCAACACCCGAAGAGGCACATTCCTAATGCATTTCTTAGACATTTAGTCAAAGTACTCGCGCATAGAGCTTTACACCGATGCTTCAAAGTGGCATGGTGGCGAGTTTTATGCAGCAATCTGACCATCCTTCTGTGAAACTGATACACTTGACCCGCAAACAAGTATCCTTACGGTGAAATCCCATGCGCTGTTCTCGGCTGTAAAACATATTGCGAAATCAAAGGTCCAAAAGCAATTGCATTTATAGACGCACTAAGCATCGTGAACGCCTTAATGTCACTCCGTAAACACCGAAAGCATGTACTTACCGATCTTTATTTCGTTCTTTTCACAACGCAACGTATATGTCTCAGCCGGATGTTATTCTATCCTGGGTGCCCCAGCATACGGTCATCGAAGGTAATATTTTTGCTGACTTAATTGCCACATCAGTCACATGGCAAGGTAAAAATGCTAACGCTGGTACTCCTTCTTTAGATGTTACGTCTTTTCTCGGAAAGAAGCTAAGCCACCGGCTGCGTTTGTGGGACGCTGAATCAAATAGTAATCTCCACGTAATCACACCACAGTTGGGTTTCTGGCCCTCCACAGCGAAAGCACGAGGAATTGACGTCCTAGCCAGTCGTCTGAGAATAAGACACACATACGGCACCTACAGTTTTTCGCTTACTAGTGACGAATCACTAGCCTGTGGTAGATGTGGTGAGAAGCTGACCGTGCTACATATCCTTATGTGGTGTCAGGAAGCCGAAACAGTGAGAAATATTCACCTCCAGCATACCGATATAATGTCCCCTCCATCCCACTAAACTTCTTGGTGAAGGACCGCTTTTTAACACCAAAGCCTTCCTAGGTTTTCCGAATGATCTTGTCTTACGTGTTATCAGCACCAAGGAATTCATAGTGTATCCTTACGCAAGAGGATGCTGCTGATTTAGTTATAGTTGTTACCACTGTTGTAGCTAGTATATGTATTGTCCTTTCGGATCTATTCTTCGTGTGCATAGTATACGTCATTAGGGATTGCCATAATCTTATTACATATAAATTTTACGAACTTTACGTCGATAATTTTCAGCACACTTTGAGGGCCTGATGAGGCCTACTTCGGCATTTACCAATTAGATTGCCAACTGCTTGTCGCTATTTGGCCATACTCTTTGGCCAGAACGGAAAAGGTTCTAGCGAGAAAATCTGAGGGAGCACCTTTCATTCGAGTAGAAAAATTCTCGGATTTGGATAGAATTGCCTAGACATGGCTGGCATAGAGAGTATGAAATGCACTGACTTTGCGGATATAAATAGTTTTTTTTTCTGATGCCTCCACCAGCAGTTTTAAAGTTGCGCATGTGAACATTCGCAGCCTTCGGAAACATTGGAATCATTTTTATGCAATCATTTCATCATCTCGCCTAACGTTCGATGCTTTTGTAGTTACTGAAGTTAATATTTCTTCCGAGAGCATACCACAGTAATCATTGCCGGGTTTCCAAGCCTTCTCGTGCACGCGTTCAAGCAGCAAAGGAGGAGGCATCGCAGTTTTTATAAGGAACAGATGGACAGCTTCACAGTTAACTTTTTCCTTTTGCCAAGCTGAAGTGATATCGCTGCGCTTGACCACACCTGTTTTTTCGGTGATTCTATTATCGGTTTACTGACCTCCTAGTTTTAATGCGCGGTTGTTCTTATCCGAACTCGATTCCACATTGTCAACCTTATCGCTCGAAGAGCACGTGTGATACGCGATATCAATATTGACCTTTTGCGTCCTACTGTAGGCTTGGTCGCAGATTGCCTCGATAGCCTTTCCAAATGGGGCTTGGAATGTGTCATTTACCAAGCGACTCATGAGGAATTTTTGGCTGGTAAGCTCGCTGTGTCCTGCATTGATCACGTTATCGTTCGCGCTCAAAATCTAGCCATAAAATCCGCTATAGTAGAAGTTAAACTTGCTGACCATTATTTCTTTTCCGGTTCAATGAGTTATCCAGATACTGCGACAGCACCCACAGATACCAAAAAACTAATTTCAGTGCTTGATCCGAAAATATTTGATAATGTGGTGGCTCAATACGACTGGAAATCTTTTTTAGCAATAGAGTCTCCTGCTACCATACATGATAAACTCGTAGAAGTGTTCAAAAACTTAAAAGGAAGTGCTACCCGAACAATACATATCCAACAACGTAACTTTCATAACAAGTGGATGTCGTCTGACATACTCGCTGCAATAAAAGAAAAAGACTTACTGTGGGCCCAATGCAAGCGTGCCCTGAATTTGGCAGACCTACGGGCCCAATTTAAGCAGCTCATAAAAAATGTTACTGCTATGATCCGCTCCGCAAAGCGAATACATTTTCGAGACAAATTTAAAGCCGCTAGTTACAGTAGTAAGAAAACATGGTCGTAAATTAACAGCTTTAGAGGCACTAATACGCGAGCTGATATAATGAATTATTTTCCTTCCAGTTTATCCAGCGGCAGACAGAATATTTCTGATGACTTTAATAATCACTTCTCTCGTGTAATGAGAAACACAAACTTACAGGTAGATTTGTGCACTTTGCGTCACAGCATTAGTGAATCGGCATATCTGCCCTCCAATTCTCAGGAAGAGCTAATATCGATTATATTCAATTTAAAATGTAATAAATCTCGTGGAATTGACGGCATTTACATTAATGAGTTGCGCAGAACGTATCAATACATCCAAGGGGTTTTGCTAGCACTACTTATTCGCATAATTTCAAGTGGTGAAATTCCTGTAAAACTTAAGACAGCAATAGTTATACATCTTTATAAAAGCGGTGCACGTAAAAAAATTGAAAATTATCGCCCCATTTCAATTCTACCTTCCATCGCTCAAATACTTGAAAAACACTTAATGTTAACAATGACAAGCTTCCTGGACGCCCACAACATTTTGTCGCCTATTCAGTATGGTTTCCGACCCTGCAAAAGCACTCAAACACTTCTGGAACATTTATCCGATCAGTTGAATATAGCTTTCGATAATAATAAAGTTGCTTGTGCGCTCCTTCTTGATTGTAGCAAGGCTTTTAACAGTGTTCATCACGGTCTGCTGTTAAATAAGCTTTTCGTGTTAGGATTTCGCCGTGCTTTCCGGTCGTTAGCAAATTTTCTTCGGGGCAGGTGTCAGGTCGTCTCAGTCGGGCAAGTTCATAATGCATTCTCCATTATTAATGCTGGAGTTCCGCAGGGATCTATACTCAGCCCGTTATTATTTAATATTTTTGCAAAATACCTCTCTAGCGTGATACCCATTTCTCTTTATCAATAGGCCGATGATACGATGATCGTAGCTTCTGTCCATAGCTACTCTGATGCGATTGCTTCTTTCCAGTCTGCTGCCACAAAAGCTATGGATTGGTTTCGAAACAACCTAATTACTATAAATGTATCTCAGACGCAATTAATCTGCTTCCATAAGCATTTAAGGAAGATAGCCCTTGACTATCCTCTTGTTTTGCATTCTCCAGATTGTTCAGCTTGTTCTTGTAGGCCATTACAGTACTCATCTGTTGTAAAATATCTTGGTTTATATCTTGACAGTGACCTTTCTTGGCACAGCCACCTTGCTTACGTTTGTAAAAAACTTCGCGCCGTATCCTGTCTACTGTACAATATAAGATACTACATGCCCTTATCAGTAAGGAAAACAATAACACATGCTTTAGGCTACAGTCTACTCCGGTGTGGAATAACAATTTACGGGCAGTGTGCTGTCCGCTGGCACAACAGAATAAATGCGTTACTGCACTCTCTCTTAAAAAACATATCTTATGATTTGAGCCTGAATGCTGACAAACACCGTTTCAAAGTACTTTCGATGCCGAATTTCAACGATCTTTTAATGCAAACGGTTGTTATAAAACACTTCTGGTCCAGTTAATTCCTAGTTCTGTGCACAGCTTCCTGATGTTTCAGGCCCAGGGACCCCTTTTGGAGGCAACGTTGTTCCACAAGGTACGGCACTAGAGCTCGGGCCCATTCTGTGCCCACCTACTTCAATAAATTACCGCACAGCACCTTCTGTGCAAAAACGAAATATAAGTTAAAGAGACTGCTAAGGCGTATCTGTTCGTAAAGGCGCACTTGTTCCGTTTATTTACCGTTATTGCTTGTGTTCGTGCACGTGATTGTGCAATTGCTTTGCACCATGACGGTCAGTCTGGTATATGGTTATGCATTATCTCATGGTAATTTTTGTTCACACGCATTGTCATAGTTCTGTGTTTCATTATGCTCAATGAAAATTCTTTTCATAGACACTGTATAAATTCTAATAACCTTTTGTGGTGTTCTATACTTGAGTTCGCTGCTTATAACTGGTCTATTAATGTACCGTGTATGATTTTGCTGCCTCCCGGGCGCTGCCGCTCAAGCCTTCAAAGGCTTTGGCCGGCCTGTATGAACGTACTGATTTCATTATTGGCAATAAAGGTATTATTATTATTATTATTATTATTATTATTATTATTGGCCATTCCGACACAAAATCCTATATCATCACCACCATCATCATCATGATAATCCGTTACCACCGGGATTGAACCCGGTACTGTGTGCGGGAGTCAGCTGTTCTACCAGTGCGACATGCAAGCCCTTATTAGTAAACAAGGTATTTATTGCATTGAATGAAATTATGTATGTAGTGGAAATATTTGCAGTAATAGGAGGAATGGGAGAAAAGCAGTAGCTTCTAATATGTTTTTGGCAACCAAAGCTTTTCCATGTCTTTCAGGTTCTTCACTGTACAAGAGTTTACATTGAACGTTTTTATATCACTTTTTACAAAATTTATAGAGTCTTCCTGTGTTGAACCCATGATACACGTGAACGTTTTTTGACCATTGAGCGCTGGAGTGTAAGGGTTGCTTCACTTGATTGTGCGGCAGCTAGTTTTGTCCTTACTATGTTTTCGGGATAAATATCAGCCGGTATTACAAGCCTTCCTGCAGATGAAACTGATTCATCTCGTGAATGAATTAGTGGTGTGCTCGAAATTCCTTTCTTGACTTTGTTTATGGGGTTCATGCGAGAGATTCATTTTTCGACTGCTTTTCCGACAGTGCGTTTTCCTAACTATTATTTGTTCACTGTATCACGAAGAAACTTCACAAAGAGTATTTGTAGATTTACCTGCCGTGGTTACTTAAATCAGTATACAGAAGATTACCAGGCCTTCATGTACTGGGTGAAAAATGCCAGTTTTGTCTTCTGCAGAAACTTTTTTTACAAATTACACACAAAAACATTGCCAATTGAAACACGGCTTCGGAATAAGAATACTTTCGTTTCTTCAATTTACTGTCGCCCTTGTGGCGTGCCTTAAACAATTGACGACTGTTGCATTGAATATAAAGATGACATTTTATTCAAGATATGCAAGATAGATGGACATGCAAGACATAATTATAGTCAAGGAATTACGTCGACGAGTCAACGAAAGTGGCATGAGTACCACCAAACTATGACAATGCGATCACAATACAACGTGATGACAGCCAAACGAGAGCTTGATGATGATGGCATGATGACAGTTGTATGAGAATGACGGCATCACCAGAGTCGGATGTGAATCTTGCAATATGACAATGGAACGACCATGACGCGATCCCGACGATCGCATGACAAGAAACATTTGACGAGGAGTGTATGACGACGATGCAGAAAGGACGATGGCAAGAAAATGGTGTGAATACATTTAGGTGACGACTAGTGTAGGCACACAATTACGTGACGATACTCTATCACACAATTTGTATAACGACGATAGCATATCGATAGTCGGATAATGTACCTTGATTAACGGAGATGGCAGTATTATGATATCATGATGAAACCGGATAAAGCCGAAATGACAACGATGGCAGCGTCGAGATGGCATGACGGCGACGGCATGCGGCGAAGCACATGGCGAAGCCGCAGTGACGATGATGCAACGGCCATGACGGCATTATGACCGTTGCAATACCTCATGGCCCTACTTGATAACAAGTTGAGCAACTGGGCCAGTCTAGAAGGCTCGACGACAACAGTTTCACGAGAGTAAGTTGCGAGGACTTTAATGGAATTACCACGACGGCATCACGACTAGGAGCACTTACCTTGTTGCTCGAGCAGGTAGATATCTTAGGCAACTGGGTCGGCGAAAGAGGCCAGACAGACAGACAGACAGACAGACAGACAGACAGACAGACAGACAGACAGACAGACAGACAGACAGACAGACAGACAGACAGACAGACAGACAGACAGACAGACAGACAGACAGACAGACAGACAGACAGATAGATAGATAGATAGATAGATAGATAGATAGATAGATAGATAGATAGATAGATAGATAGATAGATAGATAGTTAGATAGATAGATAGATAGATAGATAGATAGATAGATAGATAGATAGATAGATAGATAGATAGATAGATAGATAGATAGATAGATAGATAGATAGATAGATAGATAGATAGATAGATAGATAGATCCAAAACGGCTGAAGTAGGCAAATGATTGTATCCTTACTAATAAAGCGACCGTACCGATTCTGGCCATCATGCTGGTCCGCCACCCTTGATAGTTACAGGACCAAGAAAGAAGTCTCATGCTGACGAACGCCCTGACTCACCGTTTATCAAAATCTGGTAGTCACGTTATGGACGCCCTCCGGAATGCAGTGGATGGGATAAGAAACAGACACGCCACGCATGCGCTTAGAGAGCATGCACTCCGGCACCTCTTGAAGACAGACAGGAAGAGGCCATACCGCTTTCATGGTCCGACGCAGCCAGCAGACTTCGATTGCTTGTACAGGAGATCACGCTCTATCTCCGGTGCACACCAAGCAGCCAGACCAACCGGAGCAATCGCCAATACCACCTGCCCTCTTTGATGCATCTCTTTGTGCCAACTGGATTCCACTGAAGAGAGGCCACTCTGCTTTATCGCGTATGGCTAGGATTGACCTTAACCAAATCTTACTGATTTCAAATTGAAATGGCCTACAACGCTCTCTGCAATACCTGTCTTTGCGAGGAGACGCTAGAACTAATTCTGTGCGACTGTCCTGAATATAATGTTTAGAGACAGTCCCTGGCATCCATTCTAGTGCACCTTGACAATAGAACATTGTCAGTTGCAACTATTTTCCCATATCGCCGATAGAAGACATCGCAGCTGAAGGTGACGAAGAGACTACTTCGGTCTTTGAAATAGACGGGCTTGGACAAGCGGCTGTGACAGCGATGTCACGTACCGCGCAAGAGTGTGTTTGCTGTGTTAGGTGCTCTCTCTCTCCCTCTCACCCCATCTTATATCCCCCACATCCCGCTGCCATGTGTAGGGTAGCAAACCGGTTAAGCTAAACTGGTTACCCTCCCTGCCTTTCCTTCTCCACTTTTTCTTTCCTTCCCTCTAGCCTAATTATACATTTGAACATCTAAAATGCCGCAAAGTGCGTTTCAATGCAAAGGTTTTCAAGGTTGTTCATAATTCGAAGACAGAACAAATCAACTCTCTTATGCCGCGAGGAAGTCTGTGTCCCTTCCAGCGAAGGCACTGCCCTCTGCCTCTACATTACATTTGCAAGCGCTGTTCCTTCTCTGCCTTCCTGCCATATTAACACAAAACCGACACAAGCCCAACAGGACTCCTCTCCATTTATTCTTTCCCTAGTTTGTGGTGTTTCCCATTCCGCAATGCATGATTAGTCATGGTTATTGCGGGAACACGTACCATGAAGATACACTCCTGCTTGTTATTTTTCCTTTCTGGTTGACCGGCACTAGCTAAAGAGGAATGCGCGTATCGTTTGTTTTGAAAGTTCAGCTGTTGTCGAAGGAGGTGCGACGAGCCGTAATACTCTGGAGTAACTTGCGCCAGAGCGTCATGAAAACGCTACGCTTGTTTGCTTGAAATAGTAAAACTGGGTGAGGGGTACTTTAAAGATCTAAAATCTGCTTACTGACAATGAGGCCCACGCCTTAGCAACCACTGTCCAGAGACTTAGGTGCTTATAAATGAAAACCACGCGACGGGGCATGAAAAATTGTCCTGACAAACTACGGAGAAACATGCAAAGCTTTGTTGAATGTGTGCAGGTAACAAACAAATCAAAAACGTGTCCTGAGACACGCTCAAGTCTCCAACGTGAGGATTTGCGATAGAATCAAAACTGGGATCAAAGTCTGTTTATTTATTCCAGTAACAAAGCAAGAATCACGGGAGATGTGTTTGCAGAAGCAGCTCCTCCGAGGAAATAAAAAAAAAAAAATACACACGACAGTACACGCGACAAATCGTTCAGTACAAGAAGATAAAGGAAAATGACACACGGCTGTCTTTCAACGCAGAAATACACGCAATAAGAAAAAGAGAGTCCACCGGAACGTTCTGCCACCAGATTTGAACGCGTAGACTTATCTGATGTGTGCTCGTTGACGGGGCGATCTGCTGCTCGTTGATGGTGCTGATCCTTCACTGCTGATAATCATTGCGCACTCCCACCACCTTCGGTCTACTTCCGAAGGCTGTGACCTGGTGGGGCCATAGCCTGCCGACTCCACAGTTCAGCTGTCTTCCGATGCACGAACATGCCCCCACGGTTTCAAAAGCCACCTGACTGCTCCCCGTAGGTTGACTGCCGGCTTATCCCTTGCTGTGAACTGGATGTCACACGTAGAAACGGTCGGGCGACACAGGAGAATTGGAAAGCTGCTTGCCCACAGCCGTTTAGTGACGCAGCGGTTGCTACGGTGGTGGCGGCCATGTTGGGAGGAACTCATGTGTACACACTTCGTAACACCGTTTGGAGGGCGCAAGAGGTTACTTATGGAACACCAACAAACGCAAATACGGACAGTGCATGCTAGTAACGAAAATCAGCAGGCGGCGAAATGTCTTCCTTCTCGGAACTCACCCACTGTGAATGAACTCCTATGTGATAACTCACATCCCTACTTTTACATAACGACTTCTTCATAACAATCCGCCTTTCTTAATCCTCCTCTACTTTAGGGCCACATGCACACGCCCTCAAAATGCATGCACAAGGGGGCAGCACTCTCGCAGTCTTATTGTAGCGCACAACACCGCGCACAACTTGGTGGGCGCGGAAGCTGCAAGTCAGCACAGCAGCTTCAGTCTCCATTGATGAGTGCACAGTGTTGCAGGAGAATGAGTTCCGTACAGATAAACAAAGTACGGTAAACACATACAAGTAAGCTTTCGAGCGCATCAAATTGCGCTCTCAGTATTGTTGTAATAATCAGTGTCAATACAGCACACAGACCAGAATATGGCACGACAGGGAACATTCAGAAAAAGAAATGCACCGCAGCAGTACCTGCACCACTGACTCGGCTAAACGCTGCAAACAATGCTTTCGAACCAAGCGCATCTTTGCTCAAGCTTCCTTTAATTGAGTGGTAAAACTACATCGGAAACAAGAAAATGGAGACCAGAGGAAAACAACAACGGTACAACAATATCCATGCGTGTTGATCGATTGAACAATAAAGGTGACCCATTAAAAGCGCATACGCCCTCGTGGCTGAACAGATATATTATATATTATCCAAGCACATGTAATGCGCTACCTTCTTATGGCACTAACGCACTTTGCGAGCTATGCCATGAATGCATTGGGTATGTGCCACTCTTCAATGAAGATGTCGCTTACTGAGGTCACTCAGTATGTGCACCTGGGTTTGCAGCAAGGGACACGAACGCACAATTATCAGCGTTAGTAGGCATAGAAGCGCCACGCTTTTCGCCTCGGAGGCCACGGTCGGAATTTTCGACACCCTCATGAAATGGTGCAGCGTGTCCTGAGAAGCGTGAGGAGGAAGCCTGGTTGCTACATGACACATTTCTCAGCATTCGCTCTCACCGGTGCGTCCTGCATTTCGGAGTCCACGCATATACTTCGCGGAGTAGGTGCTAGATGGCACCAAGAAGTGTTTTTAAACCGTGAAATAGGAGTGCTGCTGCAGTGTATACCTAATATGCTACTTGTTTCGACAGTGGCAATAGGCAAAGTCGCTATATTCATTTATAGGTAAAAGCATTACCGTCACTCTTCATCGTGAGATAAATTGCACAGAATTTTCAAGTACCTAAATTTATGTGAAGCTCGTATTAAGTTCACCCTTACATTTTGCAAGATATCAACGATATTGTCAGCGCTACCCATGACTCGCTCTTCCTCATCTCTACACATCATCATAATTAGCACAAAGTCCTCATCTATAATTGTCATCATCAGCCGCACAGTTTCTGCTTTTTCATCGTAGCTAGAGTTCCGCTGGATTAAATGTTTCTTTATGGTGGAATGTGGTGGAATGGTGGAATGCGTCGTTCTCCGCGACCTCTCGCCCTTCCCACTGGAGCTCCGCTCGGGTCGCCGCATGCCGCCTATTGCCACGCTTGTTGAAGACAATCTGAGCACGTCCGCTACTACCACCCCAGCACAGCCTTCGGAAGCGGTCGTGCCATCCACAACCGCCGCCGGGACCCGCCAGTCTTGGCTAGTCGGCGGGGAGGTACTTCGAGGAATGGCTCCAAAACTACAACCTGTTAAGCGACTTCAATAAGTGGCATGTCTCACAGAAGTTGCACAACATCCCCTTCTACCTCACCAATGTCGCGAAAACATGGTTTGGACCCATCAGCGAATGCACACGATCATACGTGATATCGTTCGAGAGGAAGTTCACGGGCGATGCTCTTACTGTGCGCCAGAACCTGGCGTCGACCCTTCTCCGACTGCCTTACACGAAGATAATCAAGCAAGAGAACGACCCTGCGTCGCGTCTAACCTACTGCAACGGCCTTTGCGTTGAACAATGGCCAACATACGGCCATGTTACGGTGCTCTCTCCGTTCACCGCGCGCTCTCTACTAACGGACCACTATCTGCCTGCGGCTTCATTGACGCCACCTGGGCGTATGCAGCCTAACCGCTCCACTCCGCTTCCACCTCGACCCATTCGGTGATACTGCGGCTACCGCGGGCTTATCTCCCGGTTCTGTCGATGGCGTCAACAGGGTGAGCAACGTGGTTAAACATCTCAAGAGCGAACAGGCGTCCGTCAAGCAACCAGCAACCAGAGAACTCCCTAGCGCTCATAATTTCACCGATCGCCCTTTCCTTCATACCCTGCCAAACACACCTCCGAATTCTCGAGAATATCGCCGCCGGTTGCCTTCTTCATATTGTCTCTCCGTATCACGTCTCCGACCTGCTTGTCATGTCTCCAACGCTCACTCGGAAAACTCTCGGATTCAGTTTTATGAGGGGAAACTGCATCCACCGAACAGCTTTACAACTCCTCCAGAGCGACCGTCGAACCTGTTCTCATTGCTTACGCAAGGTGCGCCCGTCTAAATGCTCACTCATACAGGTGTCGTCAATGTGATTATTAGGGCACACTTTTGTTCGCGCTTCCGGGAAGTGATCACGGGTTATTGTGACCCGTCGCTTCGTGCAGCGACCAACGCCGTTCTTCGTCCCATCGTCGGAAGAAAAATTCGATTATTCATTGAAGGAATACGTCATCTCATTGTTATTGCTGTGTTTTCCGAGTGTGCCCACCAAGGTATTTTAGTATGGGATTTCTTTTCTTCGGCGTCCGCTGCTGTCTCCTGTTGTGAGTTACTCGTACTACTTAATGCCACTGCTTACTACCTCCCAGATTATGGAGAACGATGGCCTACAGTTGAACGCGAACTTTCGCAGGAAAGACTACCAATATTTTAGGGCACTTAGTCAGCGAGGGTGGCATTTGACCAGACCCTGAGAAACTTTCCGCCTTCCTTGAATTTCCTCGTCCTGTGCGCCCAAAGGAGCTGTGCAGTTTTCTCGGACGGGTTTCGTACTTCCGGTGCTTCATACGCAACTCCGCTGCGCTTGCGTCTCCGCTCCATCAACTCCTCTCAAATAACGCGCTCTTCGTTCGCCCGCTGATTGTGAAAGCGCCGTTTTGACGCTCAAGCCGGCCCTGACGTCCGACCCGGTACTGTGCGACCCGGTACTGCTTTGATCAAAGTGCAGCTACTATCATTCACACTGACGCCAGCAATCATGGTCTCGGTGCTGTCCTCCTGAACGTGCAACCCGCCCACCTGCAACCCACTTTGCGTGAATGAGTCGTTGCTTACGCCAGTCGGGCACTGAATGCTGCTGAGAAACATTACACCATCACCGAACAAGAGTGCCTTGCTGTTGTTTAGGTAGTGGAAAAGTTTCGGCCATAGCTCCATGGCCGTCAATTTACAGTCACCAATTTCTTTCTACGCAACATCCTTTTACATCACGGAGCTCCGCGCGTTCTCCTCAGCGACGGTGGCCAAGCCTTCCTCTCGCCTCTTCTTTTCGAAGTTCTGCGCACCTCCAACAGTGTTCACAAGACAACTTCGAGCTACCACCTGCAGACCAACGCCTTGACAGTGCATTTCGATCGTACTCTATGGGATATGATTGCTATTTACATCAGCCCCAAACACACCCACTGCGATGCAATCATGCCGTTTGTGACGTCTGCACACAATACGGCTGTGCAACACGCCACCGTCTTTTCTCCATTTTTTCCTGTCTATGGCCGCTCACCTAGTTTCGTCCTGGGCGTCTCGTTCCACGCGGCGCCCGTGTCGTCAGCATCGTCTGTTTCAGAACAATTTTTGTACCGCTTTGAAGACTGCCGTCATCGAGCCCAGAAGCGTCACTGCGACTGGGCTCGCCATGTTGTCCTTTTTTTCCCCGGGTAACGAAGTTCCTCTATGGACTCCTGTGTGCTTTCCCGGTTTACGCGAAAAATTCGCCAGTCGTGTTCTTGGACTCTACATGGTCATTGAAGAAACATCTCCGGTTAATTACCGCGTCTCACCGTTTGTAATTTCTTCCGACCACCGTTGCCCTAGTGCACAAATTATGCATGTATTGCGCTTAAAATGTTACACTCGATGTGTTTCAGAATAAAGGCTACGCGACCAGCCGGCCGCTTCCGCCGCGGGAATGATTTAGTGTCAGCGCCATCCATGACTGACTCTTCTTCATCTCTACACATTATCAGCACTTGTACAAATTACTCAACCGTATTTATCATCATCAGCCGCACAGCTTGTTCTTCCTCGTATATCTAGCTCCGCTGGATTAAACGGTTCCTTATGATATTGTTTTGCAAATGCGATGTTGCGAGTGTTTATTATGTTCAGAGTAATTAATGTAGATGGCACAGGAGCTTACTGCGCGGGATTTCTCCATGTCATGAAGAACAAAATTTGACATGGAATAAAAGTTAGCAGAAAACAAATACCTCTCGTCACTGTTATGCGAGCAAGTGTTTAAGTACGTGGTTAATTTGTGACAATTGAAATTCTCAACGGAACCATTCAAAAGGAGCAGCTCTACCAGAATTGCGCCAATGATTCGGTAAAGTTCGATAGGCCAGTGGTGCTTTTCCACAATATCTTCAAAAACTAAATGCTATTAACAACAAAAAAGAGCACTAGACATGGGCAGACGTCGATTTGCTCTCAGTGTGTCAAAAGAGAAATTTTTCTGTGAATTTAACAAACATTAGGGTTGGTTCATTCCTCAACAAAACTTTATCAAACAGAAATGAATACAAGAGACAACTACATCTTCTGAATGGTCAACTCAAGCATAAAAACTACGCTTGATGCTGATATGAGCAGAGCAAAAAGAAGTAAAAAGCTACTAAGCTCGACCATCTGGACGGACTTGTATGCCGTATCGAGGCTGTCCAAATCGGGAGACTTGACACTGCAGGATTGCTTGCTCTCGAAAATTCCTGTTTCACTCAATCTGCGTACCAGCATGCGGAACTCTTTCTTAAGCGCAAAACCTTTCCGAACCAGAATGCCGCTCAGCGCTACACTTAACGTATCTTTAGATTCAACGAATTCGTGAAGCTTGTGTTGCCAACACTTTGGCAACCTATCTACAAAGCAAACATGGTCCTTCTGTTTAGCACATGACAGGCAGCCGAGACTGTGTACTGTCACAAGCGACTTTCTCTTCTTGGTCGCATAGAAGGCTTGGCTGAGTTTTGCGTGCAGTTTCGTATAACTGCTGTTCGCTACAACGCCGTGATGCGTCAAACTTCCTATGCGGAGGCAAGGAGTGATGGATTTGCGACTTAGCGCATGGTCAAGTTCATCCAATGTATCGATAACATTCGCGGAGGATTGTACACTGAGACGTGAAACAAGTTCACTGCGGAAATAGTTTGAGAGCGGAAGGATGGCGATAAGCCAGACGCTCCGCAGAACCACTCGCGCCGATGACGATTTCCTTCTGTGGGGCATGGGTGCCGACGTTGCGTAAAATGAAGCGAGAAGCAACAGAAAGGAGTCTATTACAGAGCTGAGCCGCCAGAACATTCTTTCTCTGAAGTCAGCGACTGTTAAAACAAGTGAAACGCATATGAGTGCGGCCAGAAGGAGACACATTCCAAGTTTTGACTCAGCCACAATGTTCACAAAAGAAGTCGATGCGAAGCTCACTCTTTTCACGTAGAACACATCGTCGGTTTGAGAAATATGTAGATCAGTGCTAAAATATTGGGCACTATGAGAGAAAAAGATTACCTCTGTTCCCAGGATGTCGGCGCCTCCTTCCTTGAGCGTCTCCACCACAGCAGATACACGGGTGGTGAAGAACCACTTCAAAGTTACATTGTAAAAAGTGAGCGCGTCAAAGACAACTCCAACGTCCCCTGAACCGCAAGCGAAGTCTGGATTATCCTGCAAAACGCAGCCTACATATACTGCTTCATTTCTGAGCCTGCTTTGTTGTAAATGTTCTAAGTGGCCTTTTAGAGTGAAGAGGTGACATTCTCTAGCAGCCACTGGAACAGTGCGCGTTTGTAGCCGATGTGGACATCCTATTGTGCTTCCGTTTCCCTCACACAATCTACCAATTTCGCATGGCAATGTTCTCGTGAATGACACATTCACGAAATTATTTGACGCTGTTCTTCCAGTCGGACCATCTTCAATCAAAAAGCAGTCCACCAAAGAAAAATTAACAGGATGAGTCGGACAAATCCTGAGGTATCTCATTGCGTTTTTTCCAAGATTTAGTGCAAGCACGTTTGTCTTGACAACCGCAGCCGCATTTCCCCTCATATACATATCAAACGTTCTACTCGGAAGCGTCCACAATGTTGCAGCCAACGGCAACTCTCGGACCAAACAACGATTGCATGATCGCCAGTAGTCTTTCGACGTAACCAGTGCTAGCTCTTCCTGCCGAGAAATATGCCAGCGGAGAGTAGCAAACAAGTGTTCATATTTTTGATCCGGTGTGACAGTGCGTACTGAGCAAGAAATGTGTGAAACAATCAAGAGCAAGTAGAAGTACCTCCCACTGTTAAAAGCCATTTAATAGAGATGTAGTGCTTCGCCTAGTTGGAAAACTGTAAAAAGTATTTGAAGTAGAATTAGATAATGAACATGTTTCGCAAATAAATTTTCTCACATATTTTACATGTTTTCTAATATTTTCTGTACATAAGTAAGGACACTAAACTAGCCTCTCTCGCGACAGGGCTGTGGTTTGAATATGTTTGCCAAAAAAGTTCTACCTCTCTTGTACGTTGTTATTTCTAGGTACTTTAAGTGCTCCTGCGACAGCGAAAAGGAACTGAAGTAATGGCTATAACCAATTTCTAGCAGCCGTCCCGGTTACCTGAAATATTTTCCCAATCTCATCCTTGTAATCACAACTTCAATGATTCTCAAATTTTCGCTTGTAGCATTAAAAATATCATATTGATGTAATGCCAATGGACGGTTCACGCACAAAATATCAACTCCAGCAACCGTTCACCAAATGTGTTCTAAATGAGGGATCGGCGGATCATACGTTTGCATAAGAAGACGATTTTGTGCATTGTTGATATGTAATTGTCACTTGAAAAGTATTGGAACATGTGCCTAACTTAGGAACAATTGGTGACGCCTGAAATACTTAGGCTACGCAAAAGACAGTAAATTGCACCAAATAGGCGGTACAGCCTTCGATTCAATAATACCTTGAAATAGTGCAAGGCAGGGCAAATTATGTCGCTCCTCTACACTCAAAAGTAAAGAAGTCCAACGTATCAACTAAGGTTACATATTGTTCAGTAGAATATAAGATATTTGACATTCACCTCAGAAGCAATAGGTATGTCATCACTATGAGCGCCTCTAGGACCTATGAAAAACAGTTTCCCTTCTCTCTGAGGGGCGGTGTACCTGTGAAGAAATGCAGAAGGACGGGATAGTGCTATGAACCGGACGGTACGTCAAAGAGTCAACAATTATATAGCAAGCCTTGCAGATGTATGCACCCGTGATGACACGGATGTATTGATTGGTGTCAGGATCGCGGCCATTGTGGCCACATCTCGATGAGCGTGAAATGCAAGAAGGTTCATGAATTTTTTAGACCAATAGACGCTGCACAGCTGAGATGGCCCACATCAATATGTAATCACCCAAATTGAGCGTGCCTCATAATCAGATACGGCGATACCTTTTTTTTTGTACTGCTGCTACTTCCTCTTCATTATCCACTGTCGCGCGTCTCCTTCTTATGTCGTTCATACGGGCACATCTAGCCTCGAAATGCCTTGATTCGTAGTTGCAAGTTCCTGCTCAGTAGCAGCTTCTTTCCTCCAAAGCAGTGTGTTTGTCGTTATCCGATTTTGTAATTTCCTGAGGGATATTTTCATTTGATTTTTGTTTATGGTGTGTAGAAGAACAATTCAGAAGCACGAACGCCGTACCATTGGCCTGAGAGAATTGCCGTGCGTTGTATTTGTCCATTTTCGAAGGTGAGAGCCTAGTCTGCCAAGGCGCAGTTTCAGACGATGCGTACAAGCGCTCATTTTTGAACACGCAATAAGGACTGCCGCAATAATCTACATGCTCTCGTCCGCTGTTCGCCTAAATTTTTCAATCCTGTGTGTCAGCCAGAAGGAAATATCCTTTCGGATGTTTGTATTCTCCCGTAGATCGGCTCTTCTGGTGCTGCAATACCTACTCCCTGAGATGGTTCTTACTTCCACGATTAGCGTCAATGCCAAGGCACACATATTTTTGTCATCCATCTGCTTGGCCCTCGTTATCTCTTCTGTAACACCAATTGATGCATTAGCTCATGAAATAATCAGCATCGTCTAGCAAAGAACCTCCGTCTGCTATAAAGCAGGCAGAGGCGCTCAGTCGCAACAATTCCTGACCAGGGCAGCCAGGCTAACCACACCTTTAAATGTCACCGCCACCACCGCCACCACAACCTAATCCCAAAGGGAACAAACGTCTTTATTTCGATACTAATAGCTGAAATGAAACAAAACATCAAGGATATATTGTTCGTATGGCAACAAGATAAGGGGCCTAAAGCATGTACGTTCATTGGTATGGTAAGTGATCGTGAGGTACACGGTTTGCCCGTGGGGTTCTAATGCCGCATCTATAGGGTCAATATCCGCTCCCTCGGAAAACGGTACCATCTAAAGGCTGTTTCACACGCTGCCGCTGGAATTACGAAAACCGGGGCAGTCACAGGCGTCGAAATACCCTTTTTAGAGGGCACATGTCACATTATTACGATGTCAACAATGCGACTCGTGCGGCGCCCAGGGTTCCTTGCTGCCAGGTTTCATGGCACACGCTGCATAATTCCTTTAACGTAATGAATAATACGTTTACATTCTAATATTGTTGACTTCTTTTTATTAGGCGCCAATAATATGCGCGTTTTGTAACTTATAAACGTGGTAAAGTTGAGCTTGGTATCGGAGTGCACAATGGCGGTTTCTGAATTTCAGTGCAATAAGACACGGCGCACGTAAACAGCTGTTCGCAGTTATTTGTTCAGAGCTTTGCGTTGTCTCCTCTGGCTTTTATGACCGTTTCATTCTGCCGGCGCGTCAACAATCTACAAGACGACCTTTCAAGCTCATATAACTACGCTCACCGCATGCGCAATGTACGGAATTCGGCGGCCACAAATTCACCGTATCAGCCCAACAAGATCCTCGCGCTACCCGTAGGCAGCGTCAGCTTCTGGAGAAATGATGTGTATATTGCTTGTGATTGCGCATATACGGTGCGTGCTCGTAGCTATATGCTCGCAGCCAACGCAACAACAAGCACGAAGCCGAATGCCCGCGTCTGCCCATGAATGAAGCCGCAAATACTTCGTGTGGTTAATGAACGCGGTATTGAAATTGTGTTGGGAAATTCAAGGTAAGCGCTAGCCTCGTTCGTCCTTCGCGGTTTATGTGCTGTGAATATATACTGATAGGAAACCTCTCTGAATAATTCTAAAAGCGCAAAAGCAAACGCATCAAACATTTTGAGCAGTTACCGTCATTCTTGTAGAAACCTGTGCGTCGTATCAGAGCATTCTAAAAGACACTCTTCTTGTCCACTTTGTTGTCCTGTGTCGCTTGCTGTTGGCATACTGCGAACTTTTAACAAGAAGACCATATCAGTACGTGCTATCCAATATGCAGGAACGTAGGCCCGCGGCAGGCGCACTGGCCGTAAGGTTTTTCGCCTTTCTGCTCAGCCGCACACGCGGTTCACGGTTAGCCTGTCTTGTGGAAATATTATTATAATTATTACATTAGATAATATATTTCACTGTAGCTTATAGCGACCATCCAGATTTCTTAAGCTAGTCCGGCATTTAAACTGTATTTGCTCATCATTCTTTACGGCATGTTAATGGGACTCATATCAAACTATATTGCTCAGCCAAAGAAAGTACAAATGAAAACTTGCAGAAGGGGGTACCAGCGAAACACAAGGGACGCACACACAAGGAAAAGGCGTTAGACACGGATGGACGCTTGACTTTCAACTGTACTTTATTGAAGTATACATTGCCGCACATAACCTCCAACCCATGCGCATCTTCAACTCCTCTCAAGACATGTTCATAGATAACACCTTGAAAATACATTACCACGTGAAAACAAACGACACATGCGCAACTTCTGCTCCCAAGACCTGTGAATGAATGTGAGTTTTTATTAATCATACTTTACCTACTCGATAGGTAAGCAGGTTCCTTGTTTGTTAAAGACAAAGACCTATCACTGCCAAAAATTTCTTTTTCATTTGCAATGGTAAAAGCTTCTAAGATTTCGCGCACGTATCTGGTCTTGCCCTTCCCTAAAATGGTCACACGACCAAACAATGGCACACTTTTCTTACACTTATTCCAGCCGCGGTAATGAACTGCCAAATTGCTTCCCTGGTCCCCACTTGAGAATGTGTTATGTTCTTGCAAAAACTTATTAACACACCTACCTGTCTGGTCTATATAAACTTTACCACAAGCCAACGGAATGCGGTAAACCACACCAGTGTTGCACTTGATGAAGGGTGTCACGTGTTTAACTTTAGAGGCCCCTCTCTTGATCCCCTCGTTTTCAATTCTCCCGCAGAAAATTGTCAATTTCCAAAGTGCAGAAAAAACAACGCTTGCACCTTGCCTTCCCACTACTTTCTTAATGATGTGTGAAATTTTATGAATGTATGGTATTATTTATAGTTGCTTTCTTCGCTGTGATGTCGGTGACTGCTGGCCAACTAGACCTTTTACTTTCCGCAAACCGGCTTCAGCAACAGCCTTATTGATTAAGAGAGGGAAACCTGCTGCAAGCAACCTCTAAACCTCCTGTCTCAGGCTATATGCTATGTGGTGGCAGCAGCTCTTCTACACTGCGTCCAGAAGGCGTCCAACCACTGCACCCCTCTTGACCAGATTATGCTGAATGGAATCATACGGCATTAGCGCTTTTTTATTCCCGGGAGGAGTAGAAGTTGCGCATGCGTGTGGTGTTTTCACCCGGTAATGTATCTTGGAGATGTTTCCTAAGCACATGGCTTGGGTGTAGGGAAAGATGCGCATGCGTCCGAGGTTATGCGCGGCAATTTAAATTTACTTAAAGTACAGTTGAAAGTTTAGTGTCCTTCCGTGTGTGACGCCTTTTTCTTGTGTGCGCGTCCTTTGTGTTTTGCTGGTACCCCTTTTTTTCAAGTTCATCATGCACCAACCGGCCCAAGAGCTTGCGCTAATACAAATAAACGCCTCAATGTATATTCCTATCTCGATTTCGTGAACAGATCTTGTATTTTAGAATGTTATGCCCATTTGAATTGCCTGCAATTCAATGCTCAAACCTTGAAAATATTATTCCTTTTCTTGGTGTCAAAACTCTGCTTCAATGTCGATAGCAAGCTATAACTATTCATTTCAAAAGTTTTCAGCAATGACTATAACCTAAAGCTTATCAATGCGCCTTTGTTGTATGAGCGCATTTAAATTTGCTTTTTCCTCTCATTAAGAGCCATGGAATGAAACGCTTCACCTTTATAAGTATCAGGCTGGAAACATTCTGCCATTTCTTCTGAGCACCTGTGCTCTTCCCGTACTGCGCGCGTTTGTATCAATCTTTGGAGTTGTAATCACAATGATGTATGCAATTTTTGAAACACGTTGCAACAGACTAATTTATTGAATTTTGTTTTCAAGTCTCCAAGAAGTGGCCAGGCAGAAACGATCACATTAATAAACAAGAAGAAGCTGCAGATTCAGTGCATGGGCTGGCATCTATACGAAGTGAGGCTTTTGTCAACTAGTCAGTTAAATGCTGTAAAGTAACTGCGCTTTATAAACCTGTCCTTACATTAACCAATCCTACATGACATCTTTTGCAAGGTTTGTTTATGCACCGCATACGACACAACCTTTGTGTCATCTAATGTTTAGGCACTACACTGTTAACTGCACATTAGCTGCAAACTGAACTTAATGTAGATGCGCTCTGCGAGACTTCAACAGAGTGACGTTTGTTCAGGGAGGGATGCCGCGAGGTGTATGCAGATGATGGAATGTTCACGTGTTTATGCCTTTATTTATTTATTTATATACCTTGCAGGCTGCAAGGATGGAGAATTGGGTGAGGGAGAATAAAAAAGTACTTACAAAAGAAATGGCACAACATTATACAATAATTAACATGGAATAACAGAAAAACTTACCTCAAATGGTAAACCAGCGAAGCTTCAATGTGTGGCCCCGACGTTTATCAGTAGCTTAATTCTGACGGCTTACTAACGCATTTCTCAATTATTGGTTACGTCTGGGTTTCTTAATGAGGTTGCGCACACGTTATGCTTGGGTTTATCACATTGCTTATTTGACATACCCCTCATCGCGCTTGGCATAATCAGCATCATGTAGGGTGCAACAAGTGGTTTATTGTTTTAGTACAGCGGCTTCATGAAAGTCCTTCTGAATTATGATACCCATTCGTGTTTTGTATTGCATTAACCATAGTTTCTATCAATCGGTCATGCACTGTAGTTACCAAGTGACACACCGGGGCTGCACATTTAATTTTTTGAAATAGAGGGACACATTTGTGAAGCTATTGCGAAATCGCAGAGAGACTTCAGCACGAGCGCTCTGCGGCGAGAGAGAAACGTCGTTACTAATTGTGTAGCCAATGACACGCCACACCTTTGCTGTGACATAATTGTGTCGTCATGATTTTGTCTTAACCCTGTCCCCCTCTGTGTTCCTTCTCTGCAATAATACCTAGATAAATGCATATGTCGGTCACGCAAGACGAAAGCGTGGCTCATTCCACCCTAAGCAATGGCTCGTACCTCCGCAGTAGGGTTTCTGTGGTCGGACCACGAGTGTTTTGCCTTGGCATATGCAGCTTCACTGTAAAAAGATGAACACCTTCAGCCAGAGACCAAAACGATCATAAGGCACGATAAGAAATGAAAGTTTATTGAACATGCCGAATAAATGCTGGTTGACAAACAATAAATCAAAGCACTAACAAAAAGGAGAAGCAATAACTGATGCATCATCATCATCATCATCATCATCATCAGCCTAGTTACGCCCACTGCAGGGCAAAGGCCTCTCCCATACTTCTCCAACTACCCCGGTCATGTACTAATTGTGGCCATGTTGTCCCTGCAAACGTCTTAATGTCATCCGCCCACCTAACTTTCTGCCGCCCCCTGCTACGCTTCCCTTCCCTTGGAATCCAGTCCGTAACTCTTAGTGACCATCGGTTATCTTCCCTCCTCATTACATGTCCGGCCCATGCCCATTTCTTTTTCTTGATTTCAACTAAGATGTCGTTTACCCGCGTTTGTTGCCTCACCCAATCTGCTCTTTTCTTATCCCTCAACGTTACACCCATCATTCTTCTTTCCATAGCTCGTTGCGTCGTCCTCAATTTCAGCAGAACCCTTTTCGTAAGCCTCCAGGTTTCGGCCCCATATGTGAGTACTGGTAACACACAGCTGTTGTACACTTTCCTTTTGAGGGATAGTGGCAACCTGCTGTTCATGATTTGAGAATGCCTGCCAAACGCACCCCAACCCATTCTTATTCTTCTGGTTATTTCAGTCTCATGATCCGGATCCGTGGTCACTACCTGCCCTAAGTAGATGTATTCCCTTACCACTTCGAGTGCTTCGCTACCTATCGTAAACTGCTGTTCTCTTCCGAGTCTGTTAAACAATACTATAGTTTTCTGCAGATTAATTTTCAGACCCACCCTTCTGCTTTGCCTCTCCAGGTCAGTGAGCATGCATTGCAATTGGTCTCCTGAGTTACTAAGCAAGGCAATATCATCAGCGAATCGCAAGTTGCTGAGGTATTCTCCATCAACTTTTATCCCCAATTCTTCCCACTCCAGGCCTCTGAATACCTCCTGTAAACATGCTGTGAATAGCTTTGGGGATATCGTATCTCCCTGTCTGACGCCTTTCTTTATAGGGATTTTGTTGCTTTCTTTGTGGAGGACTACGGTGGCTGTGGAGCCGCTATACATATCTTCCAGTATCTTTACATATGGCTCATCTACACCCTGATTCCGTAATGTCTCCATGACTGCTGAGGTTTCGACTGAATCAAACGCTTTCTCGTAATCAATGAAAGCTATATATAAGGGTTGGTTATATTCTGCACATTTCTCTATCACTTGATTGATAGTGTGAATATGGTCTATTATTGAGTAGCCTTTACGGAATCCTGCCTGGTCCTTTGGTTGACAGAAGTCTAAGGTGTTCCTGATTCTATTTGCGATTACCTTAGTAAATACTTTGTAGGCAATGGACAGTAAGCTGATTGGTCTATAATTTTTCAAAGTCTTTGGCGTCCCCTTTCTTATGGATTAGGATTATGTTAGCGTTCTTCCAAGATTCCGGTACGCTCGAGGTTATGAGGCATTGCGTATACAGGGTGGCCAGTTTCTCTAGAACAATCTGACCACCATCCTTCAACAAATCTGCTGTTACCTGATCCTCCCCAGCTGCCTTCCCCCTTTGCATAGCTCCTAAGGCTTTCTTTACTTCTTCTGGCGTTACCTGTGGGATTTCGAATTCCTCTAGGCCATTCTCTCTTCCACTATCGTCGTGGGTGCCACTGGTACTGTATAAATCTCTATAGAACTCCTCAGCCACTTGAACCATCTCATCCATATTAGTAACGATATTGCCGGATTTGTCTCTTAACGCACACATCTGATTCTTGCCTATTCCTAGTTTCTTCTTCACTGTTTTTAGGCTTCCTCCGTTCCTGAGAGCCTGTTCAATTCTATCCATATTATAGTTCCTGATGTCCGCTGTCTTACGCTTGTTGATTAACTTAGAAAGTTCTGCCAGTTCTATTCTAGCTGTAGGATTAGAGGCTTTCATACATTGGCCTTTCTTGATCAGATCTTTCGTCTTCTGCGATAGCTTACTGGTTTCCTGTCTAACGGCGTTACCACCGACTTCTATTGCGCACTCCTTAATGATGCCCATGAGATTGTCGTTCATTGCTTCAACACTAAGGTCCTCTTCCTGAGTTAAAGCCGAATACCTGTTCTGTAGTTTGATCCGGAATTCCTCTAGTTTCCCTCTTACCGCTAACTCATTGATTGGCTTCTTGTGTACCAGTTTCTTTCGTTCCCTCCTCAATTCTAGGCTAATTCGAGTTCTTACCATCCTGTGGTCACTGCAGCGTACCTTGCCGAGCACGTCTACATCTTGAATGATGCCAGGGTTCGCGCAGAGTATGAAGTCGATTTCATTTCTAGTCTCACCATTCGGGCTCCTCCACGTCCACTTTCGACTAACCCGCTTGCGGAAAAAGGTATTCATTATCCGCATATTATTCTGCTCTGCAAACTCTACTAATAATTCTCCTCTGCTATTCCTAGAGCCTATGCCATATTCCCCCACTGACTTGTCTCCAGCCTGCTTCTTGCCTACCCTGGCATTGAAGTCGCCCATCAGTATAGTGTATTTTGTTTTGACTTTACCCATCGCCGATTCTACGTCTTCATAAAAGCTTTCGACTTCCTGGTCATCATGACTAGATGTAGGAGCGTAGACCTGTACAACCTTCATTTTGTACCTCTTATTAAGTTTCACAACAAGACATGCCACCCTCTCGTTAATGCTATAGAATTCCTGTATGTTACCAGCTATTTCCTTATTAATCAGGAATCCGACTCCTAGTTCTCGTCTCTCCGCTAAGCCCCGGTAACACAGTACATGCCCGCTTTTTAGCACTGTATATGCTTCTTTTGTCCTCCTAACCTCACTGACCCCTATTATATCCCATTTACTACCCTCTAATTCCTCCAATAACACTGCTAGACTCGCCTCACTAGATAGCGTTCTAACGTTAAACGTTGCCAGGTTCAGATTCCAATGGCGGCCTGTCCGGAGCCAGGTATTCTTAGCACCCTCTCCAGCGTCACAGATCTGACCGCCGCCGTGGTCAGTTGCTTCGCGGCTGCTGGGGACTGATGCGTGTCCATACAAATCACCACAGGCAACTCATCGATCACTGAAAGTCTAACAGATGCCATGCTGTCCCAAGATTCGTCCAGTGTTGACAGAGGTTCTTCCAATACACTCTTGACATCTGAGCGTGCATGGCAGAGGAAGAGTCTATCCTTCTGTGCAGATCAGCAGCCTAGGGAAATTATAGAAGCTATATACGTAGAGACACTGAGAATCTAATCAGCCTGCCTTCCGGTAGAGATGGAAGCACTTTTTGTTAGCGAACAGAGAATAATTTTCGCTTCTCCTTTTTGTGTATCTTCAGTTTATTGCTTGTCAGCCAGCATTTACTGGGCATGTACATTAAATTTCTGTTAGATCATCTCGGTTTTCTTGTTCTTCGTATGTGTTCCCTGGTGTACCTATAGAATGTTTCATTTGGGCAATGTTGCAAGAGCCTACAGTGCGAAGCAGCAACAACAGGATACGCTAACTTCTATTTAAGAGGTTTATTTTGAAAATGCAGAAATTTTTAAAGGTTACCAGGAAACAGTGTGGCAAGAAAGCCTGATAAAACTTGTTCTTGATCAAACCAAACATAATCAAAAACAGGAAAGAGATAATGTAGAAATCGATATGCAAGTCCAGGGGGAAAACATTGTGATCACCAATTGCGCATGTGGGTACTTTCCAAGAAACTCCCTTTGATTTTTTTTCAATGCCATGGAACTGGAAGTGTGCCTGCGTACATACAGAAAATGTCAGTCTGTCTATTGGAATAAGAACAGTGTTTCTTGAATATGGCGGGCATCCACGATTGGCAATTATAGTGATGTTTTTTCCTGCGCTTAAGATTTTTATCAGTGTTTTCTTTCTGTAGCGTTTTTATTTATTTGGTTGGAACAAGCATCAATTTTTTATCTAGTCTTTAAAGATGGCTTTTCTTGCTCGTAAACTATAAATGACCCATTTCTACAATAAACCTTAGTTGGAAGCTAGCCTTCATCCGTCTCTAGTGTCATCCTATTGATACTGCTTTATGATATGCGCCCTTGGAACATTTGCATGTGTGTGTGTGAGCGTGCGTACGTGTGTGTGTGTGCGTGTGCGTGTGTGTGTGCATGTGAAGGCGTGTGTGCGTTTGTGTGGCGCATAGATTTATACGTGAAATCCGGCCCTTCAGCAGGGGGGATTGTTCTTCTCCTGGGCAGCTTCATGAATTCACTAAGTACAGCGCAACAGACGCGTTATTAACAAGAACAAAGTGAACACGCAGAGCGCTTCATACTTCTCCGTTGTCTATTGGTTGCGCTTTAGTTATAATGAATACACAGCCACTCGTCCAGATATCTGTTCTGTCGGGCTCATAAGCCCACTTGAGTCCTGGAATGCCTGTATAGATATATATTCTGTAATTAAATTTTTGTCCATGTGCTTCCAAGTCGTGTGTCAATTTCCTGATCTTTCTTGCAATCTTGTGTGATATGCAAGCACCGACTGTTTCTGATGAATTCATGCACGCATACAAAATGTTGTAGTCTGCAAATTCACACAGCAAGTGCTGCTTTTTAATTGCTTTTATTTCAACTTTTCTTGGTATAGCATGTCCTGAAATGGTCCTCACTTGCATTGTGTTTAATTTTATGGAATGTCATACTACTGTTACACTGCTAGTGGCACATCAGTGTTCTATATGTGCGTGATATTTGTATCTTCATGATTAGCAACCTCCTCTGTGTGTTTGGCAGTTAAATATAGTCTCCTGGCGCAATTGTGTGCGCCCTTATTGCACGGTATGGGCCGGTTGCGTTTAATGTTCCTTCCTCCTGACATTATTTTTCTGAAGGGAGTGGTAGTCGTCTTTGCATCTCATAAGCTATCGGGCATCGCATCTTGGGACCAGGTTCTGAGCTCTGGAGGCAAATAATTTGTTGCGCAGGCTGCAACTCTACTCTGTCTAGGTACTTGTTTATTTCCTCTTTCTCGTAGAGGTTTTCAAGGATGGTAAAGTTGGAAGTCCTGTCAGCACCCAATGCCTACATTCAATGAGTTGCCGTTGTTGTGCTTTGCTGGCAGTTCATACCACACCATACCTTGGACAGAAGTACAGCATCTGCGATTTTCCATAGTATCTTTTCATCCGCGCCCATGATGTCGAGATTAGTCTTTTCATCAGGTGCAGAATTTGTGTCCCGGCATGGCATAATTGTTTCACCGACGTACTAGTTCTGCCGTCTTGGTCTTACACTAGCTGAGGATTTGTGTATATTGAGTTGCGGGTAATTTGTCCAGCTATGTTGAGCGCAATATAGAATCTTGGAATCTTCGATAGTTATTCGATCCGTTATTTTGTTGCGACGTCGATGTAACCTGACCTATCACAAGGCCAGAGGTCAGAGTGGTGATGAAAGTCTGGAGTGTTGTCGAGAGCTTTTTGCGTTGTTCTTGATTTCTGTATAACATAGCTTTCCCATAGACTGTAGCACACCATATACTGTAGTACTTCTAGTGGTATACCTGTGTTGTTGGTCTGGGTGGGCCAAGTGTACCACCAAAACTCACCTGGAATTTTCGGTCTTTCAAAAAGTTATGGTTGAACTTAAGTGATTTACAAGAAATTTTCCGGTCAATGTTGCTCTTATTAGAGTAGCATGAGGTACTGTATTAAAAGCCTCTTCACTCACTTCATTCTTTCCCAAGTGGTATTACACAATGCCCTGAAATGAAATGTCGGCAGCTTCTTGCCCACTCACATGTGCCAGATGGGACAACTCTTCCAAAAGATTTTCTTTGAGCTGTGTGCACGATGTAGTATGAGCATTCATGTCTTGACAATTATACATCTGTAGAATCAGCTTCCCGATAAAGTTCTTCGTATGCTTGATGATGCCTAAATGTGCAGTGTTGTTGAACAATACACATTGATGCTTGCTTGCTTTTCGCATTGCTGCATGGGTTTTACATGAAGGTGCAGCAGGGTGCGTTGTCACCGTGCCACTATAGGAAGCGAATAATTTACCTAATCTGCAAATTGTAGAGTTAATTACTGGTCACAGCAAATGTAAATAAAGGTGCAGTAAGGATACCAGGTCCGCAAGATGTTCAATGTTTATTGGCTTCTGTGCAAGAAAAACAAATAACCTAAAAGAGATGCATCTTGACATGCATTGAATAGTTAAAAACAAATTGCCAACGCTGTTTTTCAAGCCACAGAGTTAATACTATCGTGGAACATTCATTACCACAGCCCACACGTTTGATCGGTCCAATTTAATGAGTAAGTCGGGCAAGGTAAACTTTCAAGATTCATTGGAAAATTCACGCTTAAGAACTGACACAAAAATGTAACTGAACGATACCGCCTTCAGCACAACGTTGAAACTTCCAGTAATTTGTTGTCTTGTCATTTGCCCTTGCCCATGTTGAAATTATCCTCCATACGCGCAATTTTTATTGCAACGCAATACTACTTTAGGTCGCACTTCAGCCCGTTCCGTGGCGAGGCGGTGGTAGGCACCATTGACCTTTAGCGTGACGTCGCTGCGTGACGTCACACCACGTGACCTAGAGTGACGTCACACCAGCTGTGTAAAAACGGGGCCCCATCTCACGCCGTCGCGAGGCGAGGCGGTAGCCACCAACGGCGGACTAACTCCCGCTCCTCTCACCAGGGGCGCTACGGTCGGTGTGACGTCACACCAGCTGTGTAAAAGCAACTTGAAGATGGGCTGGGCGGGAATCGAACCAGGGTCTCCGGAGTGTGAGACGGAGACGTTACCACTCAGCCACGAGTTCGACGCTTCGAAGCGGTGCAAAAGCAGGTCTTAGAAACGAGCCGTAGAAAGTTATACTGCGGTGTATATCGGTAATTATGAACATGTAACTTAAAGACGTCGCAGTTACACGAGTAGCGAAGTGCGTTTCCGCTACATTTCTTCAGCGCTTTCCGCACACGCAGAGCCATCTGGCGGCAAACACAGGTGGCGCGTCACGCGCGCATTGGGGTTGTGCGGGGCAGGTGCGAGGCGCGTCGCGTCCCGGACTCCTCTCCCCTGACGACGCTTCTCCTTGCTCCCTCACGAGTTGCAGAATCAAGCGTCCTTCCATTCTTTAGATCACTATCTGTCTATCTCTCTGCCCGGGCCGATCACGACGTTTGGCTAGCGTGCATCGTTTCCCCGGGGCTCCGAGACACCGAGTTCTAACAGCCCTAACAAAGAAATGCGGAAAGAAGACGTGGCTGCCGACACTCCCAAATTATGATCGAAAACTTCACTACGTAGCAACCACACCTGCAATTTTGCAGCCTATCAAACTTTGACGTCGTATCAGCGTTCATCGCTTCTTCATGGCTTCTCCTTGCCTGCTGATAAACCGCGATGGTGCTTCACGGCAGGTCTAGAATTTGTTTTACAGGTTCAGGCGGCCGCATTCCGACAAGGGCGAAATGCGCAAGGGTGCACGCAATAAATTTTGGACACGGGTAGTAACTCATAGGTTGGTGATGCTAAAGCCTGGAGCCTCGAACTACGCTGTCTGTCATAACCCAAATGGCACATCATTGAAGTCAAGGCTGCTCAGTCAAAATCACTGAAAATTTCATCGCCAACGTTTGCCATAAACGTAACAACATCATAACAACTGACGCCGAAGTGCATGCCAGAATACTACAAAGCACAGTGCACAAACCGCGTAGCGGTTCAACATTGCAGTTAGCTTCAGACCAAATCGGTTCAAGTCGTCGATCTTGCGACGCTGACGCAATTAAGTGGAGAGCAGTCACTGCATATGTCTCACGATGCCAAAATCGGGGTGTTAGGATCCAAGCGGCAGCCCGTGCCGTTCTCTTAACGTGCGAATGCGGCGTCACAGAACGAAACGAACCCTGGCTCAAGAGCAATAGTCCCTTAAAATTCCGCACGAATTTGGGTGTTATAAAAGGCCATCAGAATACTTTTTTGTTCCCTGCAGGACGAAGGCCTCTCCCTACTATTTGTGATCACCCCTAACCGGCGCTAGCTAATTCCAAGTTATGCCTGTAAATATACGGTTTGAAACAGCTGTCGCCTGTAATGCGATGGGGGTTGTTTCGGCTGCAAACAGCGAGTTCGTTTTCCTTTAATTTATCATTGAAACACTTCAAATAAAAATACAGACACCTTCCCCTAGGCTCTTGGCTTCTCTTTTGTTGAATTCGTATGGCTGTGAATACCAAAACTCTCGCCCTTACTTATTACTAATCAGTTATTGGATTAACAACTTAGTTTATGAAAAATATCTCAACAACCCTGTATACACAGGTTGTATACCACAAGCGTGAGTGAAAAAACATGCTTGTTGGTGTTCGGAAAAAGTTACTCACTTTCGTCTTTGAAGTGAGTCGGGCTGGCATAAACAACAGTATTTGAAAGAAAATTGTTCCACTCTACGGCGATCTTGATAGGAACGATTATGCGGGTGTGGTGGTGCGCGCACAGGTAGGATATATATCTTTCACATTGGTGATCCGCTGAGAAATGCGGTGAGATAGATTGATTTGCTAAGAGTTACGCAAGATATAATAAAACGTAGGGTAGACTGAAGGCCGCGACCTAGGCACCGTAAAGAACGGCTTGTAAAACGTGTTTTTATTGAATTATGATGGTTATGTGAGTAGAGTACGAGTAATCACAATATATGACTCTAACTGCGCGGCGTTGTATCGGTTCAATAAGGGAGGTGACAAAGTGTTCAGCAGGATCCCAAACAGTGCTGCCATATATTAATTTTGGTCGGAGTGATGTTATCTAAGCTAGTAGTTTTGCAGAAGGGCTGACGTTACCTCCGCCTGAGGTTACCTCATGTTCGCTTACCATGAGGGTAAACTTAGGTATCTGAGTCGCCCAAGCAAGGCCATGGTAGATATTAATGCCTAAGTACTTTACGCAAGAGTGCGAGTGATGCCGTTGGCATTAGGTTTTATATACATTATATTTATACATATTTGAGAAGCGCCACATCGCGCATAGCTGTGGTCTATTTACCCAATAGTGTCCGTCTGTGAACCGACCGATCTTTTGCCGGTCCACCGACAAGAACTGTTGGGTAAATACACGAAAGGTTACTGCCAAGTTGTGCTTCTGATCTTTGCTATAATGTTTGGCAGAACATATATTAAAATGCAGGCACATACCCTACCGGATGGGGGGGAGGGCGGAGGGGCTAGGGCCCTCCCCCCTGAAAGTCAGGGTAATACCTCACCCCCCCCCCCCCCTGTCCATGCCACCACTGCTCTTACATATTCCTAAAGTGCCGCCAAATCAAGCTTGAGAGCTCGCAGCTACTCGGCGGTTAACAATTTGCTGCCTCTCTCACTCCTTTCGGATGGCGGCAGTCATTGGCACCTCCTGGAATGTGAAAGCCAGTCTTCTCATCGATCGGAGCCCACGTGGTTAACTTGAGATGCATTCAGTTGTCTACATCTATTCCAACGAACACGCGTATCGCTGTTGCTTCGTTAGTTCAATGTTCTTTGTTTATATTCATCCAGGTATCAAGAAAAGGACTCAGTTCGTAGAAAGATGGTCTGTATGCTCTTAGAAAGAGCTGCGGCCGAAGAAAATGTCACCTGTGTTCTATATTTCCTTTTGCCTGATTACTTCTTCGAGTGATGGCTCGCCGTGACGCTGGCAGTTCCTCGGAACCATATACTGGTGATATCGGTTAGAAAAGTGGAAAATAAGATTATGCGAAGCAGCGTGCGTCATCAAAACCTGAAGTAACCCTAAAACTCATCAGCAATCTGAATCTCACCTGTTTCCTCGTATGATTTTCCCCTAATTGTACAGCACCTCTCGAGCAAATTGACAATTGGAAGCAAGAGTCGCAAGGAGTTCAGAGAGAGAGAATAGGATGCATAGAAAAGTAGGGAGGGTAACCAGAGGCAGTTCCGGTTAGCTACCCTGCACGGGGGAAAGAGGAAGAGGACAAAACGAGAAAGAGAGTAGAAGGGGGAGGTAGAGAGAAATAGAGACGAGCACGAACAAACCGCGTACACTACAGAGCTGTAGGGGGCAGCGTTATTACAGTTTATCGCGAAGCCCCGCAGACCACAGGAAACTTAAAAAAAGCTTAAAAAATCCAGAAATTACGCGATCTACTAAGGGAAAGAGCCTCCGCAACAGCAAAACCAGAAGGAAAAGAAAAAATTAAGAAATTTTCCTGTGTTTTGCGAAAATATTTATGAATCAACCTCTGTTTATTTAAAAATGAAATAGAGAAAACACCGCCAGAAGTGGATGATTATTCCGTGTTGTTTGAATGGCGTTTCTACCGTTATTATGCGAGCTGCCTGAAGTAACCACATTTCTGCTGTGCTTATGTGGGTTTTCTTAACCTCCTCAGGCGGGCGCAGTACGTCTAGAACCGTAGCGTCCGGAATTCTACGTGGTTGTGCGGGAGGGCGGTCACGAATTATTACTTAACTTCCAAAATAACAATACGTGTCGCCTTTGGCACTTGGTATAGCAGGAAACGAGGGAATCAAAAGAACTGTAATTGTGCCACAAATATATATTTCTCTATAATTCTTCCAGACCAAATTGAGGAAATGCTGCCAGAAATATTTATTTTTTTAGCTTTCGCTTGTTTAGTTGTTCTTGGCAGTGTTCTTCCTGCGCTTCTTTCCTGCGTGAGTTCCTTTGATATGGTTCCTTGTCTCGAATGCAAAGGAGATGTGCATATCACAGGTGCACCTGTGAGATAAGCGTGATCTCATTTTATTGCGCGTGTACAGATCATTTCCAAACAAAAGTTATCTTCGGTTTGGCGCCCCCCTTGAACCAAAAGACCGGGTGCGTGCTGATGAAATGCATATATATATATATATATATATATATATATATATATATATATATTATTTATTTATTTATATATGTTTCAAAAAGTTCTTTCCACACGAAATATAGACGTAGGCTCAAGGTACACATCAGTATGAAAGAGCGGACCTATTGAAACGGCGCTGGCAACATTGTACGGATAGTAAAAACGTGGACATTAAGATTAAGAGCAAAACACAAATAACTTTGCTTATTAGGCGAGCCATGTAGGTCAGCTGCTTAAGCGAAATAGCCTACCGAAATATTAGTGCTAGCTTCCGTACACAACGCATCCTGACGTCAAAAACGCACGCCAGTCGCCTAATATTACACAACTAAATATTGCTTGGAAGAAGTGCACTTGAAATATGCATGCTTGGAAGAAGTATTCAAGCTAATAAACTTCGAAGGCTTAGGAGTGCGGATCAACGGCGAATATGTCAGCAACCCGATGGCAATTTTCTGTTCAGCAAAGCTGGGGACAAATTGCAACAAATGATTGGGGACCTCAACACAGAATCTGTAAGAGTGAAGTTGAAGATTAATATTCAGAACACAAAGATGCTGAATATCTGTCAAGGAAGCAAGAGTTCAGGATCGCCAGTGAGCCTCCAGAGTCTGTGAAGGAGTACGTTTACCTAGGTCAATTACTCACAGGGGACCGTGGTCTTGAGAAGGAGATTTACAGAAGAATAAAACTGGCTTGGAGTCCATAAGGCAGACATTCCGACTGGAAGATTATTATTATTGTTGAAAGAAGGGTGTAAAATCAATGGATTCTAGGGAATGCATTCTAATCGAAGCATATTGCCAAGAATTGAGCAAACAGCAGTGGAACGAGGTTTGCTCGGCAGTCGGCGGACAGATTCGCACGGGAGGCAAATGCAACCTCCTGAAGCAACTGTTTGTTGACTCACAATCCAAAAAAAATCAGTGCCTAGCTATTGGTATAATAATCCACTATCTTAAAGGGAATGGGCTAGCAGATATCGACATACTACCGAGCCTAGCAGACAGGTATCCCCCAGTATGCCAATCGGAGAGGAGCTGTACGCCCACCAATAGAGGAATTTGACGCCCCGCTCACTAAACCAGAAGTCAGAAAGGTGCTACACGAGCGAAACCGGCACTCGGCGCCCACTTCGGATGCAATCTCCAACAGACTTCTGCGTAACATTGATAAGAATTCAATCGAGCAGCTTACGCAGAAGATCAACCGCACGCGGGAGACTGGCTGGGTCCCAGAGGACTGGAAAATGGCATCTGTGGTCCTCTTCTCGAAATCAGGTAAAGCACTCACGCCCGAGACCCTCGGACCAATCTCCCTCACGTCCTGCGTGGGCAAGGTGGCTGAGCACGGCTTGCATGGCATAGTGACGAGATACATCGAGTAACGAGAAGTGTTCCCATATAACATGGTAGGTTTCAGGCGCTGTCTATCAGCGCTGGATGTCATGCTTCTCAGGAAAAGGTAGATCCTCGACGTGAACACCAGGGTTGGGAGAGGTATTTTGGCGTTAGATCTCGCCGAAGCCTTAGACACCATCACACACCGATTCATTCTGGTATCCATCTCGCACCTAAACTTAGGGAAACGCTTTCACGCTTACTTCAGCTCTTTCTTAAGGGGCCGTAAAGTCACTATTAAAATCGGTCAATCAAGATCCTACGAGTTCACGTTAGCGGCTATGGGCACTCCGTAGGGTACTGTTGTCTCGTCTCTCCTTTTCAGCATAGCGATGAAAGACCTCTCAGAAAGGTTGGCTCGGGTCGGGGTGCGAATTATGCGCTCTATGCGGAGGACATCACCGTTTGGAGGCCTTAGATGTTTCCGAAGAGTACTTAAAAGGGACGGGACTCTGTCTGTAATCATCAAATTCAGAACTACTGCTTAATAGACCAGATCGCAGGGGCAAGATACATTTTACCGCTCTCGACAAGATTCATATTACCCTTTACGCAGAATCGGGCCCTGAGTCGAATAAGTCAGGCATCTAGGTCTGATACTAAATGCAAAGGCAAGCAACAATCAAACTGACGTCCGCGTCAAGGGAAAGACGCAACACATGCTCCGATTAATCACAAGAGTCTCAAACAGCAGAGGCGGCCTCAGTGAAAGTAATCTCCTTAGGCTTTATCTTGGGGTCCTCATGATCACATGAGCTACGTAGCATCGGCGCTCAACTGGTCTCGCCCGGAGGAGGCTAAAATTGATGCGCTGATGATCATGTATTTCATTCCTGGTACAATTCTATAAGGAGGAGGCCGAGCTATAACGGCCTTAAAAATGCTGTCATCATCGTCTGTCTTGTCCCAATTTTGAAGCGAAGCTTTCTTTGCCTCTTCCTTTGACTTTCCCATTGCTGCTACAGCTGCTGCGGCTGCTGCTGTACGGCACGCCACTAACATCGGTCGCGCCAGGACGTAGATGAAACATACGCCACTAATACCGGCCAAATCGGGACGTGATCGAGTCTTCGCCATGTCCAAAAACACAAAAGGCATGCGCTGTAGGTTTTTGCTTCATGACATTTGTGTTTAAGCTCCCATTCTCACAATTCCGAGGAATAACTTTGGAAAGAATGTAAAATAAGGTATGCGCCACGTGGAGGGCCTGCGCGGTTGGGGTTCAGATTGATTAATCGCCACGTGACGCCCGCGGCATCAACACTGGATTTCCTGCGACACGGTGCCCTTATCGCAGGCCCGTTAGTACATGACAGGAGTGTCTCACAAAAGACCACCAGAGAAGCTCGTGTCAAGACTTATGTCGCGTCGCATCTGCACAATGCCCTCTGGACGCCTAACTAGGCGTGACCCCTTACAAATACTGTGCAGGAGCTGCCGCGCTTCTCTCCATGCTCAGCCGCAACAGCAGCGGCAGCAGAGGGAGGTGGTGGGAAGAATGTTAGCGAGAAATAGAGAGACAAAGAGAGAGGAGGCTGTTTGGTGAGTTTTCACGCTACAACTCAGAATGGCGCCGAAGCGGGCACTTAGTGCCGACTAGACGAAGGTTCACATAAAGCATCGAGTGGAGCAAGAACAACAAACACTATCGGAACAGGTAAGGTAACCTTTCACATGCCGCCAAGACTGTCGTATTCCGTTAATATGTCACCCCCAAGAAACGTCAATCAACGCAAACTGCAGACAGAGCTTCGCTTACACTGATTCCCACAGTGCGTGGGATCTGCTTATGTTTTTCCATTAGCATTGTTCGCGCTAGTAACTGTGTCACATCAACTGCATCACCACAAACTAGCTCAACTCTTTTCGTTAATTATATGTACAAACAGGCTTTGTCAATCATGTGATGATTATGTTCCAGGAAGCAGCAACAAAGCAGAATCTGATGTTATAAAATAAGCACTAGAGCCTAGAAAGTGGGTTAAATAGGCTGATTTTACTCAAGACATGTTCCGCTGTTGTATGGAAGCTATATCATAGATTTTCTTTTTCTGGCGTCTGTATCCTCACTTGCTGCTTCATTGTTTTCATCCACCTGGTATTTATCTGCATCTAAGCCTGATATTTTACCCTCAGAAGTTCAAAGCGTTTTGCAATCGTCTATGCGCCGTTGGGGATTCTCAGTTTTGAAGGCTGCCTCGTGACGTCGACTCAAACGTGCTACCAGGACGGTGTCCGGAAACTTCTAATCATCTTCCAGCAAGACACTCATTTGCGGGTCCAAGTAGGGCTGATCCTCAAGGAGGAAATTTCACTTTTGCTTATTTAGCATATTTACATGGGAAGTGCCGTATGCGACGAAAGATAAACAGAAGAGCTCTCGAATGAAGGAAATCAAAATGTTAACACTCAGTCTTCAGAATACAACATGTTTCTCTTTTTAGCGATTGGGTTACTCAGTTGCTCGTGTGAGAGTAACGAGCGAAAACACCGGCGACAAATCGACCCACGCGCTTGTTCACTAGAGGCTGCAACTTTTACAACCTCACGAAGAGAAAGGTTTTTCCCTTTCTTGTTACTGTTTCTTGTTTTGCTGCATGTATTGCAAGTGACGTCACCTTTATTTTGACGGCGAGGAGAGGCACAAAGGATGCCTTTACTCCATAGTTGTCTTCTTCCAATGCATTACTCGCCATTTGAGCACAGCGTCGCTCAATCCGATGGGAACATAAGTTTAGTTCTCCAAAGCTACTAGTTTTGGAAGAATTAACAGACTTGTTTTGACACCTAATGGACATGCGTAGAACGCACGCTTCTTTTTGACGCTACCAAGACTTCACACGCACTTCACATGAACACGAGCGCAGGTGTTTAGCCAATCCACTGAGGGCAATTGCTTGGTTACCAGGCCAACGATAACCGCTGTTTTTCAATATGGTCCCGGTATTTGGGCTGCGACGGCGAAGATTTTTTTCAAAGAATCAAATTATGGGGCTTTACCTTTCAAAACTACTCTCTGATTAGGAGGCACGCCGTATAGTAAGACTCAGGAAATTTCGACCACGTGGGGTTCTTCAACGTGAACATAAATCTAAGTACACAGGTGTTTTACCATTTCGTCCCCATCGAAATGCGGCCGCCGTTGCCGGGATTCAATCCCGCGACCTCGTGCTCAGCAGCCCAACACCATAGCCAATAAGCAAGAACGGCGGGTCTTCGAAAAATCATGGCCAGCAGGCGTGCCAATCGCCAGATCCAACAATCTCTTGGTTTTATTTTTCTCTGTCCGTTGCGTAGTTCAAGCTCTTAAATTCTAGGTAATATTCGTTTTAATACACACACCTGAAATGCAAGTGAATGTCTGAATGGGCCACAGGTCCTTCTTTACAAACACGATAAGGATTAAGGATACCGAGCGGGAGGTGACAAAAAAGGGAGAGTTACAAATAATAATAAATATTACTGTTTTTGTTCATATTCTAAAGGCTAATCATAGCAAACAATACAGAAAGATGGTCAGTGCAGAAGTGTTACAAACGCGCTAACTATAGAATATGCTAAATATTGTAAAGAGTCTCTCTTGTAGAGTCGATCCTCGACATTGCGATGTCGTTAGCGTAGCAGGACACCAGCCGTTGGGCCAGGCAGGTCTTGTCGTCCCCTGGCTGACATAGCATAGGAAGCACGCATCATATAGATGGCCTCCGTAGCCAGAAGAGTGCACCATGAGTGTTGGCCAAGCTTTTAAACGGTTCTCTCTGAATATAGACGTATCCGACTACCACCTACGATTGCTGTAGCCTATAAAACATCAGTCAGATCATCCTTTGATTCTACTGATGCTGTTGGGTGTATTTTCCCGAAATTACACACTAACGAAACGAGAGGCACAAACAAATGTACTAAGATGTTCTGAAACCAATATAGACACATACGCGCCCGCAGAATCCTTAACCGGGTGATGAAGAACTTAATACATAACCGTGTAATAAAAGATAGTTGTGATAAACTGCTGTGATAAACAGCTGTGCGTGGCAAGCACATGACCTCCCCATTATCAAGGTAGTCCAGGAAAACAAAATCTAATTTGACGCCATGTTAGAAGTATTCATGTTTCCTTCACCGAGACCTGACTTGAAGAACTAGATTAGCAAAAATTATAAAGCACTAATGTTACTTAGTACGCACTATGTATTCACTGATAGCTACATTGTACACTATACTTTATTCCTACAACATACGGAAGCTTTTTCGACACCGTCCTCCCTGTCATTTCTCGAAACATCACCATAATGAACTAATGTCCCTGAATGAGGATTATGTTCAAAAAAAAAAAATTCCGAAGATTCGTCGAAATTCAAATACTATCAGTAAGCAACGCAACAGGGACCGCGGTTCTAACAACATACGCATTTACTATACAAGGTCATAACTTCTCTGCGGCGGGACAGAAGTTTGGACTTTCATCCAGAATTTCTATGCAATGTCATTCAATATACTCAAGTACAGTGTCTGAAATAGCCCTTGACATTGCTATGACAAACCATGTAATTTAGTGTAAGTTGTGCTTTTCAAAATATTTATTTTCTCACCATTATATGTGAAAAGAGCGAGCGTAGGTAGTAAAGGAATGTACAAATACAGAGACCTCAATTGTACTATAACGCACGTATTATGTTTACTGCAATATTATTTCCGCATCGCTTAAGAAAATGCACTCAGTGTGACCACCAAGATCCAAACATTCACTACTGCATACGTGGATGGCTTTCTATGCCGAGAATGATACAGCGGATATGAAATAAGGGGTTAAAGGCTTAGAGAATGACACCACCTGAAATGGCGAGAAACACTCCGATATTTACTATAGACGGTACATTATTTTTATTTGAACAGAGACACACCTTCCAACCCATGTAGTACACTGCACAAAAAATTCCGTTGTTATACGTAGAAATTGCTTGTAAAATAAGGAGAATCTGTCATTTAAAAATATACAGCAAGAGCTTTCGGTGAAATACGAAAATTCTCCCACTTAATTCTTACGGACGTTTCACTTGTAATAATAGTCGCTGCGTTGTTATGCCCGAAACAGACCAAATTCCGCATTTTTGATATGTGAACATCCGTATTTTTTCGCGAGCAAACCATGCAAGGTGATGAATGAGCGCTTGTGCACACAGATCTGCATCTGACAATATGGTATTGAACAAGCAAACTGCACACATTAGAAGAGGCGTAAAATGTGTGAGCGTTAGCATTGTACAGAAATGGGCATTAACAGATCGTTTACATAGATATATTTTTTGCACCCTCCATAGGAATCGCAGTTGGCCGCGCATACGGACCTTGTGATGACATTTCCGCATCTATATTTGTGTGTTTGCAATGTTTTCACAATATTGGTTGTCAACATCCTGTCAATATTTTATACGGCCAATGCGTGAACACGCATTTGAGTACGAGATCAGAATGCACAATCATGTTTTCGTCAATTCAACCACAAAAAACTCCCTTTTATTGCGAATATTGCGATAAGGGTACGACCTACGTATGCTAAGTGTGTTAATAGCCTGAAGAACCACCATAATTGGTTTCTTTAGTCAAACGTGAGGTTAATATATGGAAAAGCTTGAACTATATTGTAGGTTACAGCGGAAAATTACCACTGTTTAATATTGATGGCCGGCCTATTGCTGTTTTACATGTAAGCGTTCGTTGCAGAAACATGGGCCTTAGGAACTTGTTTAACAACTTTTTAAAATTACATTGATTGCTGGAGTGCTCTTTGCCTAAGTCAGCTAGAAGCAGCTCAGAGACGTCCCTGCAAAAATGCTAGGCTCTGCCCGTGTTTCCTCGGTAACGCCGATAAATTCTGCTGTTCATGCAAACCTGAATTTGTAAAGATCGAAAACAATTTAACACTTTGTTCGTGCGAGCAGGCTCTTGGAACTGTTTGTTGATTGCATGTTTATATCTGCTTATTCATTTCTTATAATCACTGCATGCGTCCAGAGGGCATTATCACAACGGGGGTACCGTATGGGGCAAACGAAAATAAGACAATGAATGCTATGCAAAAAAATTCAATATTAGTGTCAAAACACAAGATGAGAAGTGGAGTGGGTGTTCGTCAACACTTGTGCATCATGACTTCGTTTCACGCAAATGTCGCCTCACTAAAGTGGCAATCCTCTAACTCGACGCGGTAAAAATATTATTAGCTAAGTTGTCCCACTCACACATTTAGTGTAGAAAAAGAATTCCTGGCTCCTTCGTAACCTGGTCTAGATGGAAGCATGAAATGGCAAACGGCAAAGCAGATTGGTTGGAGATGATACCAACCACAATCTTGAAATGTTTGTAGAGCATTTTCGCAACAGCACACCCCACCACACCATACCGCGCCACGCCATACTGTGCACTGGTCTATATAGACACTGCCCAGCTCGAAGAAGAAAACCGGCTGAAGGTGGCACGACAGGCAGCGAAAGAGGCCAAGGAGACAGAGCATACTGCCCACCTAAAGGAAAATCAGGTGAATGAGACACCACGCAGCATGGCACCCTCTCTCGAGGCGACGCAAAACCTACACCTAGGAACTCACGGAACTCATGGCCAAAATAAAGAAAATGAGGTCTATGGCCCCCACCTGTTTGTACAAGACCGCATTGCATACGCTAGTTACTGTCCAAACAAGTTACAAAATACATTGCTTCGAAGTTCTTCGTTATGTTTGTTCACAATATCACGCGATTAGTAACTCCTAGTGCACTAAAGCTTTATTTGTCATTGACAGTATTGAAGTTCAAAAGGCCGGTGCAGGGCACCATGCACTTCATTGCCATCTTTTGGAGCTGAGACAGGGTTGCTTGTGTTGAACGCCAGCGCTCCATTATTTCCGTGGCACGGGTCTTCAGTCGGCTCGAGAGGTGGCGCCACGCTACGTGGCATTTCCTTCAGCTAATTTACTTCTTGCTGGGCAAGTGTGCTCTGTTCCCTGACGTCTTTGGCTACCTGTCGAGCCACCTTCAGCCGGTTTTCTTCTTCAAGCTGGGCAGCGTCTATATGGACCAGTGGACAGTATGGCGTGGTGCAATGCGGTATGGTGTGGTGTGCCGTTGTGAAGATGAACTACATAGATTTCATGTTTGTGGCTGGTATCAACTCCACCAAATCTGCTTTGCCAATTGCCATTTTACACTTACATCTAGTCTAGGCAACGAGAGAGCCAGCAATTTTTTTTCTAAACAATATGTGAGTGGAACAACTTGGCTAATACTATTCGTACTGCGTAGAATTAGAGGTTTGCTGCTTACTGAGCCGACATTTGCGTGAAAATCAGTCTTGATGCAGAAGTGTTGACGTGCGTCCACTCCACTTCTCATCTTGTGTTTTTTTTTACTTGGACTGACACGTGTCATGTGACTGGTACTGACGCTGATATTGAATTTTTGTTTTGTTTTTATAGCTTTCATTGTGTCTTTTTTCGTTGATGGCGTAAGGTACGCCCGTTATGACAATGCACTCTGGACACGGGCAATGATGATACGAAATAAACGAACTAAGAAAAACAGGCAATCAACAAACATTTCCAATGCCTTCACGCCCGAGCAATGTGGTAATTTGTTTTCGATCTTTCCTCATTCAGGCGTGCATGCGTAGCAGAATCGATCGGCGTTCCCGATGAAACATATACAGAGTCTAGCATTTTCGCAGAGATGTGTCTGAGTGGCTTCTAGCTGACTTCGAGAAAGAGTACTATAGCCATCAATGTAATTTTAAAAAGTTGCAAGGAAAAGCTCCTAAAGCCGATAATTTTTCATCAAACGCTTACACGTAAAAACTGCAGTAGGCCCGAAGTAAGTATTGAACAGTCGTAATTTTCTTTTGTAACGTACAATGTTATTTAAACCTTTTACACACCTTAACATCACGTGTGATCAAGGATTCCAATGATTTTGGTTGTTCAGGCTATTAACAAACTTACCTTATATAGATCTCACGCTCAACGTAATATTCGCGTCAAAATGACGTTTTTCTAGCTGAATTGACGAAAACATTATTGTGCATTCCGACCTGGTACTCAAATGCGTGCTCACGCATTGGCCTTAAGAATAAAAATTGCATTTCCGCCCCAAAGGTGAAGCATCGCTTGCAATAGCAAATTAGGAGATAGCAGTACGAAGTAAGGATAGTAGTTGTATTGGCCACATAAGCTTGTAGACATTCGCTTACTAAACAAATTATCAATCATAGAACGTGTAAGCGTGACTCAACGCGGACCTAGAAAGAAATAGACTCACGGAGACAGCGTTGTCCTTGTGTGTCTGTTTTTTCTACGTCCTTGTTCAGTCGCGCTTACACATTCTATCATGGATTAAAACCAGCTAGCCCGTGTTTTAACTGAATTAACACAGAACTCCATTTACACGTTCCTCGCATTCCCGGCTGATAACTGATGTTCGCAGAACGCGAATTGAAAATCATCCAAAGGTCTGATTTTTCCGGTGTCTCCCTTCGCATTTAGCAACCACCAGAATAAATAGTACCGTGAAATGACAAACGCAACCAGAAGCTTATTTTCGTTATCATTTATTTGACGAGGTTGTGTAAACATCTTTGCCCATAGCCTTCCTGAACTCGCCAAATTTACGAAATATATTTGAAGGATTGGTTTTATAGCTCCTGGGTGTCAACGACATATATCATTTGGCGTTTTATTGCGAATAATTTATGTAACTCCCATGACGCAGTATTTTTCTTTTGTTCGCATCTTCTGTTGGCGTCTGTTCATTTGTAAGATGGACATAAAAATGGATGGAAATGGATGGAAATAAAAAAAGATATTCTGTAGTGAGTCACAGGCAAGTAAAACATTTGGCACAAAAATAAATCTATTTTGTGTTACAACATATTGTGGATAGAAATTTTGAGAAAAAACTGCTTTGAAACAAGGAAAGATTTGCCAAAGGCTGAGCAAGAAACGTTAACAGAACGTCTAAAAAGCAGTATGCCTTTGACAATTTGCTTTTCTTTGTTCTCGGAGAAAAGCTTGGCTGCCCTTACAAAAAAACTTTGAAGTGAGAATTATCAAGTTATCACATGAGCCAAAACATTTTGTGCATGTAAATGGGGCTGTGATCTTTGAGGAATTAACTGCTGTATAAAAAAGTTGCACGAGGAGTCTAGAAAAGAAATGCTTTAGTGATTTGACCAAAACTCGTCTTTTTGCCTATTTCCTATCAGGACAAGTGCTGCGTATGTTTATCTTTCATGTCACTTTTTTTTTTCAGAAGCACCCATCTGTGAAGAAGCACACCACGACTCGGCTTGGTGTAGCCTGTATCTGGACATAACACTAGAAACCTGAAATGTTTTCCAGTAGATATTTTGGGAACCTATCAGCAAAACATGATTTTTATTTTTTCCGCATGACCGGAAGTAAGCAGTACCTTTCTTTCTACAAATACTTTGAAAGCTTCGAAAGCTAACCCGTGGTTTAAGCAGCTTATATTCTCTACAGCGCAGTGAAAGCCCACAGATGTATCGGTGTTGGATCATGCTTACTGTGAATCCCAGTCGCCTTTGTGCGGCGCAAAAGCTGGGCTAGTGTATTTCTGAATATTAAGGCGTATGCCTTAAGTGGCTAATGAGTGTCCGGGCGCAGTCCGTAGTGGACGCAGGAAGTGGTGATCACCGGCGAGGGGTGCAAGGAGAGGAGGTGCCGTGCCAGTAGCGCCAATACCCGCAATGCCACCTAGACGAGAGAAGGCCTGAGCGCTCGGCGATTGATGTCAAGGAGAAGAGGCTGGCGGCATACTCGGGATTCGGGTTGAATGAAGGGATCGCTCCCTTATGGGCAACGTTAACCAGAGCATAGTTTTAGGCATCGTTGAGCAGATGGCCCGCAGGGAACAGAGGGTGTTCCAAGATTATTTTATTTATGCAAAACTATTTACGCACGGCATTATTAAAAAGCCCGTTCATAAAAGGTGAAATGGTGAAACCTTAGGATTGAGAACGATGTTCAGGTAAATGATGACAAAGAGCATGGCATATATTCAGAAGTCGCAGTGCTGCCCTCTTCTTCAGAGTAACTTCTTTGCCTTCATTAATCGTCGGCGTGAAAGAGTTTGCCGTTAATGCGAATACAAAATTCTTCAACAAAATGTAACCACTGTGCCATAACAGGTATATCATGACTACTTCACTGGTGTGACCTTCTTCACATTCGGGACACATGTATTTATTCCAGACTAGATTAGGCTATAAACGAATAATTTCGCTTTCGAGACAATAATACATACAGTACCCCAGTCCACATATTTACAACACCTCAAATGAGTTTAGCAATGGAGATACAAACATTCCTGCAACTATTTACAAAGAAACAGCCGCCTTATTCCGCAGAATTCCAGCTTTTCTCTTCCTTGCCCTAGCATTGGCACCCAATATTCTCTCATTGATCTTGCGGAAACTTGAACGTATGCTTTTTCGGCCCCGATTTGTAATTAGTGCAGCAAATTGGGCACACCGCACTTATTAGGCATATCCTGGCATTACTGTAATTCACATTCCGCGGCAATGAAGGCTTGCTGGACACACAACCGCAATCGCAGCACAATCGCAGAGACTACATGCACGGTTCAAGTCCAGAAAAAAGTTCGCTCGGAAGCATGTCGCAGCATGCCAGGACTTTTCTAACCCCGAAACTGTCCAAGGAGCGGCAGGGTTCGGGGGATTAATCGAATTGTTATCGCCGTAGTCGTCCCCACTCGCTCGTCCGCGTCTCATTATCAACACAGGTTCGCCGCTCGTGACTTCGTAGCACGCTACAGGGAAATTACATGTGGGCTTTTGTTTTTGCGACGTAGCTCAAGGGGAAAGGGTAAAGCCAGAAGGCCTCAAGTTCTCTAGAGGTTGTTGGTAGCGCTGTTGGAGTGGGCACGTGGGAAAGCGCGGACTTGCAAGAACGCGGGAGAGTGCGCACCTTGCAGCCATATGGCTGTGATTGCATCCCATGCTCGCGGCCACGACGACGTCTGTTCGCAGTACATTTCAAACAGCAAAACAGGCAGTCATTGACAGGCTTTCGCATGTCGCAGTTTAGCTCAGCATAGTGCCCATAGATTTCTTTTCCCGCATTTTTTTAAAAAGAATCATTATCTATGGAACTACGCATTTTGTGCTGTACAAAATGTTATGTAAAAGTTCAAGAGTCAGAAAATAATAAACCACCGCTCTACAGACATTGGCTTTATAGAACGGTAGCGTGTAAATTAAGCCGGCTTTTTGAACACATTTGCTTTTTCCTGAAAAATATGTAACAGCTTGGCTAACGTTAGCTGGCGCCCGCCATAGTTGCTTAGTATCGATGGTGTTGGGCTGCTAAAGACGAGGTCGCGGGATCGAATCCCGGCCACGGCGGCTACATTTCGATAGGTGAGAAATTCGAAAACACCCATGTACTTAGAGATAGGTGCAGGTTAAAGAACCACAGGTGGTTAAACTTAATCCGGAGTCCCCCACTACGGCGTGCCTCATAGTTAAGTCATGGTTTTGGCACGTAGAACCACATACCTTTTTAACGTTAGCTGGGACCTCCTTTCAATATGAAGGCATTTCCTTTCCCAACTGATTGCGTAACATCGGATGACATGTAGGACAATGTTAGGTTTATGTTCTCTGTTGATCTTGCGCGAAATACGAAACATGACACAACTGAAGATCTGGGGGTGCCTCGAATATGTTCGAAAACAAAACAGAAGGTCAGCGGAATTGTGTCGGCTGCGAAGTAAGGACAAAGAGAATATGTAAACATTGCTAGAATATGGTCGAGTGTCCGTGTTACCCAAGGAGCTTAAAGAAATACTCCTGGAGTGGAGGGAGCGGCCGTCATGTGAAGCCGCCGCGTCGCCATCTTGCGGAGGGCATAAGCATGCCAGTGGCCGCAGCCCATGCATTTCCGTTCGTCGTAGCTGGCCGTGCGCGGTGCTGTGCGGATCCCAAATTGTGATAGCGCACTAGGGCGCTTTTATGATAGCTGACGTACAAGCGGTTGGCATGTTACCGTTATTCTTGTCATTTAAATAAGGTTGCAGGTTAGCACCGCCTTGCTCTAGAATAAAAGATTTTTTTTTATTTCACGCTAAAAACAAACGAGACCCAAGTATGCTAAAGCACCGGCCACACCTGCTTATAATGAAGATAGTAATGAATACTTATATTTCTTGGTATACTGGTATTTCTCATGCTACATTTTAAGTTTTTATTTGCTTTTTGTTGTGGACAGCATTCATGATTGTTGAGGATCTACACTGCAATAAAGAAGGTAAATAAACGCTTATTATAGTGCGAATCATTTTCTTCTTTGAGGCAGCTGCATATTGATGCCAATAAAATAAAAAGATGCCTCATTACTGGGCCATTTGAAATCCGGAATCCTCCAATATGACTCGCATCATAGCCCACGGTGCTGCATTAGAACTGAAAAGTCCGTTAAGCAATTCAAAACCGGCCTTGGCTGGTCGCTTCTTGCACCCCGCAACCTTGCCGCCGTCGGCTTCACCTTAGCCCATAGGCGGGCATAGGAGACTTCCACTCCAGCAATTTTTCTTTACCCTACTTTTTGTTCCCAAAGCGGGATGGTACTTGCTTAGGAACCTTTTTCTGGACACGATTGTTATTGTCACTGTTGGATATAGAAATGCGATTCCACACCACCTGCACGTATGTGAGATGAGGAAAAATGAACCATCTAGATAGTCTGCAAACAGAGCCAAGAGAGCGCGTTCCCCGCATTGGAACAAATTTAGAGTGAGTAGAAACTTGTAAGCTTCTATCAAAAAGTACACTGAGGTCAATAGATCTCACAAAGCTACCAAAATAGTGCAGCATCTAGAGAATAACAAAAAATGCTTGTTTTTTTCTTGTAAACGTCGTCACTTTGATATTAACAACATTCAAGGTGAGGTTAACATGCATGCACCATTCATAAAAATAAAAGAGGTCACAGTGCAGGATGTGACAGTCCTCAATAGTATGAATTTACTCCTGCTCGCCAGTCAATGTACTGTTCACAGATGGATTCCAGAATACCGAACGACTCAAAAGAATGCATCTTGATTTATTTATCTAATTTATTATTGCATATTTTTTAGTACAACGGGTGCAGTACTTCAAGTACGTGCACCCCTAACGTGCACTGCAGTACATGCAGTGCGGTATTGTAATTTTCGTGGATTCGGCCCACGCCAACCATCTTTTATTGTGGACGCACAAACACGTAAAGTACTTGGAAATATTGATTGATGCATTTCGTTTATATTTATTTTAATATTATTAATAGGGGCAGAGTGCTTGAAACCTGCTTGACCTCCGCCGTGGGTCAGCCCATTATTACACAGCCTCTGGGATCGGCCCACATATTTGCCCACGGACACGACGGATGCAATGAAGGTAGAGCTATAAAGCTTGGCTATAAAAATAAATTTCACGTGTCCTTTATAAACTTGAGCATTTTCTATGTAGTTGATAACGCGCCTAATGTGCTGCACTGTAACATGTTACTTAGTCACTCCCTGCCATGCGTTCTATAGCTGCGGTTGCAACATAAATATTTTAAAGGAATCATATTATCTATACCCATGATAAAAATGAAGCAGTTTCAATATGCACCAGCTGGATTTCTTTGAACCTTGAGGCAGTGCACTGAGTTCAGCTAAGTGTGCAAAATGTTTTAACTATATGTATATTCAATAATACATATCCGAGGGTGTGTGAATTTTCTTAGGCAAAGGCGTTCCATATTGAAAAATCTTTAATAGGGAGTTACGTGTAGCAAAATGTAATATTTATCAGAATATACCTTGCAGCTATTTCGTTTTCAATAGACTCCAACGCATCTTTGTGGCTGATCTACAGCTCCACTCATTTCCTGCTACGGAAGTTGTAAATACGGGTTGGTTTAGAACCTTTAAAACACTGTTTGTTCACAACAAGTTGAAATGTAGATGTCATGAATAAAACAGGAAATAACTATGTGATTTCCATCCATGATAAAGCAGATTTTTTCTGTGTTATCACATTATTAGCACGTACCAGGCTTAACCGTGCTACTCTGAATGCTCATTGCACAATTATTTCTAAAAAATGTACTTCGGAATTCACGTTGGGGCCAACCATGGAAGCTGGATGTTGCAATTCTAAGCCCGCACCTAGAAAATTCACCCCCATTGGTTCTGTGGAGGAGCTAAGGAACGTTCTTGGAATCAGCGGTGAAGTGACACATTGAAAGTTGCTTGAAACCTTACAGGAAAGCAATTATTATGATTGAAAACATAACAAGATACCAAGGAAAATATGGTCTCTTTCTGCGCCGCAGGGTAGAAATGATCATTTCTACTATTGACTACAGCATAATTACCCGTGTCAGGATGTTAAGGACAAAGATGGACCCACCTAATCTGTACCGTTGTTAACAAAAGTTAGGCGGCAGAATAATGTCTCTAGAGCAAAATGTGACGTGGTGGTGCACTGGAACGCAATGCAAGAAAATGCTATCAAAGTCAGCGTGCCAGTCATGAGAACTTGGTTGTGAGGCAGTGTGGACTTCTTACAACGGAAGGCCGTCCTTACACGGGTGCATGTAAAGAGGGTCTACTAAAGTGCATCTGTTGGCCTGAGCGGATACAGGAAATCATAGTTCCCGAGTACACGAAAAAAATATTGAAATAAAGTAGACAGAATAACAAAGAAAAGTTTTTACTGTATAGTATTCAACCCTGTTCCCTTGCCAAGTGCAGGTACAAATGGACGTCGCAGGAGTTGAGCATGAAGTCTTGTTTGTGTTTGTCAATGGAGAAGATACTATTTGCATTCGAGTGCAATTTGACGAGGCATATTTCATTGATATAGTTGGATGACCTTCACATTTATTTTGAGCTGTACATTCTGTGACATATTCTTTCTATACGAACTGCTATGCTACATGACATTGCTTTTAATTAGTGAACCTTTTATTATTGTTTGAAAAGGGAACATGTCATTTAGGAAGTTGTCAATATGATCAGGCATACTTTATTGACATAGTTCGAAGACTTTCCTGTTTTTTGTTTCTTTAGTTGTACATTCTTCCACATGTTCTTTCTACATAAAATGCTTTGCTTCTGTTCCACTTTCAATTTTTAATGCACTGCTGCGTAATCAAACTGCAAGTTCCCTTTCTAAGCTACTAAAGTGGCAGAGATCTGATATTTAACATTGAAATGTGACAAAAAAATTATTAAGAAAAGTGTTGGGGGCCGGTTTGCATCAACATTGCGTATGTTACAGTGACACTAAAGCGCTATACCGGTTGTCTCAAATGGACGAAGAGTTTTAAAAAATCAAAAGCTAAACAGAAATCATACGGACCGCATAGTAGTCGTACTGGCGTGTATCTACAGCCTGTATTTTTTCATCACGAAGTAGTGAATGATTAATAGCTTTTGATTGCTGAACGTTTTAATAGAGCTTGAATCGGAAACTTGTAAATTTGGAAGTCGTAGGCCACCTAAAATACCACCCGAATCAAGCATTTGTTTCGTGCTCAACTTTGCCTCACTGACTTTCCCGAGAAAAAAAAACAAAAGCGCGCGAAACAACCAAAATACCAAAAAAGATACATGCTCGCACGCCGCTGCTCGAGCACTCCCAAGCCACTAGCCATGGATACACGGCGTTACTAGGGGCGGCAGCTGGATAACGGGCTCCACGCTAAGTGATGGTTGCGGCATGATGACAACACGCCGCTCACGCAGTGATAAGAATAGCGGAGCTGTAAGTTGGGGGAGGGGTATATCTAGACCGGGAAAGGGTGACGGCGCACTTGGGACTCTAATTTTGCGAACTCATCTTGTTCTGTAGATAAGCGCGCACCGAACGTGTGTTGTTTTTGTTCCCTTTCAAATCAAATCAAATCAAGTTTATTCATTACAAACAAAGAAACGGTTACATTTTTGTTTTACAGACGAGGGTCACAAAGTCGAAGACTGTAACCGGGGCCCTCGCAGGGTAAATATAAGAAAAAAAATTACATAGGTGGCAGGACAGAAATAAATTTTATAGAATGTACAGAAACGAAGGGCTCTAGTGCAACAGCAAAATGTGATTATGATTACAATGTACAGTAATACTAACAAAACAATAATATCGGCGTACAACCGAACCTTTAAATTATGTAAAGAAGGAACAGAACGAAATAGAGAAAAATATAATCGGCAGGCCGAAATGAACATGAAGTAGAAATATAAGTGTGCTAAAAATATACATATACAAAATTTCAATACAATACAAACAATCAAATTTCGCAATAAAAAACAATCATTGCACAGACTACATCAATCTGATGTGTTTTGGCGGATCTGTACGAACAGCGTATTCTTCTGTCGATTACATAAATAATTTTTACATGACGTGTCAGTGCCTAGATAATAACGGGAGATCTCAACGGGACGAGGCCAGTGACCTGTTCTTCAAGAAGACAGTCATGCCCTTTACGAATGATCACAAGGCTAAAAGGACCATGGCTCTGGTCGTCGCAAGGCAATAAGGCATCCAAGCTATTCCGGATGTGGCACTGCGGAGGACGCCCAAGTCCGTCAACAATACTTCGAACGTACGAAGTCCTTTGCGAGACGGGTAACTTTACAAAAAAGCGAAACAGGAATGCGATGGTAATTCAAGAAGCGGAAACGGATGGTTTGGCATTCTTTACTGCTAAGCATCCCAGTAGTGAGTGTGACGCTCGTGCAGAGCCCGGCACGTGAAGTCATCAGACTGGAGGATTTTTTAAAATAAGGTCATAGACACCCGTACCATGAAGATCCTCAGCAAAAACTTGAAGAGCGAAATTTTGGAAACAGATGTTGCCAATTCGATTTTCATGAAATCTGACTAATATCTGGACTATCTCACTCGCGTGCTTCGGCCAGATGAGGCTGTCTCCAGAAACACACAAGTTAATCTTCACAACGCACACTACTGGATTGATAGCAACGCCCACTAGCTGGCACAAACACGCACCAATAATATTGGTCGTTTCATTTGTGGTGGGGTATTTTTGATGACAACCGCATCGGACCCACCTTTTTTGACAGCACACTAACGACGCAACACTACGTCAACGGCATCCTCGAGGGCCCCGTGAACGACGCCTGGTGCGACGTTACTTTTGTGCGCCTTCAGGTCATGTAGTTTCAACACGATGGTGCTTGTGGGCATAGTAGTAATCATTCTCGAGCGTGGCTCAAGAAGCCTTTTTCCTGAAAAGTGGATTGGCCGTCACGGACCTGTACCCTGGCCTGCAAGGTCTCCAGACATGACAGCGCTGGACTTCTTGTGGGGATGCGTGAAAGTTCGCGTGTATTGCCGCGAAACTACCACACCGGATGCCTAAACGCAAAATAATCAGAGTCTGCCGCGAGATTCCGAGGTAGTTGGTCAAACTTGCAATAGCAGAGGTGTTGGAGAGGAGCAAGTACTGTATTGGCTTCCGACACAGATCTGTTTGAGCTCGTGCTATCAGTAGCAGTGGAACATTACCACGAAGAACTGGTGTAAAACGTGACTGTTTAACGCACTTTCATGATGCTACCCTATCCTTACATAAAAAAAGCTTGCGAAAAAGACAGAAATAGTTAAAAACTGCTTTGATTTGCCTCTTTTAAGGAGTTCTAGAGAAAGAAAGGGTAAATACCTAATCCAGCTGCTACTTTGCGTGTTTCTTTGTGGGCGGCTGAGACGCTTTACGTGCTTTTGGTTTATCTTGTATTAAATTTAACTCGTGAGAAGTTCTTTTCTGTTCTTCAGAGAGCTGCCTTTCTTCACTTTTTTCGCGCTCTTTTGCAGACTGTTATTTTTTTAACATTGGTTGAATTTCTTTTGTGGCTTTGTTTCATGATACGCGAAGGTTAAAGCTATCCCGAGTACGTCATGACCGAGTACAATATTCTTGCGTCCACAGATGTTGCCGCTTGTAGCATCACGCTAGTTTAGTCGTGAAACCTCTCCAGCCATCCTCAATCACGAAGCCTGGTACAACGCGGTGATACACGAATGCTGTCGTAGATATTTCAAAGGTTGCTTGGATGTGCTTGAGTAGCGGCGCGCGAGAACTCCTCTATTTCATATTTCGCGTATATCGCGAGCTCTTCTTTTTCGGAAAAAGCAAGGCTCACTTCAGAACGAAATAAACGCTTGATTCGGAGGTTATGTAAGGTACCCTACAACTCTGTAATTGACATGTTTGCGATTCAAGCAATAATTTAAGATTTCACTACTTTAAAGCAATCAATCAATACTTCGTGATGAAAAAAAAATTGTGGCTGTAAGTACACACGACTACATCAACTAAGCAGTCGGTACAATTTCTCCACAGCTCTTGAATTTTTTCAGTCTTGGTCCAATTAACTGGAACAGCCCATATAAGGACTACCTTTTCCCTCTCTCAGTAACAATGCAGCCGAGTAATCAACCTGGCACCTGATAATCTGCAACGGACTGCCATTGTCACAGTTAACTCGATACATAAACCACAAGAAAAAGTTGCACGTGCTATCAGAGAATGTACTCCGAGAAAGTTAGTAGACATTTGCAGTGTTGGAGTTTTTACTGATATACAGTGTCACCCTCACTTGGCTAGTGTGCTAGCTGCAAGTAAATGTGAAAGCAATGTCAGTGCTCTACATAGATTCGTAGAAAGGAGTGAGCGCTAGTATTTACAAGTTACCTGCTTTAAACGTAGGCAATTGTACTCTAGTGAGAGAGGAGAATCCGGACATGCTCTTTACTCATGTGTCCCTTGAACAGTGGACCCCTCTCTACAATGATCTAGAAAATGCAAACACGGTAGCCTTCTGCAGCACATAAAACGTAAGCATTAGGTGGCCATCCACACATGTTAGTGCGTAGATAGCTGTGTCGTGCAGCGGCTAGCGCAGTTTGTGATGAAACCTCCACTCAAATGACAGTCTATGAATCACAATCAATTCATTTGTCTATGTGGCATGCCGAACAATAAATTTTTTGGTGAAAGCATTTTTGAAGTGATTGTGACATTGGAAAGATATTACTGCGATAGCAGATACTCATTCTGGGGAATGGCAGTAGTTATTTGTGGTTTATGTTCCATGCCCAGATTGCATACAAGAGTATCCAATTGTGCTTGCACGTGATCTCTTTATTTGCTCACGCGGGCTTCTATTGATACAACTATGATGAAAAAAAGAGCGAAAGGGCGTTAGAAAGAAGTTCTCATTTTTTCTTTACTGCTTTTGTGCTAATCCAACTGCGATACTGCTGCAACAATTCCCAGTGCTTTCACTCAGAATGGTCACATTAGCCTCCATTGGTTAGTAGCTAATTTTTAGGAAGTTCTGGAAAATGTTCATAGGGCCGTTGTTTCTGTATGAAGCGTTTACACGTACGAAACACGGTGAGGCCGCGATCAATAAAAAACCGTCGAAATTCTGGGCCGTACTTTAAAATTTCACTTACAATTTTTGCACTCTCTGACATCAAAGGTGACAAAGAAAGTATGATCGTTGTTATTCAGACTGTAAAGATATTTACATCGTTAACCTACATAATTGTTACCGTGAACGCGTCATCCCAATAAATTGAGCTTTTCTGTTCTCACATGGAATAAAGCATTATTTTGCAATCTGACCACGTACTCAAATGCTTGATCCCGCATTACCTTTAAAAAAAAACTCGACAGGATATTGGCTTGACGTGGTCAGAGCGCGAGAAAATGTGATCGTTCTTCCTTACAGCCCTGACAAACTCCCCCAAGCTCTAAAGACACTTCAGTTGGGTTGTCACGTGGACTGTGCTTTCTTCTTTATAAATGCAATTTTTTCTGAAACCTCCTCGATCTACTAGTGGTCCAGGCCACCTTATCGCTGATGTGTTCCGGAGTTAGCATTTCATCCTTCAACCAATGACTTCATAAACGGCGGAGGCGCGGTGCAGACAAACACAGCTGGGAACACAGAAATTAATGCATACATTCCACTCGTTCGGAAGAAAAAAGATTCACAATGTTCAAAACGTATGACATTTTTCCGCGTCTTCCTTGGGGTTTAGCAAACTCCATAACCATGCCATGAAATGTCAACCACAACCAGATGCATGTCGTCGGAATCATTTATTCTATGTGGTTGTGCGAACATCTCTTTTCATGTCCTTCATGCCTTCCACAAAGTTACAAGAAATATTTTATAAGGTTTTGTTTTATACTTCTCTGTGTGAACCACAGTTATGTGGTGTTTTATTACGGTTACATCAGCTACTTTGCATTCATGTCACGCTTTCGTCTGGTTTAGTTTGATTCTTCTGTCAGTGCATATCTACCTTGCTAACCAGGCCATGCATTATATGGATTTTAAAAGAAAACTCATTTTGTACTGAATAGAATGCAGAGAAAACGCTTAGCGAAGAAATAAAAGAACTAGGCCACGATATTGTCTAATAAAGTTCTTGAGAGAAAATTGCCTTAAAGAGGGAAACATTTCCCAAACGTGGAGCAAGGATCCTTAATACAGCGTCGAAAAAAGCAGTCTCTTTGCCGTTAGCTCCTTTTGTTTCGGTAAGGAAGATTAGACACTTTTCAACGAAGTTTCAAAGCAATAGCTGTGAGCTTATAAGATCAACCAAAATATTCTCGCCTCATAAATAGGGCTCTAATGTCTGAAGAAATAAGCACTGTATATTAATTTTACTAGAGGGCGCTAGGGGCAAACACATGGTTAATTGGCTTCGCTGTAACACGTTTTTTCGCCTATTGCATGTGTGACACGTTAGGCGTAAGGCTATGTTACCTGCGAAAATGTGTTACAATATTTTGAGCAAAAATTGAGCGTCTTTTTTTTTTCAGAACCACCAATTTTTGAAAAACCATACCACGGTTCCGCTTGGCATAGCCTGCTTCTGGGCATAACTATGCAAACCTAAAATTTTTCCGCTAAATACTTTGGTAAGTTGTCCGAAAACCAACATGATTTTTTTTTCGTGGGCATGAGAGGCAGTTGGAAGGACATTTGGCCTTCAAACCCTTTCTTTAAACGCTCAGAACGCTAACCAATGGAGGCTAATGTGATCATTCCGTGTGAAAGCACTGGGAATTGTCGCAGCAGTATCGCAGTTGGATTATGAACAATGTGAGTGTCAGTCGCCTTTATACGATATCTATGCTAGGGCACTATTCGTTAGAATATTTGACCCCATTTTGACACAGAAAGGCGCATATAGAGTTGCAGCTCAGTTGTTTTACCGGCCATTGGAGCGAGCGGGTGAGCGGCGACGGCAGCAAAACCCCTCAGGATAGCAAGAGTGATAATAGCTCAGCGATCCTCCGCTCGCTCGAGCTGCTGTTACGAAGTGTCATGTCGCAGCCAAGCGCCCGCTCCAGGATCTCGATAGCGGTACTCGATTCAACTTGTCGCCATATGCCTCGTTGCTGAAATATCTGGCAGGATACACAGGTCCTCTTCAGGCGTCGAACAGCTACGTCACTTTTTCATCTGCAGGCTAGCTAGCGCCGCGTTTGACGACGGCGAACACGACAGGCCATTCTTTGGAACGCGAGTGTAAAGCGATATCTTTCAAAGATCCCTGACTGCTTCTCACGCTTCCCGGAACGGCAGCGTATGTAACCCTAATGTTCACTAGGAAACGCTCGCGGCGAATGCTATGCACGACGGTGGGCTTTCTGGTAGAAAACACAACCTTTTGCATGGGCTACGATGCGGCGGAGGCGAGCGCCATCTCGAAGTGTTTCAAGGAAGCGGGCGCGCCACATCGTGGACTCCGGGGTTTTCACGTGCAGGCGCGCGCCAGTAGACCCTTTGCAAAAGTATGCCACCTGCCGACTAAATCGAGCTTTGGTTTCGGTAGCGAAATGCATCCTCGGAATTAATTCATCATGTTGCGGGCGAGCGCCATAGCTGTTGTAACGAGGTCAAGTTGGTTCTGTATTCTATGACGAGGTGATGTTGTCAGTTGGAGTTGTCAGGTGTCACTAGGACGCCGATTTCGACACGAGCGATGTTGTTTGCCAGTACACGGTTGAGAGAGTAACTTGTCGCGCCTCCAGCCACTCCGGGATACGGCAATCAGCAGTTTTGTTTCGACGCAGACAACGAAGCACCGAAGAAAGGCGTACAAGTTGGTGACAGAGAGCTCCATTGTTGCCTCTACAGTCTGTGTGAACTACTGCTGCAAAACGTAGGTTTTTGCGGCTGAATGATACAAATTTCATAGAATGATACCCATTTCACCTCTCGCCTGTAACAGCACTGAGAAAGCTTGCAAGGCCAATACATTGGTGCGCGCAAGGATTCGTTATGTTGGGAAGCGCTTAAAAACTGCTGCATTCCGTGCGCTTGTTCGGACCCACGTAGTATGCTATCTGAATGAAAGGCAATTAATTTAACCGAATTTGTTCATTCAATTTGTGGAATCACTTTAATTGTTGTGGCAAACGTTAGTTGTTGTAGTACTTGTAGCTTTATACATGATGCGTGAACGCAGGTACGAGCGGAAAAAACACTTTGTTGAGGAGAATCGCTGGCCAGGGTTTTACGCTCGTGGAACTGTAAAGCCGCTTGCTGACTACTAAACCGCAAAATACTTTATCCCCCGAAAAAAACAGGCGATTCTCCCGCTTCCCCCTGTTCAAAAATTTCGGGCTTTCGCTTCGTAAATCTGCACTAAAAATGCTTGTTTCTCATTCGCCACAACGCAATTCAATGATGAAGTGTCTAAAGAAGGGTAAGAGACCCAGCGTCAGATTTGATTCGAAAAGTGTGGTGGGCGCGGTGCCATTATGGAGTTCAGGTATCATGTTTTACATTTCTAGATGTCACAGCGTGTGTCCGACTACGGTAGTCAACTTTGCCCCCTCAAGAGCATTGATGTGTCATTTATCTGCCCTGCAGCGAAGTAGACCTATCGGCTTCCTGTTGGACGTAAATCTGATTGTCCATATGATTGCATAAGCGCGCAGTTGAAAAGCCATGCTACATCGCAGGCCTACAGTGAAAAAATTGCGTATTCCCAACGAGCCGCGGTCCGTTGCGTATATAAAGGGTATCCACGCCTCCCCCAATTGGTAACGAAAGGTCGTGTGCGTCTCATCGCAGCTGAAAGATACCAAGCTTATAAAGAATTTTTCGTGGCAATCAAGCATTACCCGGGACTGTTGTATATTTGTACTCACTTCGTTTCAGGGCTAATAACATCATTGTGAAGGCCAGCTGCTACAGAAGCCAACAAAAAACCCTCTCACCATATCCAGTCAAGGCAGCGTTGTCACTTCAGGGAGACATACTTGGTGGCCTTTGTGAGTGTGCTGCTGGCAAGCACGCATGTAACCATTTGCAAGCTGTACTAAAGTTAATGCATTACTTCAAATAAAAGGATACAATAAAGCGCCAGAGCATAGCTTTTCGACAGATTTACCGCAGCAGTGGAGAATGCCAAGGACCAATCCGCTTCGCGGAACTTGTCTGCAGCATGTAGACTGGCGGAGAGTAGGGGAGGGCGGGCAACAGTTGCCCCGCATCTCTAGCCTGTATAAAGGCATTGCTGCTAACGAAGACCCGAAGCCACAGGAGGAAGACATAAAGGCCTTTGCCGATGCACTGAAGCTGCAGATAGCTCAGTAGTCACTGGAACAAAATTTGGGACACGTTTGAAGGGCTGCCTTCTCGACTACCAAGAGTGTATGGTTCTTCATGGATTTACAGTCTTCATATCCAAAGAGCTAGAAATCTCTCGGCCACAAATATGGGCAAGTGCGGAGCTGCTTACAGGCGCTTTCACTGTTCCACAATGGAAAATACCTGACACGTTCGAAGGAGCCTCTGCGGCCTTTCTTAAGGTACTACACTTAGTTTTATATTCTATATTCATGCAACATTGCATGAATTTAGGCTCGAACAGTCAATTGTTTCAGTCCCTGCACACTAATGCATAAAATACGTGCCATTGAAATTCATTTCAGGGTATATGCATCACCCCAGCGGAGGCACAGGACCCGAGAAAGGGCGTCTAGGAGGCAACGAAATAGCCTATCATGGCATCAAGGACGTTTTCACCCCATTACGCAAGTGGTCAAAAAGTCTTGATTAGTCTGATGACTGCGAAGGATCTGTCACGAGTTCAGCCCGTCAGGTAAGTTCAGGCATGGTTTTACTTAAAACATTTTCCAAATGCACTCTTGTCTTGGGCCTATACTTGGATTCCTGAAGCTTCACTAAATTTCTTTTCCAGTTACGGCATAGCTAACGAGAAAGACGCCTTCCTGAGGTACAAGGATACCTTGACAACTGCGGGACATCCTCTCGAAGTATTCAACTGCGGCCTTTTTGTCGACCCGTTAAAGCCATGGCTTGGATCATCGCCTGACGCTCTAACCTGTGACCCTTGTGGACCGTTTCCATGGGGGACAGTAGAGGTGAAATGCCCATACTCCTACAAACATGCCATCAGAGTGGTTCTCCTTTCGGAAGACTTCTTCGTTGCATTTGATGAAGATTGCTGACCTGCACTGAAAGTTTGCCATGAACACTACAAGCAGGTGATTGGACAGATGGGGATCACTCGCACACAGCGGGCAGACTTCGTTGTCTTCGGACCGAACTTTTTTATAGTGCAGCGCGTTCGTTTTGCCGAAAAAGAGTGGAACGACATGGTTCATGTCCTACGCAATTTTTATTATGACATTTTGCTCCCATTCCACGTACAGCAGGTGAGGACATGAATGTCGCATGAAGAGCTAAACATTTCTGCAATAAAGACAAGTAAACTTTTGCAGTAAACAAATCCTTTTAAAAGTGTTAGCAGCAATAAACTAATTTTTCCCCCCAGTGAGTCACTTTCGGTGATCAAAGGGCTTTGCATATTGTTGAGCACGGCACACACTGACCATACCTGGTTAATAAGTGGACCCAGGGAAAGTGGTATTGCCCTATCAAATATGTGGTAGCACTTGATTCTTTGCATTCGTCTTTCGACGTGAATGCGGAGTGAAGCGATTTTTTGTGTCCGCTCCACGTCGTCCTGCTCAAGTTGCTTTTGTGTCAAGAAAGCTGGCAGATTAAGGCCGACCCCCTTTTCGTGAAGTAGACCCGTAATCTTAAAGCCCTTGTCGGCCATGATGGTGTCGCCGGGAGCAAACTTAAATCCAGAAAAGCACTTCTGATCAGTATTTCATGATCGGAGAGCAACCCCATGAAAAGTTCTGATGCGAACGTAAACAGGCCAGTTGGCGCCACGCCAATGAGGGCCTTAAACGTGTTGGCCGACTTGTAAGTTGAGTACGTACTAGACTGCGAAACGACGGAGCTAGGTACTTGACAGTTCACCTCTGTGGCGTCGATGATCACCTTTGTGCTTGGGTACAGCTCCCGAAATACAGGAGGCATGTGCGTGTCAATCTTACTGCGTGGTACCAACAGAGTAAGTTTTCCCAGCTGGATATACATAAAATTTACCCAATCAGAAAACATTCTTGACACTGTACTTGCAGAAACACCAAAAATATGCCCGAGATCCAAGTGGAAAATTCCAGTTTTCAATATCATCAGTGTGAGAAGTTTTTCAGCAGGTTCAAGCTTCCGCAGGCGTCCCTTTACGACCCCAGGTGTGCTTTCACTTTCGAAGTATGCATGACAGGCATTCTCACCCGGCTTCAGGTTTGAAAGGAAGCATTGAAAGTGCTTGTAGCTAGATAATCCAGTGACAAACTGCATGCTGTTGTCGTCGTCACAGAACCTCGCAAGCGAGAATGGCACTCTTTCTTTTTTGCGCGACATTCTTTGTCTTCAGCGGCTTGTTCCATTCCTTGCTGCTGGTTTTTGGCATGTTTAAGCTGCTCAGTTAGGTTTTGTTCTCTGCAAACCTCTCAATGTTGTTGTCGTTTACTGCGACGATGTTTTCTTTGAGCTTCCTTGCCTCACCCAATGCCTTTTGAAGGTTAGGAAAATGAAGAGACAGCTGTGCAACTTCTTCGCTCCTCTCTTTTAGCTCCTGTTGATTTTTTTTTTAAGTGGCAGTGCACGAGTGACAAACCATATCTGCAGCAGTGCTTTGCGTCGCACGGCTGTTGGCTGGTCGGCCTGCTTCTTCGTATTGCTGTGAAGGCTCCCAGGACGTATCTTGGTCCCTGTTACTTTCACGCTGACTCGGATCAGTGTCGGTGCTTGCTGCTTGTAAAAGATGGCTTGTGAGACTCTTGCTGCAGCACGGTGTTCGCTCCTTAGGTGGTCGACGCTGTTTCACAGGCTTTGCAAGCACAAAGTGCGTCGGCACAGCATTCTCCTTCAGAAAGCGTCGCCCACTGGCCACGTTTGTGATATGGTCATCCGGCTTGAAATGTTTGGACCACACCCTCGCAAACTGGCCGACCACGAAGTTTGGCCCTGGATCCCTTCTTATGGCAACTATCCACTGTTTAACATCATCTTGTCCTGCGGGAACTTGTGAAATGAGACATGCAAAAGATAAATTATGATATGCTTGTCCAAAATGCAAGTATTTCAGTAAAAGAGCTGGGTCACTAGCCCTCATGTTCTTACGTTGCAATGCGCGCCAATGCAGCTGACTAAACGGAAATTCAGGTTGGCTACAGGCGTTGCATTTTTAGCACTACATGTTACTCACTCGTAAAAAAGTGGCTTCTTCGCATAAACTTCATTGCACGATTTTAATCTGTGGCTCATAAAAAATGATCGTTGGATTTTAGAAAATAAGTGACAAGACGCAGGCGAAAAAGATTTAATATTTTTTTTCTGATTGGGGCTTTGATTCAAATATTCGGCATGCTTATGAGGAAAGTAGGCAGCTATAGGTAGACCACACACATTCTTTGTTTACTTGCCGGGTGCCAGCATTATTTGTAGCATGTCGTACCAGTCAGGCCGGCTAAAGAGTGCGACGTTCGAGTTACATCACGATGTAATTCAGGATCGCACAGACTTTTCGTCGGTTCAAATACTTCACCTTATCTATGATAGCTTGCCTGTGCCTGTAGACTGTCGAAACCGTGACGAGGTCATCTATTTTAACGTGTTTTCAGTAGTACACTCGCTCCGCTGCAATACAGCCTTGGTTTCAGCGAGTGACAGCGTCTGTACCCCCTATATAAGTGCCCCAAAACATTGCCGTTCATCAAAATACGAGCACATGCGTGGATAAACGAACTCTTTGCAGAAATATCCATTGCGGTGGGAAGCGCAGTTTGTGCGGCTACTTTCGCGCGTTGTTTGAGAAGCGCGGTTTAACACCTGCATTTAATACGCTTGGTCGTTTCATTCCTGCTGTGATCACAGACGCGCACACACACACACAACGCAGTTACCAAAGCCTCTAAAGGGTTCGCACAATATTTCGCTAAAAACTGAATACGGCAGCGGGAAAAGTTCGCTTCAAGCTTGTTTACGCATTGACAATGCAGCAGAACAACAGTGGCATGCCCACAAACAACTTCCGTAATAATAACAAGCACGTATACGTACCTTTTCGCCACCAATGCATCGGTATGCCTGCTGGTGACATTCAGGAAGACACCAGAAGTAAACCATTGCCAAATAAATATTCTTAACGCAGACTTGCAACGTAAGATCCATGAACGACGCGGTGCTTTGCTTAGTCAACACAGCCGTGACAGCAGCGGCAGCTGGCGGCACCCCACAACATGGCGGCAGCGCCGTAGTGGCGGCGGCTGTCGTGAGCGGCGTACTTTTGCAAGGGGTCTATTCCGGACTCCGTCGGCTATCTCTAAATTGTACAAACGCTGGAAAACGGGTTTGTATAAGATTTCGCTTAAGGTAATTGTTTTTTCTAGTACATGCAAATTACAATCTGAGAGCTATCATGTCAATAGGTTCTGTGTAAGTTCTACTTTAGGATTTTTCTACGTTTTTCAAACTTGACATATACAATTAGTTCAGTAAGTTCCTTGTGCCACATTGGTGGCGTTGGTATAAGTTGTTCGACGATATCTCTCTCTCTGCCGAAACAACGTCCAGCACCAAGACCGCATTTTTCGGTACACGAACTGCTTAAGAGGATACTTCAGCTTGGGTGCTCCTATCTAAATAGATGTAAAAGGAGAATTCGTTTTTCTTAGCAACCACTGCACCAAATTTGACGACGTTTACTGCGTTTAAAAGAAAAACTTAAAATCTAGTGACTTTTGGATTCGAATTTTTGATTTAGGTACTCAATTGTTTAATTAACATTGACAAAATTACAATATTCCAGAAAACGAAACTGTCAAGTTTACAACTCTGTGACTCAGCAGTGAAAAATGAAATCACAATGATATGAATTGTATCTAATAGTGCATCTAAAGTGGACAAAATTGCTGTGCAACACATGAATCTAAACAACTTAGTAGTACAGAAATAGAGCCTTTGCAGAACCTTTGCACACAACGTCAAGAATTGACGTAAAACATAAGTTCACATATAGAATTGGTCCGCTTTGAATGATCTAATGGATGCAGTTTACAGAACCGCGATACCTGTTCTTGATGCAGAGCTATTAATGTGAAGACGTCGTGCTTCTGTATTTTTTTCGAACTTTCGAGTTTTGGAAAAATCTTTTATCAATATTCAGGTACTAAATCTAAAATCCGTGCACAAACGTCACTTGAGTTTACTTTTATCTTTCAATTACAACAAACTTCATTACAATCGGTCCAGGGGTTATCTCTGAAAAGCGTTTCTGCGTTATAGATGTAGTTGAATAGGCCGCGTCCGAGTTGGGCCCGAGCTAAAGCTACCTCTTAAAGCTGTCACGTTAAAACGCTGCACGCGCCCAATTGGAGAAAGGAGACAAGGGAGCTGGCGGCCCGCTCCTTGAACACGCTGGCGACCTCAGCATATAGCATACGTGCAGTAGCGTCTCCGCTCGTTCGTAAACCCATTCAGCTATAACACTTTGTTCTTCGAGGAACTATGCATATTTCGCTGCCCGAAATAGTGCGTACAATTCAAGAGTCAGGAAATAATTTGTCACCCATCTGGAGACCTTCACTTTATGCAAAGGTAGTGGTGAAATGAAATGTCCTGCTTCAGCGAATTCGTTTCTCTTAAAGAAAAATTCACGACTTAATACCGTAAGCCGATATAGCATGTTATATTTTCATATAATAATCAGTGCGAGGTTATAAAAGGCTCTACTATAATCCTAAAAACTGAGTTTTCGTATTGCCACTTTAAATAAGTTGTCAGTCCTCATCCTATGGATGAAATTAAGAGATTTGCTCCAACAAATAGTTGAAAATAGAATTAGATTTCATTACAAGATCGATTAGCTATACATATTCCTTCTCTAGACGTTTACCAAAAAGGTTCCGAGCATTTGTGTTTCTTTTACAACATAAGCAGTTATTGCATCGTTCATACAGCCGTTTTGGAAGGTGATGCTGTTCACCGCCGCCGGTGTCTGTCGCAGCTATCTCCAGGAATAAAGAACAAAAAGCAACTAGTCCCCGGCGGGCCCTACAGCACCGTCAGCGTCAACTCGTGTGTAAATCCTGGTGTAGTTTAACCAACCTTGCCTTCAGACTAATACATTAGGTTATAGCGGCTATGTACAACTGGCGCCTGAGTTTCCTTTGGGTCTTCTAACGTTCGCTTGTCGGGCTCGATTGTGCGTGGCTAGGATAGCCGACAAAATTAAACAAATACGCAGGCGTCTATCGTCCTTCCCCAGTCTGTCTTATCTCCCTCTTATCAAAAGAGGGCGCTCCGAACAAAAGTTGAACTTTATGGGCCTACAAAAGTAAACCTTCCTACGATTTCACGGCATTCTCAGTGAACCCGCCGTGGTTGCTCAGTGGCTATGGTGTTGGGCTGCTGAGCACAAGGTTGCGGGATCGAATCCCGGCCACTGCGGCCGCATTTCGATGGGGGCGAAATGCGAAAACACCCGTGTGCTTAGATTTAGGTGCACGTTAAAGAACCCCAGGTGGTCAAAATTTCCGGAGTCCTCCACTACGGCGTGCCTCATAATCAGAAAGTGGTTTTGGCACGTAAAACCCCATAACTTTTTTCATTCTCAGTGAAAACCCTGAACACACAGTTACAGTGCCTTCACCTTTCACGGTTACAAAATGACTCGCCGAATGAATTGATCAATGCTGCAGAGTCACAGAGATTGCTGGCGGTGAATTCCTACTTGAATTCCTCAATAAACAAGAGCATGACAAGCTTCCGAGTCAGGTCTCATTCGGTAATGAGCACATCACAGTGATTTCACATCCATCCAAGAACACAAGCAAAGGCGGATTTCTGTTTAAACTGAGGGGGAAGAGCTCCTAGAGAACTAGAAGGAACAGAACATTACTATTGTAAAGAGAATCATAACCAAATGGAAAAACAAGGTAATTCCAACTAAACATGTGATCGTCACATTTGCGTCCGGCGTGCTGTGAGAAACATTACAAACAAGATACCCTAAAATCAGTGTCGGAGCATACAATCCGAACCCTCGGAGATGTTTCAAGTGCCAGAGGTACGGACATGGTTCACAAAGCTACCAGGGCCGACAACCTGTGCAAAGTGCAGTGTCCACGAATATCGTTCAGATGAGTGTAATGACCAACCCCATGGTCCAAACTGTGACAGCGGGCATGCAGTTTACTCCAGAGCTTGCCCTACATTGTAAAAAACGGCATTATTACCATCACACTAAATGCGAACATTCCCTTCCAGGAAGCGCGAAAGCGCATTGCATTCCTTCATGCCGCACGGTATACAGTTCCGACGCGTAAGGGGACAAAGTTGCAGCAGACTCTGGCATCGCCCGGACCACAACGGGTGCGGCCGCGACAGTGCCACCCGCCACCCATGCGAACGCAGCCAGCGCTGCTGCGCCTTCGCTGAACGAGTGTCCACCAACCTCTGAGATAGTGGCCTCCAAGGCTGTCCTTTTCGAGGCAAGGCCTACCTGGAAAGCACCCCGCTCTTGTGAGCGGAACACCAGCGGCTGTTGGGAGTCGATGGAGAAAACTCCGAGAGAGACGGGGCAGCCAGCTCCCCAGGAAGGCCGCGATTTTCGCAAGCGCTCCAAAAGCAAACCACGCGTCACGGTGCCCGGAAAGGGTCCTGTGAAATAATCTTTGCTTTCAAGAACACACAGTATCAAACTCTGCCAAGATGAATATACGAATTATGCAAGTGATAAGTGAGAGCTGTCCTCCAAAATTTTTATGGTATAACACACACCGACACGAACTCAAATCAACCCATTACCCTTGATCGGTGACCAAGGACATACCTTCGAAAACTGCCGAAGCCCTTGGCATACACTTCGTGTGTTCACCAATCTCCATAAACTATTCACAATCATTGCTTAAGTACAAGCAATTAGACGGACGTAAGCTAAGAAACCATAAATGCAGACCAAATCTACCTTACAACTGTCCTTTTAATATTGCCGAGCTTTGAGCTGCTTTGAACGTATATATGAACTCTGCAACGGGATTGGACAGAACTTATATGACATGATTAAAAACCTACACACAGATAACACTTCTGGCACTTTTCTACTCAATTTAGGCTGGTAGATGCCCTCCATCATCATAGAAAGAAGCTGTCGTTGCCCCTGTCTTGAAACAGGAAAAGACTCGTCTGGAGTTTCAAGTTACCGTGCAATGGCATTCAAGAGTTCCTAGTGCAAACTCCGCGAAAATGATAAATTGCCCTCTTTTACATTTCTTTCAAATGAAGAAATTGCTTGAACCTTGTCCCTGCGCTTTCAGAAACTGCTGCCTATCTCATGCGCATTGATGCAACTCGTGAACATTGCGGCAAACATTCGTGACGCCTCTATCTATGGGCTGCTCTTTCTTGCTGTTTTTTTTTAGACGCGGAAAAAGCACATGACAAAGCTTGGAGATGTGGAATTTCGCGAGCGCGCTACAAAATGGGTCATGGATGAAGTATGCTTAATGTAATTGAAAGTTATCTATCACAGCTTGCATTTCATGTTAGGGTTGGCAGTCCTCCTTACGGGTCATTTACAGAAGAAGCTTGGGTGCTGCAAGGTTGGTTATTTAGCTGTACCCTTTTGATCGGTGAAATGAATTGCTTCTTGTTATCCATATGTCACAGCATTTTATTCGGCATACGTATATGATGTATAGTTGTGTTTCAAGCCATTTGCGAGCGACACGTCCACTTTGGCTTCAAATAAATGTGTGAATGTGCACAAGAATACGGCTTTAAACTGAATCCTCTTAAAAGCTGATGTGTCCTTTTCACACGAAAAAGACGCTTATGTGCAGAGACCATTGTAGGACTGCATAGACAGCACATACAAGTTACCACAGAATATAAATTTATGGGCAGCATATTAGACCCGGAACTAATGTTCATTCCACACTAAAATACCCTCAAAGAGGCATACCTGAAAATAATGAGCCTTCTTAAAATTTTATCACATACGATATGGTACAGCGACAGTAAGCGTCGATGAACGTGTACAAAAGTGTCGTACATGGACGCTTGGACTATGGGGCCATAGTGTATCAATCTATCAGTCCCAGCGCGTTCACGATGCTTGACTATGCTCACCACCTAAGTATCCGCTTGGCGACTGGTGCCTTAAGGACAAGTCCTGTAGAGATTCTCTACGTTGAAGCTCAAGAGTGCTCACTCCATCTTCAGAGGTCGTGCTATACTTTCATGTACTTTCTGAAAGTGAACGCAAACCCCGGCCATCCTGCTTATGTAGCCTTAAATGACATGAGCTCTGCAAAGCTGTTTAATCACCGACAAGGAGCTAGACAACAGATCAATGTATGTGTAAGGAAGTGGGAATTCCAATGCTCCAGCATAACCTGACGGTCCCAGTGAAGTCAGTGTCGCTGTGGCAGTATAGCTTGTAGAATACCATGCATCATTTATAGAGGTGACGCAACACCCGAAGAGGCACATTCCTAATACATTTCTTAGACATTTAGTCAAAGTACTCGCGCATAGAGCTTTACACCGATGCTTCAAAGTGACATGGTGGCGAGTTTTATGCAGCAATCTGACCATCCTTCTGTGAAACTGATACACTTGACCCGCAAACAAGTATCCTTACGGTGAAATCCCATGCGCTGTTCTCGGCTGTAAAACATATTGCGAAATCAAAGGTCCAAAAGCAATTGTATTTCTAGACGCACTAAGCATCGTGAAAGCCTTAATGTCACTCCGTAAACACCGAAAGCATGTACTTACCGAGCTTTATTTCGTTCTTTTCACAACGCAACGTATATGTCTCAGCCTGATGTTATTCTATGCTGGGTGCCCCAGCATACGGTCATCGAAGGTAATATTTTTGCTGACTTAATTGGCACATCAGTCACATGGCAAGGTAAACATGCTACCGCTGGTACTCCTTCTTTAGATGTTACGTCTTTTCTCGGAAAGAAGCTAAGCCACCGGCTGCGTTTGTGGGACGCTGAATCAAATAGTAATCTCCACGTAATCACACCACAGTTGGGTTTCTGGCCCTCCACAGCGAAAGCACGAGGAATTGACGTCCTAGCCGGTCGTCTGAGAATAAGACACACATACGGCACCTACAGTTTTTCGCTTACTAGTGACGAATCACGAGCCTGTGGTAGATGTGGTGAGAAGCTGACCGTGCTACATATCCTTATGTAGTGTCAGGAAGCCGAAACAGTGAGAAATATTCACCTCTAGCATACCGATATAATGTCCCCCTCCATCCCACTAAATTTCTTGGTGAAGGACCGCTTTTTAACACCAAAGCCTTCCTAGGTTTTCCGAATGATCTTGTCTTACGTGTTATCAGCACCAAGGAATTCGTAGTGTATCCTTACGCAAGAGGATGCTGCTGATTTAGTTATAGTTGTTACCACTGTTATAGCTAGTATATGTATTGTCCTTTCGGATCTATTCTACCTGTCCATAGTATACGTCATTAGTGATTGCCATAATCTTATTACATATAAATTTTACGAACTTTACGTCGATTATTTTCAGCACACTTTGAGCGCCTGATGAGGCCTACTTCGGCATTTACCAATTAGATTGCCAACTGCTCGTCGCTATTTGGCCATACTCTTTGGCCAGAACGGAAAAGGTTCTAGCGAGAAAATCTGAGGGAGCACCTTTCATTCGAGTAGAAAAATTCTCGGATTTGGATAGAATTGCCTAGACATGGCTGGCATAGAGAGTATGAAATGCACTGACTTTGCGGATGTAAATAGTTTTTTTTTTCTGATGCCTCCACCAGGAGTTTTAAAGTTGCGCATGTGAACATTCGCAGCCTTCGGAAACATTGGAATCATTTTTATGCAATCATTTCATCATCTCGCCTAACGTTCGATGCTTTTGTAGTTACTGAAGTTAATATTTCTTCCGAGAGCATACCACAGTAACCATTGCCGGGTTTTCAAGCCTTCTCGTACACGCGTTCAAGCAGCAAAGGAGGAGGTATCGCAGTTTTTATAAGGAACAGATGGACAGCTTCACAGTTAACTTTTTCCTTTTGCCAAGCTGAAGTGATATCGCTGCGCTTGAGCACACCTGTTTTTTTGGTGATTCTGTTATCGGTTTACCGGCCTCCTAGTTTTAATGCGCGGTTGTTCTTATCCGAACTCGATTCCACATTGTCAACCTTATCGCTCGAAGAGCACGTGTGATACGTGATATCAATATTGACCTTTTGCGTCCTACTGTAGGCTTGGTCGCAGATTGCCTCGATAGCCTTTCCATATGGGGCTTGGAATGTGTCATATACCGGGCGACTCATGAGGAATTTTTGGCTGGTAAGCTCGCTGTGTCCTGCATTGATCACGTTATCGTTCGCGCTCAAAATTTAGCCATAAAATCCGCTATAGTAGAAATTAAACTTGCTGACCTTTATTTCTTTTCCGGTTCATTGAGTTATCCAGATACTGCGACAGCACCCACAGATTCCAAGAAACTAATTTCAGTGCTTGATCCGAAAATATTTCATAATGTGGTGGCTCAATGCGACTGGAAATCTTTTTTTGCAATAGAGTCTCCTGCTGTCATACATGATAAACTCGTAGAAGTGTTCAAAAACTTAAAAGAAAGTGCTACCCGAACAATACATATCGAACAACGTAACTTTGATAACAAGTGGATGTCGTCTGACATACTCGCTGCAATAAAAGAAAAAGACTTACTGTGGGCCCAATGCAAGCGTGCCCTGAATTTTGCAGACCTACGGGCCCAATTTAAGCAGCTCATAAATAAAGTTACTGCCATGATCCGCTCCGCAAAGCGAATACATTTCCGAGACAAATTTAAAGCCGCTAATTACAGTAGTAAAAAAACATGGTCGTAAATTAACAGCTTTAGAGGCACTAATACGCGAGCTGATATAGTGAATTATTTTCCTTCCAGTTTATCCAGCGGCAGACAGAATATTTCTGATGACTTTAATAATCACTTCTCTCGTGTAATGAGAAACACAAACTTACAGGTAGATTTGTGCACTTTGCGTCACAGCATTAGTGAATATCTGCCCTCCAATTCTCAGGAAGAGCTAATATCGATTATATTCAATTTAAGATGTAATAAATCTCGTGGAATTGACGGCATTTACATTAATGAGTTGCGCAGAACATATGAATACATCCAAGGGGTTTTGCTAGCACTACTTAATCTTATAATTTCAAGTGGTGAAATTCCTGTAAAACTTAAGACAGCAATAGTTATACATCTTTATAAAAGCGGTGCACGTAAAAAAATTGAAAATTATCGCCCCATTTCAATTCTGCCTTCCATCGCTCAAATACTTGAAAAACACTTAATGTTAACAATGACAAGCATCCTGGAACCCCACAACATTTTGTCGCCTATTCAGTATGGTTTCCGACCCTGCAAAAGCACTCAAACACTTCTGGAACATTTATCCGATCAGTTGAATATAGCTTTCGATAATAATAAAGTTGCTTGTGCGCTCCTTCTTGATTGTAGCAAGGCTTTTAACAGTGTTCATCCCGGTCTGCTGTTAAATAAGCTTTTCTTGTTAGGATTTCGGCGTGCTTTCCGGTCGTTGTTAGCAAATTTCCTTCGGGGCAGGTGTCAGGTCGTCTCAGTTGGGCAAGTTCATAATGCATTCTCCATTATTAATGCTGGAGTTCCGCAGGGATCTATACTCAGCCCGTTATTATTTATTATTTTTGCAAAATACCTCTCTAGCATGATACCCATTTGTCTTTATCAATAGGCCGATGATCGTAGCTTCTGTCCATAGCTACTTTGATGCGATTGCTTCTTTCCAGTCTGCTGCCACAAAAGCTATGGATTGGTTTCGAAACAACCTAATTACTATAAATGTATCTCAGACGCAATTAATCTGCTTCCATAAGCATTTAAGGAAGATAGCCCTTGACTATCCTCTTGTTTTGCATTCTTCAGACTGTTCAGCTTGTTCTTGTAGACCATTACAGTACTCATCTGTTGTAAAATATCTTGGTTTATATCTTGACAGCGACCTTTCTTGGCACAGCCACCTTGCTTACGTTTGTAAAAAACTTCGCGCCGTATCCTGTCTACTGTACAATATAAGATACTACATGCCCTTATCAGTAAGGAAAACAATAACACATGCTTTAGGTTACAGTCTACTCCGGTGTGGAATAACAATTTACGGGCAGTGTGCTGTCCGCTGGCACAACAGAATAAATGCGATACTGCACTCTCTCTTAAAAAACATATCTCATGATTTGAGCCTGAATGCTGACACACACCGTTTCAAAGTACTTTCGATGCCGAATTTCAACGATCTTTGAATGCAAACGGTTGTTATAAAACACTTCTGGTCCAGTTAATTCCTAGTTCCGTGCACAGCTTCCCGATGTTTCAGGCCCAGGGACCCCTTTTGGAGGCAACGTTGTTCCACAAGGTACGGCACTAGAGCTCGGGCCCATTCTGTGCCCACCTACTTCAATAAATTACCGCACAGCACCTTCTGTGCAAAAACGAAATATAAGTTAAAGAGACTGCTAAGGCGTATCTGTTCGTAAAGGCGCACTTGTTCCGTTTATTTACCGTTATTGCTTGTGTTCGTGCACGTGACTGTGCAATTGCTTTGCACCATGACGGTCAGTCTGGTATATGGTTATGCATTATCTCATGGTAATTTTTGTTCACACGTATTGTCGTACTTCTGTGTTTCATAATGCTCAATGAAAATTCTTTTCATAGACACTGTATAAATTCTAATAACCTTTTGTGGTGTTGTATACTTGAGTTCGCTGCTTATAACTGGTCTATTAATGTACCGTGTATGATTTTGCTGCCTCCCAGGCGCTGCCGCTCAAGCCTTCAAGGGCTTTGGCAGGCCTGTATGAACGTACTGATTTGATTATTGGCAATAAAGGTATTATTATTATTATTATTATTATTATTATTATTATTATTATTGGCCGTTCCGACATAAAATCCTATATCATCACCACCATCATCATCATGATAATCCGTTACCACCGGGATTGAACCCGGTACTGTTTGCGGGAGTCAGCTGTTCTACGAGTGCGACATGCAAGCCCTTATTAGTAAACAAGGTATTTATTGCATTGAATGAAATTATGTATGTAGTGGAAATATTTGCAGTAATAGGAGGAATGGGAGAAAAGCAGTAGCTTGTAATATGTTTTTGGCAACCAAAGCTTTTCCATGTCTTTCAGGTTCTTCACTGTACAAGATTTTACATTCAACGTTTTTATATGACTTTTTACAAAATTTATAGGGTCTTCCTGTGTTGAACCCATGATACACGTCAACGTTTTTTGACCATTGAGCGCTGGAGTGTAAGGGTTGCTTAATTTGAATGTGCGGCAGCTAGTTTTGTCCTTACTATATTTTCGGGATAAATATCAGCCGGTATTACAAACCTTCCTGCAGATGAAACTGATTCATCTCCTGAATGAATTAGTGGTGTGCTCGAAATTCCTTTCTTGACTTTGTTTATGGGGTTCATGCGAGAGATTCATTTTTCGACTGCTTTTCCGACTGTGCGTTTTCCTAACTATTATTTGTTCACTGTATCACGAAAAAACTTCACAAAGAGTATTTGTAGATTTACCTGCCGCGGTTACTTAAATCAGTATACAGAAGATTACCAGGCCTTCATGTACTGGGTGAAAAATGCCAGTTTTGTCTTCTACAGAAACTTTTTTTACAAATTACACACAAAAACATTGCCAATTGAAACACGGCTTCGGAATAAGAATATTTTCGTTTCTTCAATTTACTGTCGCCCCTATGGCGTGCCTTAAACAATTGACGACTGTTTCATTGAATATAAAGATGGCATTTTATTCAAGATATGAAAGATAGATGCACATGCAAGACATAATTATAGTCAAGGAATTACGTCGACGAGTCAACGAAAGTGGCATGAGTACCACCAAACTATGACAATGCGATCACAATACAACGTGATGACAGCCAAACGACAGCTTGACGATGATGGCATGATGACAGTTGTATGAGAATGACGGCATCACCAGAGTCGGATGTGAATCTTGCAATATGACAATGGAACGACCATGACGCGATCCCGACGATCGCATGGCAAGAAACATTTGTCGAGGAGTGTATGACGACGATGCAGAAAGGACGATGGCAAGAAAATAGTATGAATACATTTAGGTGACGACTAGTGTAGGCACACAATGACGTGACGATACTCTATCACACAATTTGTATAACGACGATAGCATATCGATAGTCGGATAATGTACCTTGATTAACGGAGATGGCAGTATTATGATGTCATGATGAAACCGGATAAAGCCGAAATGACAACGATGGCACCGTCGAGATGGCATGACGGCGACGGCATGCGGCGAAGCACATGGCGAAGCCGCAGTGACGATGATGCAACGGTCATGACGGCATTATGACCGTTGCAATACCTCATGGCCCTACTTGATAACAAGTTGAGCAACTGGGCCAGTCTAGAAGGCTCGACGATAACAGTTTGACGAGAGTAAATTGCGAGGACTTTAGTGGAATTACCACGACAGCATCACGACCGGGAGCACTTACCGTGTTGCTCGAGCAGGTAGATATCTTAGGCAACTGGGTCGGCGAAAGAGGCCAGACAGACAGACAGACAGACAGACAGACAGACAGACAGACAGACAGACAGACAGACAGACAGACAGACAGACAGACAGACAGACAGACAGACAGACAGACAGACAGACAGACAGACAGACAGACAGACAGACAGACAGACTGACAGACAGACAGACAGACAGACAGACAGACAGACAGACAGACAGACAGACAGACAGACAGACAGACAGACAGACAGACAGACAGACAGACAGACAGACAGACAGACAGACAGACAGACAGACAGACAGACAGACAGACAGACAGACAGACAGACAGACAGACAGACAGACAGACAGACAGACAGACAGACAGACAGACAGACAGACAGACAGACAGACAGACAGACAGACAGACAGACAGACAGACAGACAGACAGACAGACAGACAGACAGACAGACAGACAGACAGACAGACAGACAGACAGACAGACAGACAGACAGACAGACAGACAGACAGACAGACAGACAGACAGACAGACAGACAGACAGACAGACAGACAGACAGACAGACAGACAGACAGACAGACAGACAGACAGACAGACAGACAGACAGACAGACAGACAGACAGACAGACAGACAGACAGACAGACAGACAGACAGACAGACAGACAGACAGACAGACAGACAGACAGACAGACAGACAGACAGACAGACAGACAGACAGACAGACAGACAGACAGACAGACAGACAGACAGACAGACAGACAGACAGACAGACAGACAGACAGACAGACAGACAGACAGACAGACAGACAGACAGACAGACAGACAGACAGACAGACAGACAGACAGACAGACAGACAGACAGACAGACAGACAGACAGACAGACAGACAGACAGACAGATAGATAGATAGATAGATAGATAGATAGATAGATCCAAAACGGCTGAAGTAGGCAAATGATTGCATCCTTACTAATAAAGCGACAGTAGAGATTCTGGCCATCATGCTGGTCCGCAACCCTTGATAGTTACAGGACCAAGAAAGAAGTCTCATGCTGACGAACGCCCTGACTCACCGTTTATCAAAATCTGGTAGTCACGTTATGGACGCCCTCCGGAATGCAGTGGATGGGGTCAGAAACAGACACGCCACGCATGCGCTTAGAGAGCATGCACTCCGGCAGCTCTTGAAGACACACAGGAAGAGGCCATACCGCTTTCATGGTCCGACGCAGCCAGCAGACTTCGATTGCTTGTACAGGAGATCACGCTCTATCTCCGGTGCACAACAAGCAGCCAGACCAACCGGAGCAATCGCCAATACCACCTGCCCTCTTTGATGCATCTCTTTGTGCCAACTGGATTCCACTCAAGAGAGGCCACTCTGCTTTATCGCTTATGGCTAGGATTGACCTTAACCAAATCTTACTGATTTCACATTGAAATGGCCGACAACGCTCTCTGCAATACCTGTCTTTGCGAGGAGACGCTAGAACTAATTCTGTGCGACTGTCCTGAATATAATGTTCAGAGACAGTCCCTGGCATCCATTCTAGTGCACCTTGACAATAGACCATTGTCAGTTGCAACTATTTTCCCATATCGCCGACAGAAGACATCGCAGCTGAAGGTGACGAAGAGACTACTTCGGTCTTTGAAATAGACGGGCTTGGACAAGCGGCTGTGACAGCGATGTCACGTACCACGCAAGAGTGTGTTTGCTGTGTTAGGTGCTCTCTCTCTCTCTCTCACCCCATCTTATATCCCCCACATCCCGCTGCCATGTGTAGGGTAGCAAACCGGTTAAGCTAAACTGGTTACCCTCCCTGCCTTTCCTTCTCCACTTTTTCTTTCCTTCCCTCTAGCCTAATTATACATTAGAACATCTAAAACGCCGCAAAGTGCGTTTCAATGCAAAGGTTTTCAAGGTTGTTCATAATTCGAAGACAGAACAAATCAACTCTCTTATGCCGCGAGGAAGTGTGTGTCCCTTCCAGCGGAGACACTGCCCTCTGCCTCTACATTACATTTCCAAGCGCTGTTCCTTCTCTGCCTTCCTGCCATATTAACCCAAAACCGACACAAGCCCAACTAGGACTCCTCTCCATTTATTCTTTCCCTAGTTTGTGGTGTTTCCCATTCCGCAATGCATGATTAGTCATGGTTAATGCGGGAACACGTAGCATGAAGATACACTCCTGCTTGTTATTTTTCCTTTCTGGTTGACCGGCACTAGCTAAAGAGGAATGCGCGTATCGTTTGTTTTGAAAGTTCAGCTGTTGTCGAAGGAGGTGCGACGAGCCGTAATACTCTGGAGTAACTTGCGCCAGAGCGTCATGAAAACGCTACGCTTGTTTGCTTGAAATAGTAAAACTGGGTGAGGAGTACTTTAAAGATCTAAAATCTGCTTACATGGCAATGAGGCCCACGCCTTAGCAACCACTGTCCAGAGACTTAGGTGCTTATAAATGTCCAGACAAACTACGGAGAAACATGCAAATCTTTGTTGAATGTGTGCAGGTAACAAACAATTCAAAAACGTGTCATGAGACACGCTCAAGTCTCCAACGTGAGGATTTGCGATAGAATCAAAACTGGGATCAAAGTCTGTTTATTTATTCCAGTAACAAAGCAAGAATCACGGGAGATGTGTTTGCAGAAGCAGGTCCTCCGATGAAAAAAAGAAAAATACACACGACAGTACACGCGACAACTCGTTCAGTACAAGAAGATAAAGGAAAATGACACACGGCTGTCTTTCAACGCAGAAATACACACAATAAGAAAAAGAGAGTCCACCGGAACGTTCTGCCACCAGATTTGAACGCGTAGACTTATCTGATGTGTGCTCGTTGACGGGGCGATCTGCTGCTCGTTGATGGTGCTGATCCTTCACTGCTGATAATCATTGCGCACTCCCACCACCTTCGGTCTACTTCCGAAGGCTGTGACCTGGTGGGGCCATAGCCTGCCGACTCCACAGTTCAGCTGTCTTCCGATGCACGAACATGCCCCCACGGTTTCAAAAGCCACCTGACTGCTCCCCGTAGGTTGACTGCCGGGTTATCCCTTGCTGTGAACTGGATGTCACACGTGGAAACGGTCGGGCGACACAGGAGAATTGGAAAGCTGCTTGCCCACAGCCGTTTAGTGACGCAGCGGTTGCTACGGTGGTGGCGGCCATGTTGGGAGGAACTCATGTGTACACACTTCGTAACACCGTTTGGAGGGCGCAAGAGGTTACTTATGGAACACCAACAAACGCAAATACGGACAGTGCATGCTAGTAACGAAAATCAGCAGGCGGCGAAATGTCTTCCTTCTCGGAACTCACCCACTGTGATTGAACTCCTATGTGATAACTCACATCCCTACTTTTACATAAAGACTTCTTCATAACAATCCGCCTTTCTTAATCCTCCTCTACTTTAGGGCCACATGCACACGCCCTCACAATGCATGCACAAGAGGGCAGCACTCTCGCAGTCTTATTGTAGCGCACAACACCGCGCACAACTTGGTGGGCGCGGAAGCTGCAAGTCAGCACAGCAGCTTCAGTCTCCATTGATGAGTGCACAGTGTTGCAGGAGAATGAGTTCCGTACAGATAAACAAAGTACGGTAAACACATACAAGTAAGCTTTTAAGCGCATCAAATCGCGCTCTCAGTATTGTTGTAATAATTAGTATCAATACAGCACACAGACCAGAATATGGCACGACAGGGAACATTCAGGAAAAGAAATGCACCGCAGCAGTACCTACACCACTCACTCAGCTAAACGCTGCAAACAATGCTTTCGAACCAAGCGCATCTTTGCTCAAACTTCCTTTCATTGAGTGGTAAAACTACATCGCAAACAAGAGAATGGAGACCAGAGGAAAACAACAACGGTACTACAATATCCATGTGGCTTGATCGATTGAACAATAAAGGTGACCCAGTAAAAGCGCATACGCCCTCGTGGCTGAATAGATATATTATATATTATCCAAGCAAATGTAATGCGCTACCTTCTTATGGCCCTAACGCACTTTGCGAGCTATGCCATGGATGCACTGGGTATGTGCCACACTTCAATGAAGATGTCGCTTACTTAGGTCGCTCAGTATGTGCACCTGGGTTTGCGGCAAGCGACACGAACGCACAATTATCAGCGTTAGTAGGCATAGAAGCGTCACGCTTTTCGCCTCGGAGGCCACGGTCGGAATTTTCGACACCCTCATGAAATGGTGCAGCGTGTCCTGAGAAGCGTGAGGAGGAAGCCTGGTTGCTACATGACACATTTCTCAGCATTCGCTCTCACCGGTGCGTCCTGAATTTCGGAGTCCACGCATATACTTCGCGGAGTCAGTGCTAGGTGGCGCCAAGTAGTGTTATTAAACCGCGAAATAGGAGTGCTGCTGCAGTGTATACCTAATATGCAACTTGTTTCGACCGTGGCAACACGCAAAGTCGCTATATTCTTTTATAGGTAAAAGCATTACCGTCACTATTCATGGTGAGATAAATTGCACAGTATTTTCAAGTACCTAAATTTACGTGAAGCTCATATTATGTTCACCCTTACATTTTGCAAGATATCAACGATATTGTAAGCGATACCCATGACTCACTCTTCCTCATCTCTATACATCATCATAATTTGCACAAATTCCTCATCTATAATTGTCATCATCAGCCGCACAGTTTCTTCTTTTTCATCGTAGCTAGAGTTCCGCTGGAATAAATGGTTCTTTATGGTGGAATGTGGTGGAATGGTGGAATGTGTCGTTCCCCGCGACCTCTCGCCCTTCCCACTGGAGCTCGGCTCGGGTCGCCGCATGCCGCCTATTGCTACGCTTGTTGAGGACAATCTGAGCGCGTCCGCAACTACCACCCCAGCACAGCCTTCGGAAGCGGTCGTGCCATCGACAACCGCCGCCGGGACCCGCCAGTCTTGGCTAGTCGGCGGGGAGATACTTCGAGGAATGGCTCCAAAACTACAACCTGTCAAGCGACTTCAATGAGTGGGATGTCTCACAGAAGTTGCACAACATCCCCTTCTACCTCACCAATGTCGCGAAAACATGGTTTGGACCCATCAGCGAATGCGCACGATCATACGTGATATCGTTCGAGAGGAAGTTCACGGGCGATGCTCTTACTGTGCGCCAGAACCTGGCGTCGACCCTTCTCCGACTGCCTTACACGAAGATAATCAAGCAAGAGAACGACCCTGTGTCGCGTCTAACCTACTGCAACGGCCTTTGCGTTGAACAATGGCCAACATACGGCCATGTCACGGTGCTCTCTCCGTTCACCGCGGACTCTCTACAAACGGACCACTATCTCCCTGTGGCTTCACTGACGCCACCTGTGCGTGTGCAGCCTAACCGCTCCACTCCGCTTCCAGCTCGACCCATTCGGTGATACTGCGGCTACCGCGGGCTTATCTCCCGGTTCTGTCGATGGCGTCAACAGGGTGAGCAACGTGATTTAACATCTCAAGAGCGAACAGGCGTCCGTCAAGCAACCAGCTACCAGAGAACTTCCTAGCGCTCATAATTTCACCGATCGCCCTTTCCTCCATACCCTGCCAAACACACCTCCAAATTCTCGAGAATATCGCCGCCGGTTGCCTTCTTCATATCGTCTTTCCGTATCACCTCTCCGACCTGCTTGCCATGTCTCCAACGCTCACTCGGAAAACTCTCCGATTCAGTTTTATGAGGGGAAACTGCATCCACCGAACAGACTTACAACTCCTCCAGAGCGACTGTCGAACCTGTTCTCATTGCTTACGCAAGGTGCGCCCGTCTAAATTCTCACTCATACAGGTGTCGTCATTGTGATTATTAGGGCACACTTTTGTTGGCGCTTCCAGAAAGTGATCACGGGTTATTGTGACCCGTCGCTTCGTGCAGCGACCAACGCCGTTCTTCGTCCCATCGTCGGAAGAAAAATTCGATTATTCATTGAAGGAATACGTCATCTCATTGTTATTGCTGTGTTTTCCGAGTGGGCCCACCAAGGTATTTTAGTATTGCATTTCTTTTCTTCGGCGTCCGCTGCTGTCTCCTGTTGTGAGTCACTCGTACTACCTAATGCCACTGCTTACTACCTCCCAGATTATGGAGAACGATGGCCTACAGTTGAATGCGAACTTTCGCAGGAAAGACTACCAATATTTTAGGGCCCTTAGTCAGCGAAGGTGGCATTTGACCAGACCCTGAGAACCTTTCCGCCTTCCTTGAATTTCCTCGTCCTGTGCGCCCAAAGGAGCTGCGCAGTTTTCTCGGACGGGTTTCGTACTTCCGGTGCTTCATACTCAACTTCGCTGCGCTTGCGTCTCCGCTCCATCAACTCCTCTCAAATAACGCGCTCTTCGTTTCGCCCGCTGATTGTGAAAGCGCCGTTTTGACGCTCAAGCCGGCCAAGACGTCCGACCCGGTACTGTGCGACCCGGTACTGCTTTGATCAAAGTGCAGCTACTATCATTCACACTGACGCCAGCAATCATGGTCTCGGTGCTGTCCTCCTGAACGTGCAACCCACCCACCTGCAACCCACTTTGCGTGAATGAGTCGTTGCTTACGCCAGTCGGGCACTGAATGCTGCTGAGAAACATTACACCATCACCGAACAAGAGTGCCTTGCTGTTGGTTAGGTAGTGGAAAATTTCGGCCATAGCTCCATGGCCGTCAATTTACAGTCACCAATTTCTTTCTACGCAACACCCTTTTACATCACGGAGCTCCGCGCGTTCTCCTCAGCGACGGTGGCCAAGCCTTCCTCTCGCCTCTTCTTTTCGAAGTTCTGCGCACCTCCAACACTGTTCACAAGACAACTTCGAGCTACCACCTGCAGACCAACGCCTTGACAGTGCATTTCCATCGTACTCTATGGGATATGATTGCTATTTACATCAGCCCCAAACACACCCACTGCGATGCAATCATGCCGTTTGTGACGTCTGCACACAATACGGCTGTGCAACACACCACCGTCTTTTCTCCATTTTTTCCTGTCTATGGCCGCTCACCTAGTTTCGTCCTGGGCGTCTCGTTCCACGCGGCGCCCGTGTCGTCAGCATCGTCTTTTTCAGAACAATTTTTGTACCGCTTTGAAGACTGCCGTCATCGAGCCCAGAAGCGTCTCTTCGACTGGGCTCGCCAGGTTGTCCTTTTTTTCCCCGGGTAACGAAGTTCCTCTATGGACTCCTGTGTGCTTTCCCGGTTTACGCGAAAAATTCGCCAGTCGTGTTCTTGGACTCTACATGGTCATTGAAGAAACATCTCCGGTTAATTACCGCGTCTCACCGTTTGTAATTTCTTCCGACCACCGTTGCCCTAGTGCACAAATTATGCATGTATTGCGCTTAAAATGTTACACTCGATGTGTTTCAGAATAAAGGCTACGCGACCAGCCGGCCGCTTGCGCCGCGGGAATGATTTAGTGTCAGCGCCCTCCATGACTGACTCTTCTTCATCTCTACACATTATCAGCACTTGTACAAATTACTCAACCGTATTTATCATCATCAGCAGCACAGCTTGTTCTTCCTCGTATATCTAGCTCCGCTGGATTAAACGGTTCCTCATGATATTGTTTTGCAAATGCGATGTTGCGAGTGTTTGTTATGTTCAGAGTAATTAAGGTAGATGGCACAGGAGCTTACTGCGCGGGATTTCTCCATGTCATGAAGAACAAAATTTGACATGGAATAAAAGTTAGCAGAAAACAAATACCTCTCGTCACTGTTATGCGAGCAAGTGTTTAAGTACGTGGTTAATTTGTGACAATTGAAATTCTCAACGGAACCATTCAAAAGGAGCAGCTCTACCAGAATTGCGCCAATGATTCGGTAAAGTTCGATAGGCCAGTGGTGCTTTTCCACAATATCTTCAAAAACTAAATGCTATTAACAACAAAAAAGAGCACTAGACATGGGCAGACGTCGATTTGCTCTCTGTGTGTCAAAAGAGAAATTTTTCTGTGAATTTAACAAACATTAGGGTTGGTTCATTGCTCAACAAAACTTTATCAAACAGAAATGAATACAAGAGACAACTACATCTTCTGAATGGTCAACTCAAGCATAAAAACTACGCTTGATGCTGATATGAGCAGAGCAAAAAGAAGTAAAAAGCTACTAAGCTCGACCATCTGGACGGACTTGTATGCCGTATCGAGGCTGTCCAAATCGGGAGACTTGACACTGCAGGATTGCTTGCTCTCGAAAATTCCTGTTTCACTCAATCTGCGTACCAGCATGCGGAACTCTTTCTTAAGCGCAAAACCTTTCCGAACCAGAATGCCGCTCAGCGCTACACTTAACGTATCTTTAGATTCAACGAATTCGTGAAGCTTGTGTTGCCAACACTTTGGCAACCTATCTACAAAGCAAACATGGCCCTTCTGTTTAGCACATGACAGGCAGCCGAGACTGTGTACTGTCACAAGCGACTTTCTCTTCTTGGTCGCATAGAAGGCTTGGCTGAGTTTTGCGTGCAGTTTCGCATAACTGCTGTTCGCTACAACGCCGTGATGCGTCAAACTTCCTATGCGGAGGCAAGGAGTGATGGATTTGCGACTTAGCGCATGGTCAAGTTCATCCAATGTATCGATAACATTCGCGGAGGATTGTACACTGAGACGTGAAACAAGTTCACTGCGGAAATAGTTTGAAAGCGGAAGGATGGCGATAAGCCAGACGCTCCGCAGAACCACTCGCGCCGATGACGATTTCCTTCTGTGGGGCATGGGTGCCGACGTTGCGTAAAATGAAGCGAGAAGCAACAGAAAGGAGTCTATTACAGAGCTGAGCCGCCAGAACATTCTCTCTCTGAAGTCAGCGACCGTTAACACAAGTGAAACGCATATGAGTGCGGCCAGAAGGAGACACATTCCAAGTTTTGACTCAGCCACAATGTTCACAAAAGAAGTCGATGCGAAGCTCACTCTTTCCACGTAGAACACATCGTCGGTCTTAGAAATATGTAGATCAGTGCTAAAATATTGGGCACTATGAGAGAAAAATATTACCTCTGTTCCCAGGATGTCGGCGCCTCCTTCCTTGAGCGTCTCCACCACAGCAGATACACGGGTGGTGAAGAACCACTTCAAAGTGACATTGTAAAAAGTGAGCGCGTCAAAGACAACTCCAACGTCCCCTGAACCGCAAGCGAAGTCTGGGTTATCCTGCAAAACGCAGCCTACATATACTGCTTCATTTCTGAGCCTGCTTTGGTGTAAATGTTCTAAGTGGCCTTTTAGAGTGAAAAGGTGACATTCTCTAGCAGCCACTGGAACAGTGCGCGTTTGTAGCCGATGTGGACATCCTGTTGTGCTTCCGTTTCCCTCACACAATCTACCAATTTTGCATGGCAATGATCTCGTGAATGACACATTCACGAAATTATTTGACGCTGTTCTTCCAGTCGGACCATCTTCAATCAAAAAGCAGTCCACCAAAGAAAAATTAACAGGATGAGTCGGACAAATCCTGAGGTATCTCACTGCGTAATTTCCAAGATTTAGTGCAAGCACGTTTGTCTTGACAACCGCAGCCGCATTTCCCCTCATATACATATGAAACGTTCTGCTCGGAAGCGTCCACAATGTTGCAGCCAACGGCAACTCTCGGACCAAACAACGATTGCATGATCGCCAGTAGTCTTTCGACGTAACCAGTGCTAGCTCTTCCTGCCGAGAAATATGCGAGCGGAGAGTAGCAAACAAGTGTTCATATTTTCGATCCGGTGTGACAGTGCGTACTGAGCAAAAAATGTGTGAAGCAATCAAGAGCAAGTAGAAGTACCTCCCACTGTTAAAAGTCATTTAATAGAGATGTAGTGCTTCGCCTAGTTGGAAAACTGTAAAAAGTATTTGAAGTAGAATTAGATAATGAACATGTTTCGCAAGTAAATTTTCTCACATATTTTACATGTTTTCTAATATTTTCTGTACATAAGTAAGGACACTAAACTAGCCTCTCTCGCGACAGGGCTGTGGTTTGAATATCTTTGCCAAAAAAGTTGTACCTCTTTTGTAAATTGTTATTTCTAGGTACTTTAAGTGCTCCTGCGACAGCGAAAAGCAACTGAAGTAATGGCTATAACCAATTTCTAGCAGCCATCCCGGTTACCTGAAATATTTCCCAATCTCATCCTTGTAATCACAACTTCAATGATTCTCAAATTTTCGCTTGTAGCATTAAAAATATCATATTGATGTAATGCCAATGGACGGTTCACGCACAAAATATCAACTCCAGCAACCGTTCACCAAATGTGTTCTAAATGAGGGATCGGCGGATCATACGTTTGCATAAGAAGACGATTTTGTGCATTGTTGATATGTAATTGTCACTTGAAAAGTATTGGAACATGTGCCTAACTTAGGAACAATTGGTGACGCCTGAAATACTTAGGCTACGCAAAAGACAGTAAATTGCACCAAATAGGCGATACAACCTTCGATTCAATAATACCTTGAAATAGTGCAAGGCAGGGCAAATTATGTCGCTCCTCTACACTCAAAAGTAAAGAAGTCCAACGTATCAACTAAGGTTACATTTTGTTCAGTAGAATATAAGATATTTGACATTCACCTCAGAAGCAATAGGTATGTCATCACTATGAGCACCTCTAGGACCTATGAAAAACAGTTTCCCTTCTCTCTGAGGGGCGGTGTACCTGTGAAGAAATGCAGAAGGACGGGATAGTGCTATGAACCAGACGGTACGTCAAAGAGTCAACAATTATATAGGAAGCCTTGCAGGTGTATGCACCCGTGATGACACGGATGTATTGATTGGTGTCAGGATCGCGGCCATTGTGGCCACATCTCGATGAGCGTGAAATGCAAGAAGGTTCATGAATTTTTTAGACCAATAGACGCTGCACAGCTGAGCGTGCCAAATTGAGCGTGCCTCATAATCAGATACGGCGATACCTTTTTTTTTTTTTGTACTGCTGCTACTTCTTCTTCATTATCCACTGTCGCGCGTCTCCTTCGCATGTCGTTCATACGGGCACATCTAGCCTCGGGATGCCTTGATTCGTAGTTGCAAGTTCCTGCTCAATAGCAGCTTCTTTCCTCCAAAGCAGTGTGTTTGTCGTTATCCGATTTTGTAATTTTCTGAGGGATATTTTCATTTGATTTTTGTTTATGGTGTGTAGAAGAACAATTCAGAAGCACGAACGCCGTACCATTGGCCTGAGAGAATTGCCGTGCGTTGTATTTGTCCATTTCCGAAGGTGAGAGCCTAGTCTGCCAAGGCGCAGTTTCAGACGATGCGTACAAGCGCTCATTTTTGAACACGCAATAAGGACTGCCGCAATAATCTACATGCTCTCGTCCGCTGTTCGCCTAAATTTTTCAATCCTGTGTGTCAGCCAGAAGGAAATATCCTTTCGGATGTTTGTATTCTCCCGTAGATCGGCTCTTCTGGTGCTGCAATACCTACTCCCTGAGATGGTTCTTACTTCCACGATTAGCGTCAATGCCAAGGCACACATATTTTTGTCATCCATCTGCTTGGCCCTCGTTATCTCTTCTGTAACACCAATTGATGCATTAGTTCATGAAATAATCAGCATCGTCTAACAAAGAACCTCCGTCTGCTATAAAGCAGGCAGAGGCGCTCAGTCGCAACAATTCCTGACCAGGGCAGCCAGGCTAACCACACCTCTAAATGTCACCGCCACCACCGCCACCACAACCTAATCCCAAAGGGAACAAACGTCTTTATTTCGATACTAATAGCTGAAATGAAACAAAACATCAAGGATATATTGTTCGTATGGCAACAAGATAAGGGGCCTAAAGCATGTACGTTCATTGGTATGGTAAGTGATCGTGAGGTACACGGTTTGCCCGTGGGGTTCTAATGCCGCATCTATAGGGTCAATATACGCTCCCTCGGAAAACGGTACCATCTAAAGGCTGTTTCACACGCTGCCGCTGGAATTACGAAAACCGGGGCAGTCACAGGCGTCGAAATACCCTTTTTAGAGGGCACATGTCACATTATTACGATGTCAACATTGCGACTCGTGCGGCGCCCAGGGTTCCTTATTGCCAGGTTTCATGGCACACGCTGCATAATTCCTTTAACGTAATGAATAATACGTTTACATTCTAATATTGTTGACTTCTTTTTATTAGGCGCCAATAATATGCGCGTTTTGTAACTTATAAACGTGGTAAAGTTGAGCTTGGTATCGGAGTGCACAATGGCGGTTTCTGAATTTCAGTGCAATAAGACACGGCGCACGTAAACAGCTGTTCGCAGTTAGTTGTTCAGAGCTTTGCGTTGTCTCCTCTGGCTTTTATGACCGTTTCATTCTGCCGGCGCGTCAACAATCTACAAGACGACCTTTCAGCTCATATAACTACGCTCACCGCATGCGCAATGTACGGAATTCGGCGGCCACAAATTCACCGTATCAGCCCAACAAGATCCTCGCGCTACCCGTAGGCAGCGTCAGCTTCTGGAGAAATGATGTGTATATTGCTTGTGATTGCGCATATACGGTGCGTGCTCGTAGCTATATGCTCGCAGCCAACGCAACAACAAGCACGAAGCCGAATGCCCGCGTCTGCCCGTGAATGAAGTCGCAAATACTTCGTGTGGTTAATGAACGCGGTATTGAAATTGTGTTGGGAAATTCAAGGTAAGCGCTAGCCTCGTTCGTCCTTCGCGGTTTATGTGCTGTGAATATATACTGATAGGAAACCTCTCTGAATAATTCTAAAAGCACAAAAGCAAACGCATCAAACATTTTGAGCAGTTACCGTCATTCTTGTAGAAACCTGTGCGTCGTATCACAGCATTCTAAAACACACTCTTCTTGTCCACTTTGTTGTCCTGTGTCGCTTGCTGTTGGCATACTGCGAACTTTTAACAAGAAGACCATATCAGTACGTGCTATCCAATATGCAGGAACGTAGGCCCGCGGCAGGCGCACTGGCCGTAGGGTTTTTCGCCTTTCTGCTCAGCCGCACACGCGGTTCACGGTTAGCCTGTCTTGTGGAAATATTATTATAATTATTACATTAGATAATATATTTCACTGTAGCTTATAGCGACCATCCAGATTTCTTAAGCTAGTCCGGCATTTAAACTGTATTTGCTCATCATTCTTTACGACATGTTAATGGGACTCATATCAAACTATATTGCTCAGCCAAAGAAAGTACGAATGAAAACTTGCAGAAGGGGGTACCAGCGAAACACAAGGGACGCACACACAAGGAAAAGGCGTTAGACACGGACGGACGCTTGACTTTCAACTGTACTTTATTGAAGTATACATTGCCGCACATAACCTCCAACCCATGCGCATCTTCAACTCCTCGCAAGACATGTTCATAGATAACACCTTGAAAATACATTATCACGTGAAAACAAACGACACATGCGCAACTTCTGCTCCCAAGACCTGTGAATGAATGTGAGTTTTTATTAATCATACTTTACCTACTCGATAGGTAAGCAGGTTCCTTGTTTGTTAAAGACAAAGACCTATCACTGCCAAAAATTTCTTTCTCATTTCCAATGGTAAAAGCTTCTAAGATTTCGCGCACGTATCTGGTCTTGTCCTTCCCTAAAATGGTCACACGACCAAACAATGGCACACTTTTCTTACACTTATTGCAGCCGCGGTAATGAACTGCCAAATTGCTTCCCTGGTCCCCACTTGAGAATGTGTTATGTTCTTGCAAAAACTTATTAACACACCTACCTGTCTGGTCTATATAAACTTTACCACAAGCCAACGGAATGCGGTAAACCACACCAGTGTTGCACTTGATGAAGGGTGTCACGTGTTTAACTTTAGAGGCCCCTCTCTTGATACCCTCGTTTTCAATTCTCCCGCAGAAAATTGTCAATTTCCAAAGTGCAGAATAAACAACGCTTGCACCTTGCCTTCCCACTACTTTTTTAATGATGTGTGAAATTTTATGAATGTATGGTATTATTTATAGTTGCGTTCTTCGCTGTGATGTCGGTGACGGCTGGCCAACTAGACCTTTTACTTTCCGCAAACCGGCTTCAGCAACAGCCTTATTGATTAAGAGAGGGAAACCTGCTGCAAGCAACCTCTAAACCTCCTGTCTCAGGCTATATGCTATGTGGTGGCAGCAGCTCTTCTACACTGCGTCCAGAAGGCGTCCAACCACTGCACCCCTCTTGACCAGATTATGCTGAATGGAATCATACGGCATTAGCGCTTTTGTGGTGTTTTCACCCGGTAATGTATCTTGGAGATGTTTCCTAAGCACATGGCTTGGGTGTAGGGAAAGATGCGCATGCGTCCGAGGTTATGCGCGGCAATTTAAATTTCATTAAAGTACAGTTGAAAGTCCAGTGTCCTTCCGTGTGTGACGCCTTTTTCTTGTGTGCGCGTCCTTTGTGTTTCGCTGGTACCCCTTTTTTTCAAGTTCATCATGCACCAACCGGCCCTAGAGCTTGCGCTAATACAAATAAACGCCTCAATGTGTATTCCTATCTCGATTTCGTGAACAGATCTTATTTTTTAGAATGTTATGCCCATTCGAATTGCCTGCAATTCAATGCTCAAACCTTGAAAATATTATTCCTTTTCTTGCTGTCAAAACTCTGCTTCAATGTTGATAGCAAGCTATAACTATTCATTTCAAAAGTTTTCAGCAATGACTATAACTTAAAGCTTATCAATGCGCCTTTGTTGTATGAGCGCATTTAAATTTGCTTTTCCCTCTCATTAAGAGCCATGGAATGAAACGCTTCACCTTTATAAGTATCAGGCTGGAAACATTCTGCCATTTCTTCTGAGCACCTGTGCTCATCCCGTACTGCGCGCGTTTGTATCAATCTTTGGAGTTGTAATCACAATGATGTATGCAATTTTTGAAACACGTTGCAACAGACTAATTTATTGAATTTTGTTTTCAAGTCTCCAAGAAGTGGCCAGGCAGAAACGATCACATTAATAAACAAGAAGAAGCTGCAGATTGAGTGCATGGGCTGGCATCTATACGAAGTGAGGCTTTTGTCAACTGGTCAGTTAAATGCTGTAAAGTAACTGCGCTTTATAAACCTGTCCTTACATTAACCAATCCTACATGACATCTTTTGCAAGGTTTGTTTATGGACCGCATACGACACAACCTTTGTGTCATCTAATGTTTAGGCACTACACTGTTAACTGCACATTAGCTGCAAACTGAACTTAATGTAGATGCGCACTGCGAGACTTCAACAGAGTGACGTTTGTTCAGGGAGGGACGCCGCGAGGTGTATGCAGATGATGGAATGTTCACGTGTTTATGCCTTTATTTATTTAATTATATACCTTGCAGGCTGCAAGGATGGAGGATTGGGTGAGGGAGAATAAAAAAGTACTTACAAAAGGAATGGCACAACATTATACAAAATATAACATGGAATAACAGGAAAACTTACCTCAAATGGTAAACCAGCGAAGCTTCAATGTGTGGCCCCGATGTTTATCAGTAGCTTAATCCTGACGGCTTACTAAAGCATTTCTCAATTATTGGTTACGTCTGGGTTTCTTAATGAGGTTGCGCACACGTTATGCTTGGGTTTATCACATTGCTTATTTGACATACCCCTCATCGCGCTTGGCATAATGAGCATCATGTAGGGTGCAATGAGTGGTTTATTGTTTTAGTACAGCGGCTTCATCAAAGTCTTTCTGAATTATGATACCCATTCGTGTTTTGTATTGCATTAACCATAGTTTTTATGAATCGGTCATGCACTGTAGTTACCATGTGACACACCGGGGCTGCACATTTAATTTTTTGAAATAGAGGGACACATTTGTGAAGCTATTGCGAAATCGCAGAGAGACTTCAGCACGAGCGCTCTGCGGCGAGCGAGAAACCATGTTACTAATTGTGTAGCCAATGACACGCCACACCTTTGCTGTGACATAATTGTGTCGTCATGATTTTGTCTTAACCCCGTCCCCCTCTGTGTTCCTTCTCTGCAATAATACCTAGATAAATGCATATGTTTTAGTTGCGCAAGCATATCTTTGCCTAGCCAACGAGTGATTTGTTAGTCGGTCACTCAAGACGAAAGCGTGGCTCATTCCACCCTAAACAATGGCTCGTACCTCCGCAGTAGGGTTTCTGTGGTCGGACCACGAGTGTTTTGCCTTGGCATATGCAGCTTCACTGTAAAAAGATGAACACCTTCAGCCAGAGACCAAAACGATCATAAGGCACGATAAGAAATGAAAGTTTATTGAACATGCCGAATAAATGCTGGTTGACAAACAATAAATCAAAGCACTAACAAAAAGGAGAAGCAATAACTGATGCATCATCATCATCATCATCAGCCTAGTTACGCCCACTGCAGGGCAAAGGCCTCTCCCATACTTCTCCAACTACCCCGGTCATGTACTAATTGTGGCGATGTTGTCCCTGCAAACGTCTTAATGTCATCCGCCCACCTAACTTTCTGCCGCCCCCTGCTACGCTTCCCTTCCCTTGGAATCCAGTCCGTAACTCTTAGTGACCATCGGTTATCTTCCCTCCTCATTACATGTCCGGCCCATGCCCATTTCTTTTTCTTGATTTCAACTAAGATGTCGTTTACCCGCGTTTGTTGCCTCACCCAATCTGCTCTTTTCTTATCCCTCAACGTTACACCCATCATTCTTCTTTCCATAGCTCGTTGCGTCGTCCTCAATTTCAGCAGAACCCTTTTCGTAAGCCTCCAGGTTTCGGCCCCATATGTGAGTACTGGTAACACACAGCTGTTGTACACTTTCCTTTTGAGGGATAGTGGCAACCTGCTGTTCATGATTTGAGAATGCCTGCCAAACGCACCCCAACCCATTCTTATTCTTCTGGTTATTTCAGTCTCATGATCCGGATCCGTGGTCACTACCTGCCCTAAGTAGATGTATTCCCTTACCACTTCGAGTGCTTCGCTACCTATCGTAAACTGCTGTTCTCTTCCGAGTCTGTTAAACAATACTTTAGTTTTCTGCAGATTAAGGAGAAGCAATAACTGATGCGTGTCCATACAAATCACCACAGGCAACTCATCGATCTCTGAAAGTCTAACAGATGCCATGCGGTCCCAAGATTCGTCCAGTGTTGACAGAGGTTCTTCCAATACACTCTTGACATCTGAGCGTGCATGGCAGCGGAAGAATCTAGTCTTTTGTGCAGAACAGCAGCCTAGGGAAATTATACAAGCTATATACGTAGAGACACTGAGAATCTAATCAGCCTGCCTTCCGGTAGAGATGGATGCACTTTTTGCTAGCGAACAGAGACTAATTTTCGCTTCTCCTTTTTGTGTATGTTCAGTTTATTGCTTGTCAGCCAGCATTTACTGGGCATGTACATTAAAGTTTCTGTTAGATCATCTCGGTTTTCTTGTTCTTCGTATGTGTTCCCTGGTGTACCTATAGAATGTTTCATTTGGGCAATGTTGCAAGAGCCTACAGTGCGAAGCAGTAACAACAGGATACGCTAACTTCTAATTAAGAGGTTTATTTTGAAAATGCAGAAATTTTTACAGGTTACCAGGAAACAGTGCGGCAAGAAAGCTTGATAAAACTTGTTCTTGATCAAACCAAACATAATGAAAAACAGGAAAGAGATAATGTAGAAATCGATATACAAGTCCAGGGGGAAAACATTGTGATCACCAATTGCGCATGTGGGTACTTTCCAAGAAACTCCCATTGATTTTTTTTCAATGCCATGGAACTGGAAGTGTCCCTGCGTACATACAGAAAATGTCAGTCTGTCTATTGGAATAAGAACAGTGTTTCTTGATTATGGCGGGCATCCACGATTGGCAATTATAGTGATGTTTTTTCCTGCGCTTAAGATTTTTATCAGTGTTTTCTTTCTCTAGCGTTTTTATTTATTTGGTTGGAACAAGCATCAATTTTTTATCTAGTCTTTAAAGATGGCTTTTCTTGCTCGTAAACTATAAATCACCCATTTCTACAATAAACCTTAGTTGGAAGCTAGCCCTCATCCGTCTCTAGTGTCATCCTATTGATGCTGCTTTATGATATGCGCCCTTGGAACATTTGCGTGTGTGTGTGTGAGCGTGCGTACGTGTGTGCGTGTGCGTGTGTGTGTGTGTGCATGTGAAGGCGTGTGTGCGTTTGTGTGGCGCATAGATTTATACGTGAAATCGGGCCCTTGAGCGGGGGGATTGTTCTTCTCCTGGGCAGCTTCATGAATTCACTAAGTACAGCGCAACAGACACGTTATTAACAAGAACAAAGTGAACACGCAGAGCGCTTCATGCTTCTCCGTTGTCTATTGGTTGCGCTTTAGTTATAATGAATACACAGCCACTCGTCCAGATTTCTGTTCTTCTGTCGGGCTCATAAGCCCACTTGAGTCCTGGAATGCCTGTATAGATATATATTCTGTAATTAAATTTTTGTCCATGTGCTTCCAAGTCGTGTGTCAATTTCCTGATCTTTCTTGCAATCTTGTGTGATGTGCAAGCACCGACTGTTTCTGATGAATTCATGCACTCATGCAAAATATTGTAGTCTGCAAATTCACACAGCAAGTGCTGCTTTCTAATTGCTTTTATTTCAACTTTTCTTGGTATAGCATGTCCTGAAATGGTCCTCACTTGCATTGTGTTTAATTTTATGGAATGTCATACTACTGTTACACTGCTAGTGGCACATCAGTGTTCTATATGTGCGTGATATTTGTATCTTCATGATTAGCAACCTCCTCTGTGTGTTTGGCAGTTAAATATAGTCTCCTGGCGCAATTGTGTGCGCCCTTATTGCATGGTATGGGCCGGTTGCGTTTAATGTTCCTTCCTCCTGACATTATTTTTCTGAAGGGAGTGGTAGTCGTCTTTGCATCTCATAAGCTATCGGGCATCGCATCTTGGGACCAGGTTCTGAGCTCTGGAGGCAAATAATTTGTTGCGCAGGCTGCAACTCTACTCTGTCTAGGTACTTGTTTATTTCCTCTTTCTCGTAGAGGTTTTCAAGGATGGTAAAGTTGGAAGTCCTACCAGCACCCAAAGCCTACGTTCAATGAGTTGCCGTTCTTGCGCTTTGCTGGCAGTTCATACCACACCATACCTTGGACAGAAGTACAGCATCTGCGATTTTCCATAGTATCTGTTCATCCGCCCCCGTGATGTCGAGATTAGTCTTTTCATCAGGTGCAGAATTTGTGTCCCGGCATGGCATAATTGTTTCACCGACGTACTAGTTCTGCCGTCTTGGTCTTACACTAGCTGAGGATTTGTGGATATTGAGTTGCGGGTAATTTGTCCAGCTCTGTGGAGCGCAATATAGAATCTTGGAATCTTCGATAGTTATTCGATCCATTATTTTGTTGCGACGTCGATGTAACCTGACCTATCACAAGGCCAGAGGTCAGAGTGGTGATGAAAGTCTGGAGTGTTGTCGAGAGCTTTTTGCGTTGTTCTTGATTTCTGTATAACATAGCTTTCCCATAGACTGTACCACACCATATACTGTAGTACTTCTATTGGTATACCTGTGTTGTTGGTCTGGGTGGGCCAAGTGCACCACCAAAACTCACCTGGAATATTCGGTCTTTCAAAAAGTTATGGTTGAACTTAAGTGATTTACAAGAAATTTTCTGGTCAATGTTGCTCTTATTAGAGTAGCATGAGGTACTGTATTAAAAGCCTCTTCACTCACTTCATTCTTTCCTAAGTGGTATTACACAATGCCCTGAAATGAAATGTCGGCAGCTTCTTGCCCACTCACATCTGCCACATGGGACAACTCTTCAAAAAGGTTTTCTTTGAGCTGTGTGCACAATGTAGTATGAGCATTCATGTCTTGACAATTATACATCTGTAGAATCAGCTTCCCGATAAAGTTCTTCGTATGCTTGATGATGCTTATATGTGCAGTGTTGTTCAACAATACACATTGATGCTTGCTTGCTTTTCGCATTGCTGCACGAGTTTTACATGAAGGTGCAGCAGGGTGCGTTGTCACCGTGCCACTATAGGAAGCGAATAATTTACCTAATCTGCAAATTGTAGAGTTAATTACTGGTCACAGCAAATGTAAATAAAGGTGCAGTAAGGATACAAGGTCTGCAAGATGTTCAATGTTTATTGGCTTCTGTGCAAGAAAAACAAATCACCTAAAAGAGATGCATCTTGACATGCATTGAATACTTAAAAACAAATTGCCAACGCTGTTATTCAAGCCACAGAGTTAATACTATCGTGGAACATTCATTACCACAGCCCACACGTTTGATCGGTCCAATTTAATGAGTAAGTCAGGCAAGGTAAACTTTCAAGATTCATTGGAAAATTCACGCTTAAGAACTGACACAAAAATGTAACTGAATGATACCGCCTTCAGCACAACGTTGAAACTTCCAGTAATTTGTTGTCTTGTCATTTGCCCTTGCCCATGTTGAAATTATCCTCCATACGCGCAATTTTTATTGCAACGCAATACTACTTTAGGTCGCACTTCAGCCCGTTCCGTGGCGAGGCGGTGGTAGGCACCATTGACCTTTAGCGTGACCTCGCTGCGTGACGTCACACCACGTGACCTAGAGTGACGTCACACCAGCTGTGTAAAAACGGGGCCCCATCTCACGCCGTCGCGAGGCGCGGCGGTAGCCACCAACGGCGGAATAACTACCGCTCCTCTCACCAGGGGCGCTACGGTCGGTGTGACGTCACACCAGCTGTGTGAAAACAACTTGCAAGATGGGCTGGGTGGGAATCGAACCAGGGTCTCCGGAGTGTGAGACGGAGACGTTACCACTCAGCCACGAGTTCGACACTTCGAAGCGGTGCAAAAGCGCGTCTTAGAAACGAGCCGTAGAAAGTTATACTGCGGTGTATATCGGTAATTATGAACATGTAACTTAAAGAAGTCGCAGTTACACGAGTAGCGAAGTGCGTTTCCGCTACATTTCTTCCGCGCTTTCCGCACACGCAGAGCCATCTTGCGGCAAACACAGGTGGCGCGCCACGCGCGCATTGGGGTTGTGCGGGGCAGGTGCGAGGCGCGTCGCGTCCCGGACTCCTCTCCCCTGACGACGCTTCTTCTTGCTCCCTCACGAGTTGCAGAATCAAGCGTCCTTCCATTCTTTAGATCACTATCTGTCAATCTCTCTGCCCGGGCCGATCACGACGTTTGGCTAGCGTGCATCGTTTCCCCGGGGCTCCGAGACACCGAGTTCTAACAGCCCTAACAAAGAAATGCGGAAAGAAGACGTGGCTGCCGACACTCCCAAATTATGATCGAAAACTTCACTACGTAGCAACCACACCTGCAATTTTGCAGCCTATCAAACTTTGACGTCGTATCAGCGTTCATCGCTTCTTCATGGCTTCTCCTTGCCTGCTGATAAACCGCGATGGTGCTTCACGGCAGGTCTAGAATTTGTTTTACAGGTTCAGGCGGCCGCATTCCGACAAGGGCGAAATGCGCAAGGGTGCACGCAATAAATTTTGGACACGGGTAGTAACTCGTAGGTTGGTGATGCCAAAGCCTGGAGCCTCGAACTACGCTGTCTGTCATAACCCAAATGGCACATCATTGAAGTCAAGGCTGCTCAGTCAAAATCACTGAAAATTTCATCGCCAACGTTTGCCATAAACGTAACAACATCATAACAACTGACGCCGAAGTGCATGCCAGAATTCTACAAAGCACAGTGCACAAAGCGCGTAGCGGTTCAACATTGCAGCTAGCTTCAGACCAAATCGGTTCAACTCGTCGATCTTGCGACGCTGACGCAATTAAGTGGAGAGCAGTCACTGCATATGTCTCACGATGCCAAAATCGGGGTGTTAGGATCCAAGCGGCAGCCCGTGCCGTTCTCTTAACGTGCGAATGCGGCGTCACAGAACGAAACGAACCCTGGCTCAAGAGCAATAGTCCCTTAAAATTCCGCACGAATTTGGATGTTATAAAAAGCCATCAGAATACTTTTTTGTTCCCTGCAGGACGAAGGCCTCTCCCTACTATTTGTGATCACCCCTGACCGGCGCTAGCTAATTCCAAGTTACGCCTGTAAATATACGGTTTGAAACAGCTGTCGCCTGTAATGCGATGGGGGTTGTTTCGGCTGCAAACAGCGAGTTCGTTTTCCTTTAATTTATCATTGAAACACTTCAAATAAAAATACAGACACCTTCCCCTAGGCTCTTGGCTTCTCTTTTGTTGAATTCGTATGGCTGTGAATACCAAAACTCTCGCCCTTACTTATTACTAATCAGTTTTTGGATTAACAACTTAGGTTACAAAAAATATCTCAACAACCCTGTATACACAGGTTGTATACCACAAGCGTGAGTGAAAAAACATGCTTGTTGGTGTTCGGAAAAAGTTACTCACTTTCGTCTTTGAAGTGAGTCGGGCTGGCATAAACAACAGTATCTGAAAGAAAATTGTTCCACTCTACGGCGATCTTGATAAGAACGATTATGCGGGTGTGGTGGTGCGCGCACAGGTAGGATATATATCTTTCACCTTGGTGATCCGCTGAGAAATGCGGTGAGATAGATTGATTTGCTAAGAGTTACGCAAGATATGATAAAACGTAGGGTAGACTGAAGGCCGCGACCTAGGCACCGTAAAGAACGGCTTGTAAAACGTGTTTTTATTGAATTATGATGGTTATGTGAGTAGAGTACGAGTAATCACAATATATGACTCTAACCGCGCGGTGTTGTATCGGTTCAATAAGGGAGGTGACAAAGTGTTCAGCAGGATCCCAAACAGTGCTGCCATATATTAATTTTGGTCGGAGTGATGTTATCTAAGCTAGTAATTTTGCAGAAGGGCTGACGTTACTTCCGCCTGAGGTTACCTCATGTTCGCTTACCATGAGGGTAAACTTAGGTATCTGAGTCGCCCAAGCAAGGCCGTGGTAGATATTAATGCCTAAGTACTTTACGCAAGAGTGCAAGTGACGCCGTTGGCATTAGGTTTTATATACATTATATTTATACATATTTGAGAAGCGCAACATCGCGGATAGCTGTGCTCTATTTACCCAACAGTGTCCGTCTGTGCACCGACCGATCTTTTGCCGGTCCACCGACAAGAACTGTTGGGTAAATAGACGAAAGGTTACTGCCAAGTTGTGCTTCTGATCTTTGCTATAATGTTTGGCAGATCATATATTAAAATGCAGGCACATACCCTACCGGGGGGGGGGGGCGGAGGGGCTAGGGCCGTCGCCCCTGAAAGTCAGGGTAATACCTCCCCCCCCGTCCACGCCACCACTGCTCTTACACATTCCTAAAGTGCCGCCAAATCAAGCTTGAGAGCTCGCAGCTACTCGGCGGTTAACAATTTGCTGCCTCTCTCACTCCTTTCGGATGGCGGCAGTCATTGGCATCTCCTGGAATGTGAAAGCCAGTCTTCTCATCGATCGGAGCCCACGTGGTTAACTTGAGATGCATTCAGTTGTCTACATCTATTCCAACGATCACGCGTATCGCTGTTGCTTCGTTAGTTCAATGTTCTTTGTTTATATTCATCCAGGTATCAAGATAAGGACTCAGTTCGTAGAAAGATGGTCTGTATGCTCTTAGAAAGAGCTGCGGTCGAAGAAAATGTCACCTGCGCTCTACATTTCCTTTTGCCTGATTACTTCTTCGAGTGATGGCTCGCCGTGACGCTGGCAGATCCTCGGAACCATATACTGGTGATATCGGTTAGAAAAGTGGAAAATAAGATTATGCGAAACAGCGTGCGTCATCAAAACCTGAAGTAACCCTAAAACTCATCAGCAATGTGAATCTCACCTGTTTCCTCGTATGATTTTCCCCTAATTGTACAGCACCTCTCGAGCAAATTGACAATTGGAAGCAAAAGTCGCAAGGAGTTCAGAGAGAGAGAATAGGATGCATAGAAAAGTAGGGAGGGTAACCAGAGGCAGTTCCGGTTAGCTACCCTGCACGGGGGAAAGAGGAAGAGGACAAAACGAGAAAGAGAGTAGAAGGGGGAGGTAGAGATAAATAGAGACGAGCACGAACAAACCGCGTACACTACAGAGCTGTAGGGGGCAGCGTTATTACAGCTTATCGTGAAGCCCCGCAGATCACAGGAAACTTAAAAAAACCTTAAAAAATCCAGAAATTACGCGATCTACTAAGGGAAAGAGCCTCCGCAACAGCAAAACCAGAAGGAAAAGAAAAAATTAAGAAATTTTCCAGTGTTTTGCGAAAATATTTATGAATCAACCTCTGTTTATTTAAAAATGAAATAGAGAAAACACCGCCAGAAGTGGATGATTATTCCGTGTTGTTTGAATGGCGTTTCTACCGTTATTATGCGAGCTGGATGAAGTAACCACATTTCTGCTGTGCTTATCTGGGTTTTTTTAACCTCCTCAGGCGGACGCAGTTCGTCTAGAACCGTAGCGTCCGGAATTCTACGTGGTTGTGCGGGAGGGCGGTCACGAATTATTACTTAACTTCCAAATTAACAATACGTGTCGCCTTTGGTACTTGGTATAGCAGGAAACGAGGGAATCAAAAGAACTGTGATTGTGCCACAAATATATATTTCTCTATAATTCTTCGAGACCAAATTGAGGAAATGCTGCCAGAAATATTTATTTTTTAACTTTCGCTTGTTTAGTTGTTCTTGGCAGTGTTCTTCCTGCGCTTCTTTCCTGCGTGAGTTCCTTTGATATGGTTCCTTGTCTGGAATGCAAAGGAGATGTGCATATCACAGGTGCACCTGTGAGATAAGCCTGATCTCATTTTATTGCGCGTGTACAGATCATTTCCAAACAAAAGTTATCTTCGGGTTGGCGCCCCCCTTGAACCAAAAGACTGGGTGCGTGCTGATGAAATGCATATATATATATATATATATATATATATATATATATATATATATATATATATTATTTATTTATTTATATATGTTTCAAAAAGTTCTTTCCACATGAAATATAGACGTAAGCTCAAGCTCAAGGTACACATCAGTATGAAAGAGCGGACCTATTGAGACGGCGCTGGCAACATTGTACGGATAGTAAAAACGTGGACATTAGGATTAAGAGCAAAACACAAATAACTTTGCTTATTAGGCGAGCCATGTAGGTCAGCTGCTTAAGCGAAATAGGCTAGCGAAATATTAGTGCTAGCTTCCGTACACAACGCATCCTGACGTCAAAAACGCACGCCAGTCGCCTAATATTAGACAACTTAATATTGCTTGGAAGAAGTGCACTTGAAATATGCATGCTTGGAAGAAGTATTCAAGCTAATAAACTTCGAAGGCTTAGGAGTGCGGATCAACGGCGAATATGTCAGCAACCCGATGGCAATTTTCTGTTCAGTAAAGCTGGGGACAAATTGCAACAAATGATTGGAGACCTCAACACAGAATCTGTATAAGTGAAGTTGAAGATTAATATTCAGAACACAAAGATGCTGATTATCTGTCAAGGAAGCAAGAGTTCAGGATCGCCAGTGAGCCTCCAGAGTCTGTGAAGGAGTACGTTTACCTAGGTCAATTACTCACAGGGGACCGTGGTCTTGAGAAGGAGATTTACAGAAAAATAAAACAGGCTTGGAGTCCATAAGGCAGACATTTCCAGATTCCAACTGGAAGATTATTATTATTGTTGAAAGAAGGGTGTAAAATCAATGGATTCTAGGGAATGCATTCTAATCGAAGCCTATTGCCAAGAATTGAGCAAACAGCAGTGGAACGAGGTTTGCTCGGCAGTCGGCGGACAGATTCGTACGGGAGGCAAATGCAACCTCCTGAAGCAACTGTTTGTTGACTCACAATCCCAAAAAAATCAGTGCCTAGCTATTGGTATAATAATCCACTATCTTAAAGGGAATGGGCTAGCAGATATCGACATACTACCGAGCCTAGCAGACAGGTATCCCCCAGTATGCCAATCGGAGAGGAGCTGTACGCCCACCAATAGAGGAACTTGACGCCCCGCTCACTAAACCAGAAGTCAGAAAGGTGCTACACGAGCGAAACGCGCACTCGGCGCCCACTTCGGATGCTATCTCCAACAGACTTCTGCGTAACTTTGATAAGAATTCAATCGAGCAGCTTATGCAGAAGATCAACCGTACGCGGGAGACTGGCTGGGTCCCACAGGACTGGAATGTGGCATCTGTGGTCCTCTTCTCGAAATCAGGTAAAGCACTCACACCCGAGACCCTCGGACCAATCTCCCTCACGTCCTGCGTGGGCAAGGTGGCTGAGCACGGCTTGCATGGCATAGTGACGAGATACATCGAGTAACGACAAGTGTTCCCATATAACATGGTAGGTTTCAGGCGCTGTCTATCAGCGCTTGATGTCATGCTTCTCAGGAAAAGGTAGATCCTCGACGTGAACACCAGGGATGGGAGAGGTATTTTGGCGTTAGATCTCGCCGAAGCCTTAGACACCATCACACACCGATTCATTCTGGTATCCATCTCGCACCTAAACTTAGGGAAACGCTTTCACGCTTACTTCAGCTCTTTCTTAAGGGGCCGTAAAGTCTCTATTAAAATCGGTCAACCAAGATCCTACGAGTTCAAGTTAGCGGTTATGGGCACTCCGCAGGGTACTGTTGTCTCGTCTCTCTTTTTCAGCATAGCGATGAAAGACCTCTCAGAAAGGCTGGCTCGGGTCGGGGTGCGAATTATGCGCTCTATGCGGACGACATCGCCGTTTGGAGTGGTGGGGGCCCCGAGGGGGCCTCGGAGCGCACCCTTCAGGAGGCCTTAGATGTTTCCGAACAGTACTTAAAAGGGACGGGACTCTGTCTGTAACCATCAAATTCAGAACTACTGCTTTATAGACCAGATCGCAGGGGCAAGATACACTCTACCGCTCTCGACAAGATTCCTATTACCCTTTACGCAGAATCGGGCCAGGTGATACCCTGAGTCGAATAAGTTGAGTTGAGTTGAGTTGGGTTTAGTGGCACATAAGCAGCTTAGGCTATCATGCGCCAAACACTAGGTATAGGTTCTTTTTTAAAAATTGGGACACCTCAGTGAGTCCTTGTCTGGGCAAGAGCCCGGAGAGTCCCAACAATTTAACTAAAGACCTCGGCCTTCTTCTCAGGGATGAGAAGGTGGATGAGGTGTTCTGTAATATGTAGTTAAGCACTCTGCGAATTTTTAAAGTTTTATGAGAACTCCTGCTTCTTTTAAAAATCTAAAAACACATGATATATCAATAAGCGCATCTTCTCCTAAAATCAAAGCTGGGTGAAAAGGGATGTGTTCTTTGTAAAATATGGTAAAAAACGTCTTCCTCAGTGGTTCAAGTTTTCTGCATGAAAATAGGATATGGTTTACTGTTAGTTCATCTCCACATAGTTCACATTGGGGTTTGTGTTGCTTTGTTAGAATGAAGTTGTGTGTTAGGTGTGTGTGTCCTATGCGAAGACGGCACAGAATCACTTCTTTGAAACGTTCCTGGTGTGTGCAAGATTTCCATTCGCCTAACACGGGTTTTAGCAGGTGTAATTTGTTGTTTACTTCATTGTTCCAAGCAGACTGCCATTTCTTTCTTAGTTTATGATGTATTAACTTTATGCAGTCGTTAGGAGGTATCTTTACTTTTGAGATTTCTTTGTGCCGGGCTTGTGCCGCGCATGCATCTGCTCTCTCATTGCCACTAATTCCGACGTGGCTCGGAACCCAGCATAATTTAATGTTCACTCCTTGTGTGGTAGCTTTTATTAAATTGTGTATAATGCCTCCTAATAATGGTGTGACTGCATTTCTGGCATGAAGAGCTGTGAGTGCACTTAGGGAGTCTGTGTATATGATACTATTTGCGAGGTTCTCCTTTATTATTTTGTCTATGGCTATAGAAATGGCGTAACATTCAGCAGTGAAAATGGATGTGCACTGCGGAAGTCTTACCGTTTCTTCCCAGTTCCCTTGTACAACTGCACTTCCAACATGTTCATTCGTTTTCGAACCATCAGTATAAAAGTCTGTGAAGCTGCTGTATTTTTCTTCTAGTGCGAGGAATTCCTGAATTATGTGTTGTGGCGGAGTTTGTGCTTTCCGGAACTGTGTTAAAGTGAGATCGCAAACTGTGGGAAAGATGAACCATGGGGGTAGTGGATTTTGTCTGTGGGTAATGCCAGGTAAAGTGTCCACTATGCCAAGATTCCGACACATCTCTTCAAATCGCAGGAGCAGTGGTCTTGTAGTTTGTGGTTTGTTGTTGAAAATTACTCTTGAAGGGCATTTTGTTACAAGGGGATAGCAAATGTGTTTGGGTAGAGATTGCACCTTAAGGATATATGCACAGGTTAGAGCGGCTCTTCTAGTTTCTAGTGGAGGTTCGTTTGTTTCGACGTAAAGGCTAGTTATAGGGGACGTTCGGTATGCACCGCATGAAATACGCAAGCCTGAGTTATGTACTGGGTCTAATTTTTTTAGGTATGTCGGTCTTGCTGAACCATACACTATGCAGCCATAATCTAAGGAGGAGCGTACTAAGTAACGGTAAATGTGTAGAAGGCATGTTCTATCAGATCCCCAATGTTTATATGACAGTACTTTGAGTATATTTAGTGACTGGGAAGCTTTCTTTTTGAGAGTGGTTATGTGTGGTAAGAATGTGAGCTTTTTATCGAAAGTTACACCTAGAAATTTTTGTTCATTCTTTACTGGGAGTACGGTTTGATTTAGATGTAGGGTGGGGTCAACCTGTAGGCCTCTTTTGAGTGAGAAGAGGACAGCAACTGTTTTTTGGGGTGAAAATATAAACCCATTTTTGTCTGCCCAAATAGCGAGTTTATTCAATGTAAGTTGTATCTGTCTTTCGCATGTTGGTAAGCTGGAGGATGTGCATGCTATTTGAAGGTCATCGACATATACAGAATACATAATGGATCTTGGAATGATTTTTGCTATGGAGTTCATTTTTACTATGAAAAGTGTCGTACTTAAAATACAACCCTGCGGCACTCCATTCTCCTGGACGAATTTCTTCGACAGAGTTACACCAAGGCGTACATGAAATGAACGGTCGGAGATGAAATCTTTCAAGCAGTTCAGCATCCTACCACGAATACCAAGTTCTTCTAGGTCGCGGAGAATACCAAACCTCCAGGCGGTATCGTAAGCCTTATCGATATCGAAAAAGACTGCTAAACAGTGTTGCTTGTGTACGAATGCTTCTCGCACTGTATTTTCTAGGCGAACGAGATGATCAGTCGTTGAACACGTTTTCTTAAATCCGCACTGGTGGATGTCAAGGAGTTCACGTGATTGAAGAGTGAACGTCAGCCTAACGTTCAGGATACATTCAAATGATTTTGCCAGGCAACTTGTGAGGGCTATAGGCCTATAACTACTTGGGGTGGTTGGTGGTTTTGCAGGTTTCAGGAACGGTACAATCACGGCTTTTTTCCAAGCTTCCGGAATTTTTCCCGATACCCATATTTTATTGAAGAATTGCAGAAGTGCGTTCACAGCAGCGTCTGAGAGGTGAGCGAGCATTTCATAATGTATTTCATCAGGGCCGGGTGCCGTCTGTTTACCTGCGGACAGTACTTTTTGGATTTCGTGAAATGTGATTAATGCATTATAGGGCTCATTTGTACAGCCACTTGTAGGAAGTTTTTGTTTTTCGGTTGTATGTTTGTGCTTCAGGAACGATTGAGTGTAGTGTGAGGAACTTGAAACATTAGAAAAATGTTCCCCTAGTACGTCTGCCTGTTCCTCTATACTTGTTTGTGTGCCAGGAGCTGTTAAAAACGGGATTGTGAAAGGGGAGAAGCTGCCATTTAATTTATGGACTTGTTCCCACATTTTTTTGGATGTGGTTGAGCTGTTAATAGATGATATGTAGTTCTTCCAGGAAGTTTTCTCAGCATCTCGACGAATGCGGCGTGCGTTGGCTTTCGCTTTTTTAAAATTTACAAGATTATCATGGGTTGGGTATCTACGGGAGATGCCCCAGGCTTTGTTTTGTTTCTTTTTTGCTTCTCTACATTCTTGCGTATACCAGATTTTATGATTATGTCGAACCATTCCTGAGGACTGAGGAATAGCTAGCCGCGCGGCGTTAATAATACAGGTTGTGAACAATTTGTTTTGATCCTCGACATTTAGATTACTCGAGAAAACTTTTTCCAGGCTCGCCTGTTCTTGGAACAGTGCCCAGTTTGCTAAGTGCAGCTTCCAACGACGTGGTTTGCTTGGGATGATTTCTGGTGGGGATGATAGGTTAATTTTTACAGGAAGGTGATCACTTCCGTAGGGGTTGTCAACAACATCCCATTTAAAATCTGTAAAAAGTGATGGAGAACTAAAAGATAAATCTAAGCAGCTCATTTTTCCTGAGCTCGGAGAGCAATATGTCTGCTTTCCTGTATTGAGCAGGCAGACGTTATTTGATAAAATAAAATCTTCTAGGATACGGCCTCTAGTATCTGTTTGGTCACTCCCCCAAAAAGACGAGTGTGCATTAAAATCCCCTACTACTAAATATGGCTCTGGTAGTTGTTTAAAAAGTACTTCTAAATCATGAAGTGTAACATTTAGATGTGGTTCTAGATACACAGTACATATGGTAATTGTTTTAAAATCAAGGACGGTCACTGCTGCAGCTTCATATTTCGTCTGAAGCCTGATTTCGTGAGTAGCAGCACCATTTTGGACTATAATCGCGACACCTCCAGAGAGCCTACTCGCTTGCTCTCTGTCACAACGAAATACTTTGTAGTTTTTGAAAATGTTCTTATGTTGTGGTCCTAAGTTCGTTTCTTGTAAACATAAAGCCACAGGAGAAAAAGTGTTTAGGATATCTTTTATGTCGCTATAGTTTTTGATAAGTCCACGACAATTCCAATGCACCAGGAACGCCATGTTTAATTATTTTGTAGGGGTGTGGCTATAAATTATTAGGTTCCTCGTGTTTGAGGACCTGTTATTGGGGTTCTTTCTTTTTTCTTTCTTTCGAATGAGTTCTGCCTCCGCGGTTGCGGGGGCGGGTTAGAAGTTGTCTCCATGGCCTCTCCTGAGGCGCTGGAGCTCCGCGACACCGCGGGTGTGTGTGTTTTAGGCCTCTCCCGTTGGGAAGAAACCTCTTGGGCGGCCGACTTGAGGGCCGGCGGGCCCTGATTAGCAGGTGGCAGGGCAGCTTGCGCTGTCTCTGCCTGGGGCGTGGGTGGCTCCGCTGAAGGCCCGGTAACCGTTGCCTCAGCAGTCGCCGAAGGTTCGTGTGGCGCTACGCCCCGTCGCACCACATCGGCAAAGTTATTTCTTCCATTGAAGGAGAAGGTGTTTGTTAGTGCGATGCGCCTTCTGGCTTCTTTGAATGAAATGTTTTCTTTTGTTTTCAGTGTGATGATTTCTTTTTCTTTTTTCCAGGACGGACACGCCCTGGAGTACGCGGCATGTTCTCCTTCGCAGTTTACGCAGCGCGCTGCAGCGTTACAGTTTTCTGTAGCATGTTCTTTCGAAGCACATTTTGCGCAAGTTTTGCGGCCCCGGCAACTCTGTGAGCCGTGGCCGAACCTCTGACAATTGAAACATCTGCGGGGGTTGGGAATGTAGGGCCTTACACTTATCTTCAAGTAGCCGACTTCTATTTGTTCAGGGAGTGTGTTGCTGTTGAAGGTGAGGATTAGGTGTTTCGTGTCGATTTCCTTGTTGTCCTTCCGGATTTTTATCCGGTGAACGTCTATAACATCTTGGTCGGTGAGCCCTTCAAGCATTTCTTCTTCTGTTAAGTGTACGAAGTCGATTTCTGATATTACACCGCGGACAGTGTTGAGGGATCGGTGCGATGTAACGGAGACAGGGATGTCCCCAATGCACGCAAGGTTTGAAAGTTTGGTGTATTGCACATTGTCTCGAAGTTCGAGCAGCAAATCGCCACTAGACATTTTTGACAGCTTGTAGCCAGAGCCGAGGGCTTCTGTCAAGGACTTTGATACTGTGAATGGGGACAAGATTCTTGCTGGCTTTTCTTTTACTTCACTGTGTATAACATGGTATTTTGGGAAGGTAACTTTTCTTTTCTGGAAAAATTCACTTGCTTCGGTCCGCCCTCTTTTATAAGAGGGGCGATCATTTTGGGGGAAAGGAGGAGCCATAGGAAAAAATTGTATTGTTCAGCCACGGTGCCAGCCGCCCACCATGGAGCCCAACGAGGGGACGCGACAGGAACATGCGAACAAGTCCTGCACACGCCAGCTGTACATCGAGACTATAACCTAATACGACGTAACCAAGGTAGGTTAGCCCCACAAGGTTAACCCTTGCCACCTACGAAAAATTGAAGTGAATAGAAGAGACAAGAAGACAGGACAGGTGTGAAAGAAGAGGGTAAAGAAAAAGTGTGTGGAGGAAGAAGACAGGAAAAGGTGACTACCGATTTCCCCCGGGTGGGTCAGTCCGGGGGTGCCGTCTACGTGAAGCGGAGGCCAAAGAGGTGTGTTGCCGCCACCGGGGGGCCGTAAAGGTCCAAACACCCGGCATTGGCTCAGCTCCCAGGATCCCCTTTTCCCCGGACACGGCTAAGCCGCGCACGGCTACACGCGGGAGGGTCCGACCCTCGTGTGCTCGGGTACGTGGTGTCGCAACTCACCAAACGCCTTCTCACGCAGACGCCCCTGCGGGGCCTGAGTCGAATAAGTCAGGCATCTAGGTCTGATACTAAATGCAAAGGCAAGCAACAATCAAACTGACGTCCGCGTCAGGGGAAAGACGGAACACATGCTCCGATTAATCACAAGAGTCTCAAACAGCAGAGGCGGCCTCAGTGAAAGTAATCTCCTTAGGCTTTATCTTGGGTTCCTCATGATCACATGAGCTACGTAGCATCGGCGCTCAACTGGTCTCGCTCGGAGGAGGCTAAAATTTATGCGCTGATGATCATGTATTTCATTCCTGGTACAATTCTATAAGGAGGAGGCAGAGCTATAACGGCCTTAAAAATGCTGTCATCATCGTCTGTCTTGTCCCAGTTTTGAAGCAAAGCTTTCTTTGCCTCTTCCTTTGAATTTCCCATTGCTGCTACAGCTGCTGCTGCTGCTGCGGGCTGCTGCGGCTGCTGCTGTACGTCACGCCACTAACATCGGTCGCGCCAGGACGTAGTTGAGACATACGCCACTAATACCGGCCAAATCGGGACGTGATCGAGTCTTCGCCATGTCCAAAAACACAAAAGGCATGCGCTGCAGGTTTTTGCTTCATGACATTTGTGTATAAGCTCACATTCTCACAATTCCGAGGAATAAGTTTGGAAAGAATGTAAAATAAGGTATGCGCCACGTGGAGGGCCTGCGCGGTTGGGGTTCAGATTGATTAATCGCCACGTGACGCCCGCGGCATCAACACTGGATTTCCTGCGACATGGTGCCCTTATGGCGGGCCCGTTAGTACATGACAGGATTGTCTCACAAAAGACCACCAGAGAAGCTCGTGTCAAGACTTATGTCGCGTCGCATCTGCACAATGCCCTCTGGACGCCTAACTAGGCGTGACCCCTCACAAATACTGTGCAGGTGCTGCCACGCTTGTCTCCATGCTCAGCCGCAACAGCAACGGCAGCAGAGGGAGGTGGTGGGAAGAATGTTAGCGAGAAATAGAGAGACAAAGAGAGAGGAGGCTGTTTGGTGAGTTTTGACGCTACAACTCAGAATGGCGCCGAAGCGGGCACTTAGTGCCGACTAGACGAAGGCTCACATAAAGCATCGAGCGGAGCAAGAACAACAAACACTATCGGAGCAGGTAAGGTAACATTTCATATGCCGTCAAGACTGTCGTATTCCGTTAATATATTACCCCCAAGAAACGTCAATCAACGGAAACCGCAGACAGAGCTTCGCTTACACTGATTCCCACAGTGCGTGGGATCTGCTTATGTTTTTCCATTAGCATTGTTCGCGCTAGTAACTGTGTCACATCAACTGCATCAACACAAAATAGCTGAACTCTTGTCGTTAATTACATGTACAAACAGGCTTTGTCAATCATGGGATGATTATGTTCCAGGAAGCAGCAACAAAGCAGGTTCCGATGTTATAAAATAAGCACTAAAGCCTAGAAAGTGGGTTAAGTAGGCTGATTTTTCTCAAGAGATGTTCCGCTCTTGTACGGAAGCTATATCATAGATTTTCTTTTTCTGGCGTCTTCATCCTCACTTGCTGCTTCATTGTTTTCATCCACCTGGTATTTATCTGCATCTAACCCTGATATTTTACCCTCAGAAGTTCAAAGCGTTTTCCAATCGTCTATGCGTCGTTGGGGATTCTCAGTTTTGAAGGCTGCCTAGTGACGTCGAGTCGAACGTGCTACCAGGACGGTGTCCGGAAACTTCTAATCATCTTCCAGCAAGACACTCATTTGCGGGTCCAAGTAGGGCTGATCCTCAAGGAGGAAATTTCACTTTTGCTTATTTAGCATATTTACATGGGAAGTGCCGTATGAGACGAAAGATAAACAGAAGAGCTCTCGAATGAAGGAAATCAAAATGATAACACTCAGTCTTCTGAATATAGCATGTTGCTCTCTTTAGTGATTGGGTTACTCAGTTGCTTGTGTGAGAGTAACGAGCGAAAACACCGGCGACAAATCGACCCACGCACTTGTTCACTAGAGGCTCCAACTTTTACAACCTCACGAAGAAAAATGTTTTCGCTTTCTTGTTACTGTTTCTTGTTTTGCTGCATGCATTGCAAGTGACGTCACCTTTATTTTGACGGCGAGGAGAGGCACAGAGGATGCCTTTACTCCATAGTTGTCTTTTTCCATTGCATTACTCGCCATTTGAGCACAGCGTCGCTCAATCCGATGGGAACATAAGTTTAGTTCTCCAAAGCTACTAGTTTTGGAAGAATTAACAGACTCCTTTTCACACCTAATGAACATGCCTAGAACGCACGCTTTTTTTTGACGCTACCGCGACTTCATACGCACTTCACGTGAACACGAGCGCATGTGTTTAGCCAATCCAGTGAGGGCAATTGCTTGGTCATCAGGCCAACGATAGCCGCTGTGTTTCAATATGGTGCCGGTATTTGGGCTGCGACGGCCAAGATTTTTTTCAAAGAATCAAATATATGGGGCTTTACCTTCCAAAACTGCTCTGTAATTATGAGGCACGCCGTAGTGGAAGACTCCGGAAATTTCGACCACGTGAGGTTCTTTAACGTGCACCTAAATCTAAGTACACAGGTGTTTTCGCATTTCGTCCCCATCGAAATGCGGCCGCCGTTGCCGGGATTCGATCCCGCGATCTCGTGCTCAGCAGCCCAACACCATAGCCAATAAGCAAGCACGGCGGGTCTTCGAAAAATCATGGACAGCAGGCGTGCCAATCGCCAGATCCAACAATCTCTTGGCTCTATTTTTCTCTGTCCATTGCGTAGTTCAAGCTCTTAAATTCTAGATAATATTCATTTTAATACACACACCTGCAATGCAAGTGAATGTCTGAATAGGCCACAGGTCCTTCTTTGCAGACACGCCAAGCATTAAGGATACCGAGCGGGAGGTGACAAAAAAGGGGAGAGTTACAAATAATAATAAATTTTACTGTTTGTTGATATTCTAAAGGCTAATCATAGCAAACAATACAGAAAAATGGTCAGTGAAGAAGTGTTACAAACGCGCAAATTATAGAATATGCTAAATGTTGTAAAGCGTCTGTCTTGTAGAGTCGATCCTCGACATTGCGATGTCGTTAGCGTAACAGGACACCAGCCGTTGGGCCAGGCAGGTCTTGTCATCTCCTGGCTGCCATAGCATAGGAAGCACCCATCATATAGGTGGCCTCCGTAGCCAGAAGAGTGCACCATGAGTTTTGGCCAAGCTTTTAAACGGTTCTCTCTGAACAGAGACGTATCCGACTACCTCCTTCGATTGCTGTTGCCTATAAAACATCAGTCAGATCATCCTTCTATTGTACTGATGCTGTTGGGTGTATTTTCACGAAATTACACACTAACGAAACGAGAGGCCCCAACAAATGTACTAAGATGTTCTGAAACCAATATAGACACATACGCGCCCACAGAATCCTTAACCGGGTGATGAAGAACTTAATACATAACCGTGTAACAAAAGATAGTGATAACTGCTGTGCGTGGCAAGCACATGACCTCCCCGTCATCAAGGTAGTCCAGCAAAAGAAAACCTAATTTGACGCCATATTAGAACTATTCATGTTTCCTTCACCGAGACCTAACATGAAGAACTAGATTAGTAAAAATTATAAAGCACTGACGTTACTTAGTACGCACTATGTATTCACTGATGGCTACATTGTACGCTATACTTTATTTCTACAACATACGGAAGCTTTTTCGACCCCGTCCTCTCTGTCATTTCTCGAAACTTCACCATAATGCACTAATGTCACTGAATGAGGATTATGTTAAAAAAAAAATTCCGAAGATTCATTGAAATTCAAATACTTTCAGTAAGCAACGCAACAAGGGCGCCGGTTCTAACAACATACGCATTTACTACACAAGGTCATAACTTCTTTGCGGCGGGGCGGAAGTTTCGACTTTCATCCAGAATTTCTATGCAATGTCATTCAATATACTCAAGTACCGTGTCTCGAATAGCCCTTGACATTGCTATGACAAACCACGTAATTTAGTGTAACTTGTGCTTTTCAAAACATTTATTTTCTGACAATAATTTGTGAAAAGAGCGAGCGTAGGAAGTAAAGCAATGTAGATATACAGAGACCTCAATTGTACTATAACGCACGTATTATGTTTACTGCAATATTATTTCCGCATCGCTTAAGAAAATACAGTCAGTGTAACTACCAAGCTCCAAATATTCACTGCTGCATGCGTGGATGGCTTTCTATGTCGAGAATCATACAGCGGATATGATATAAGGTATTAAAGGCTTAGAGAATGACACCACCTTAAATGGCGAAAAACACTCCGGTATTTACTTTAGACAGTATATTATTTTTACTTGAACAGAGACACACCTTCCGACCCACGTAGTACACTGCACAAAAATTTCGTTGTTATACGTAGAAATTGCTTGTAAAATAAGGAGAATCTGTCATTTAAAAAAATCCAGCAAGAGCTATCGGCAAAATACGGAAATTCTCCCACTTATAATTTTTACGGACGTTTCACTTGTAATAATAGTCGCTGCGTTGTTATGCCCGAAACAGACCAAATTCCGTATTTTTGATATGTGAACATCTGTATTTTTTCGCGAGCGAACCATGCAAGGTGATGAACGAGCGCTTGTGCACACAGAGCTGCATCTGACAATATGGTATTGAACACGCAAACTGCACACATTAGAAGAGGCTTAAAATGTGTGGGCGTTAGAATTGTACCGAAATGTGCAATAACAGATCGTTTGCATAGATATATTTTTGCACCCTCTATATGAATCGCAGTTGGCCGCGCACACGGACCTTGTGACGACATTTCCTCATGTATATTTGTGTGTTTGCGAAGTTTTCACAATATTTGTTGTCAACATCCTGTTAATATTTTCACGGCCAATGCGTGAGTACGCATTTGAGTACGAGATCAGAATGCACAATCATGTTTTCGTCAATTCAACCACGAAAAACTGCCTTTTATTGCGAATATTGCGTTAAGGGTAAGACCTATATATGGTATGTGAGTTAATCGCCTGAAGAACCACCATTATTGGTTTCTTTAGTCAAACGTGAGGTTAATATACGGAACAGCTTGAACTAATATTGTAGGTTCAGCAGAAAATAACCACTGTACAATATGGATGGCCGGCCTATTTCTGTTTTACATGTAAGCGTTCGATGCAGAAACATCGGCTTTAGGAACTTGCATAACAACTTTTTAAAATCACATTGATTGCTCTAGTGCTCTTTCCCGAAGTCAGCTAGAAGCAGCTCAGAGGCGTCCCTGCAAAAATGCTAGGCTCTTCCTGTGTTTCCTCGGTAACGCCGATCAATTCTGCTGTTCATGCAAGCCTGAATTTGTAAAGATCGAAAACAAATTAACACTTTGTTCGTGCCACCAGGCTCTTGGAACTGTTTGTTAATTGCATTTTTATATCTGCACATTCATTTCTTATCATCACTGGATGCGTTCAGAATGCATTATCATAACGGGGGTACCGTATGGGACAAACGAAAAAAAAACAATGAATGCTATGCAAAAAAAAATTCAATATTAGTGTCAGTACCAGTCACACAACATGTGTCAGTACAAGTAAAAAAAATACAAGATGAGAAGTGGAGTGGGTGTTCGTCAACGCTTCTTCATCATGACTTCGTTTCACGCAAATGTCTCCTCACTAAGGTGGCAATCCTCTAACTCGACGCGGTAAAAATAGTGTTAGCTAAGTTGTCCCACTCACACATTTAGTGTAGAAAAAGAATTCCTGGCTGCTTCGTAACCTCGACTAGATGTAAGCTTGAAATGGCAAACAGCAAAGCAGATTGGTTGGAGATGATACCAACCACAATCTTGAAATGTTTGTAGAGCATTTTCGCAACAGCACACCCCACCACACCATACCGTACCACGCCATACTGTGTACTGGTCTATATGGACGCTGCCAACTCTAAGAAGAAAACCGGCTGAAGGTGGCATGACAGGCAGCGAAAAAGGCCAAGGAGACAGAGAATACTATCCACCTAAAGGAAAATCTGGTGAATGAGACACCACGCATCATGGCGCCATCTCTCGAGGCGACGCAAAACCTACACCTAGGAATTCACGGAACTCATGGCCAAAATTAAGAAAATGAGGTCTATGGCCCCCACGTTTTTGTACAGGACCGCATTGCATACGCTAGTTACTGCCCAAACATGTTACAAAATACATTGCTTCGAAGTTCATCGTAATGTTTGTTCACAATATCACACGATATGTAAGTTCTAGTGCACTAAAGTTTTATTTGTCATTAACAGTAGTGAAGTTCAAGAGGCCGATGCAGGGCACCATGCACTTCATTGCCATCTTTTGGAGCTGAGACAGGGTTTCTTGTGTTGAACGCCAGTGGTCCATTATTTCCGTGGCACGGGTCTTCAGTCGGCTCGAGAGGTGGCGCCACGCTATGTGGCATTTCCTTCAGCTAATTTACTTCTTGCTGGGCAAGTGTGCTCTGTTCCCTAACGTCTTTGGCTGCCTGTCGTGCCACCTTCAGCCGGTTTTCTTGTTCAAGCTCGGCAGCGTCTATATGGACCAGTGGACAGTATGGCGTGGTGCAGTGCGGTATGGTGTTTTAAGGTGTGCCGTTGCGAACATGCACTACATACAATTCGAGATCGTGGCTGGTATCAGCTCCAACAAATCTACTTTGCCGATTGTCATTTCATGCTTACATCTAGCCTACGCTATGAGAGAGCAAACAATTTTTTTTTCTAAACAATATGTCAGTGGAACAACTTAGCTAATACTATTCTTACCGCGTCTAGTTAGAGATTTGCCACCTTACTGAGGCGACATTTCCGTGAAATACAGTCATGATGCAGAAGTGTTGACGTGCGTAAACTCCACTTCTCATCTTGTGTTTTTTTACTTGGAGTGACACGTGTCGTGTGACTGGTACTGACACTGATATGAAATTTTTGTTTTCTTTTTATACATTTCATTCTGTCTTTTTTTGGTTTGTCCCGTAAGCTACGCCACTTATGATAATGCACTCAGGACACATGGAATGACAATACGAAATAAACAAGCTCAGATAAATATGCAGTCAACGAAATATGAGTCAACAAAGCCTTCTCGCACCAACAATGTGGTAATTTGTTTTCGATCTTTCCAAATTCAGGCGTGCATGCGCAGCAGAATTGATCGGCGTTCCCTAGGAAACACAGGAAGTGCCTAGCATTTTTGCAGATACGTCTCTGAGTTCCTTCTAGCTGACTTGGAAAAAGACCACTACAGAAATCAATGTAATTTTAAAAGCTTCCGAAAACAAGCTCATATGCCGATGTTTTTTTCATATAAAGCTTACATATAAAAACCGCGGTAGGCCCGCAATCGGTATTGAACAGTCGTAATTTTCTCCTGATACGTACAATATTACTTAAACGTTTACACATCTGGCCATCACATGTGATCAAGCATCTAATTAATTTGGTTACTCAGGCTATTTGCACTCTTAAAAAACATATATATATATATATATATATATATATATATATATATATATATATATATATATATATATATGTCACGCTCAACGACCCGCCGTGGTTGCTCACTGGCTATGCTGTTGGTCTGCTGAGCACGAGGTCGCGGGATCAAATCCCGGCCCCGGCGGCCGCATTTCGATGGGGGCGAAATGAGAAAACACCCCTGTTCTTAGATTTAGGTGCATCTTAAAGAACCTGAGGTGCTCGAAATTTCCGGCATCCTCCACTACGGCGTGCCTCATAATCAGAAAGTGGTTTCCGCACGTAAACCCCATAATTAAATTTTTAAAATTGCGATAGGAAATAGGATAGGAAATCAGAAGGAAAACCTGCTTGAACACTTATGGGAAAGCACATATAATGGTTGAAAAGATAACAAGAGCCCAGGAAAAATCTGGGCTCTTTCTGCGCACCAGGGTAGGAATGATAATAGCTACTGTTGCCTACAGCATATTTACCCGTGTCAGGATGATAATGACAAAGATGGACCCACCTAATCTGCACCCTTGTTAAAAAAAGTGAGGCGGCAGAATGCTGTCCGTAGAGCAAAATGTGACGTGGTGGTGCACTGGAAGGCAATGCAAGAAAATGCTATCAAAGTCAGCGTGCCAGTCATGATAACTTGGCTGTGAGGCAGTGCGGACTTCTCACAATGGAAAGCCGTCCTTACATGGGTGCATGTAAAGATAGTCTAGTAAAGTGCATCTATTGCCTTGAGCGGATACCGGAAATCAAATTCCCCGAGTACACGGGAAAAAAATATTGAAAGAAAATAGAGAACATAACTAAGAAAAGTTTTTGTTGTATAGTATCCAAACCTTTATTTTCGCCGAGTGCAGGTACAAATGGTTGTAGGAGGAGTTCATCATGGAGCCTTGTTTATATTAGTCAATGAAGCAGATACTAATGGCATTTGATTCCAATTTGACGAGGCATAGTTCATTGATATAGCAAGACCTTCATTCGTTTTGAGCCATACATTCTGCCACATGTTCTTTCTACATGAAATGCTTTACTACATGAAATTGCTTTTAATTAGTGAACCTTTTAATATTGCTTGAATCTCAAACATGTCATTTAGGAAGTTGTCGATTTGATGAGGAATATTTCATTGATATAGTTGGACGACTTTCATATTTTGTTCTTTGTTTAATCGCAGATTCTTCCAAATGTTCTTTGTGCATGAAGTGGTTTGCTTCAGTTTGGCTTGTGGCTATGGTTTTGGGCTGCTCAGCACGAGGACGCGGGATCGAACCCGGCCACAGCGGTTGCATTTCGATGGGGGCGAAATGCAAAAACACCCGTCTGCTTAGATTTAGGTGCACGTTAAAGAAGCCCAGGTGGTCGAAATTTCCGGAGCCCTCCACTACGGCGTGCCTCATAATCATAAGGCGGTTTTGGCACGTAAAACCCCATAATTTAAATTTAATTAAATTTTTCAGTTCCACTTGCAATTTTTAATGCACTGCGCATAACCAAATTGCAAACTTCCTTTTTAAGCTACCATAGTAACAGAAATATGAGATTTAACATTGCAATGTGACAAAAGGCTTATTAGGGATGGTGTTGGGGGCCGTTTTGCATCAAAGTTTGGTTCGGTACAGTGCGACTCAAGCTCTGTATACCAGGTGTCCTATTTCGACGAAGAGTTTTAGGAACCCAAGAGCTCAAGAGAAATCATACCGATTGCATTGTAGTCGTAGTGGTGTGTATTTACAGCCAGTATTCTTTTCAACACGAAGTAGCAAATAAATAATTGCTTTTAATTAGTGAGCCTTTAATATTGCTTGAATCGCTAACGCGTCAGTAAGAAAGGTGTAGGCCATCTCAAATACTCTCTGAATCAAGCGTTTGTTTCGTGCTGAGCTTTGCCTCGCTGACTTTCCCGAGAAAAAGAAAAACAAAAGCAGCGCAAAACATCCAAAATACCAAAAGGATACGCGCTCGCGCGCCGCCACTCGAGCACTCCCATGTCAGTAGCCACGGATACACGGCTCTTCTAGCGGTGGCAGCTCGGTACTAGGCTCCACGCTAATTGATGGTTGCGTGGAGCCGTACGGGGGTGGAGCTGTAGGGGGCTGGGGCGGATGAGGGATTTCGAAGCCGGAAAAGCGTCACGGCGCCCTTGCGACTCTAATTTTGCGCACTCATATTGTTCAGTAGATAGGCGCGCCCGGAACGTATGTTGCCTTTGTTCCCTTCAGCAATGCAAACAAACCTTGCGCAGGCTACGTCAATCTAATGGGTTTTGGCGACCTGTGCGGCCAGCATATTCTGTTCTCGATTACGTAAATCATTCTTACTTGAAGTGTCAGTGCCTAGATAATAACGGGAGATCTCCATGGTATGATGCCAGTGACTTGTTCTTCAAGAAGACAGTCATGCCCTTCACGAATGATCACAAGACTAATATGAACATGGCTCTGGTGTCGGCGCACGGCAAGAGCAAGGCATCAAAGCTATTCAGGATGTGGCATTGTGGAGGACGCCCTAGCCTGTCAATATTACTTGGAACGCACAGTCTTTTGAGAGACGGGTAGCTTCACAAGAAAGCGGCACAGGACTGCGATGGTAATACAAGAAGCGGAAACGGATGTTTAGGCATTCCTTGCTGCTAACCCTCACAGTAGTGAGCGCGACGCTGGTGTGGAGCCAGGAACCTCAAGTCAGCAGAGTGGAAGTTACTATAAAAAGGTCATAGGCACCAGTGCCATGAACATCTTCAGCAAAAACTTCAAGACCGAGATATCGAAGACCAAGATTTTGTAAGCAGATTTGACTTTGCCAATTGGATTTTAACGAAATCTGAAGAAGAACTGGACTATCTCGCTCGTATGCTTCGGCCAGAGAGGCTAATGTCTCAAGAAATACACAAGTTAATCTTCACAACGCGCACTACTACATTGATTGGAATCGCCACTAGCTGGCACAAACACGCACCAATAATAGTGGTCGGTTAATGTGTAGGGGGGTATTTTTGATGGCAACCTCACCGGGCCCATCTTTTTCGACAACACACTAACGTTGCAGCACTACGTCAACGGCATCGTCGAGGGCCCCGTGAACGACGCCTGTTGCGACGTTACTTTTGTGCGCCTTCAGATCATGTGGTTTGAACACGATGGTGCTTGTGGGCATAGTAGTAATCATTCTCGAGCGTGTCTCAAGAAGCCTTTTTCCTGAACAGTGGATTGGCCGTCACGGACCTGTACCCTGGCCTGCAAGGTCTCCTGACATGAGAACGCTGGACTTCTTCTTGTGGGGATGCGTGAAAGATCGCGTGTATTGCCGCGAAACTACCACACCGGACGACTAAAGGCAAGATAAGCAGAGTCTGCCGCGAGATTCCGAGGTAGTTTGTCAAAGCTGCAATAGCACAAGTATTGGAAAGAAGCAAATACTGTATTGGCTTCCGACCGTGATCTATTTGAGCACGTGCTATAAGTAGCAGTGGAATATAACCACGAAGAACTGGTGTAAAACGTGACTGTTTAACGCACTTTCATGATGTCACCCTATCCATACATAAAAAAAAAGCTTCCGACAAAGATAGAAATAGTTAATAAACTGCTTTGTTTTGCCTCTTTTTCCGGATTTCAAGAGGCAGAAATGGTTAATGGCTAATCCAGCTGCACCTTCGTATGTTTCTTTGTGGGTGGCTGAGGCACCTTACGTGCTTTTGGTTTATATTGTATTGAAATGTACTCCTGAGAAGTTCTTTTTTGTTCTTCCGAGAGCTGCTTTTCTTCTTTTTTCGAGCACTTTTGCTCACTGTTCCTTTTTTAACATTGGTGTAATTTCTTTTGTAGGTTTGTTTCATGATACGCGAAGGTTAAAGCTATACCGAGTGCCTCATGATCGAGTACAACATTCTTGCGTCCACAGATGCTGATGCTTATCGCACCACGCTAGTTAAGTCGCGAAACCTCTCGAGCCATCCTCCATGAAGAAGCCTGGTGCGACGCGGCGATAAGCGAATGTAGTCGTTTATATTGCAAAGATTGCTTGCATGCGCTTGACTATCGGCGCGCGAGCGCTAATTTATTTGATATTTCGCGTATATCGCGGGCTTTTCTTTCTTGGAAAACGCAAAGCACACTTCAGCACGAATTAAGTGCTTGACTCGGAGGTTATTTAAGATACGCTACAACTTTGTAATTTACATGTTTGCGATTCAAGCAATTTAAAGCAATTAATAATTCTTGGTGATGAAAAAAATAGTGGCTGTGAGTATGACTACATCCTCTCTGCAGTCGGTACATTTTCTGTACAGCTCTTCATTTCTTTTTTTAATCTTGGTCCAAGTTACCTGGAACCTACCTAAGGACCTACCTTTTCCCTCTCTCAGCACGAATGCAGCCGAGTATTTAACCTTGCGACCTGATGTTCGGCAACGGAATGCCACTACCACAGCTAACTCGATATATAAACCACAGAAAAAGCTGCATGGGCAATCAGAGAAAGTATTCCGAGAAAGTTTGGAGACATCTGCAGTGATGGAGTTTGTACTAATATACAGTGCCACCCTCGCTTAGCTGGTGGGCTAGCTGCAAGTGAATGTGAAAGCAATGTCAGTGCACTGCAGAGGTGTGTCGAAAGGAGTGAGCGCTACCATGTAATAGTTATCTGCTCCAAGCGTAGGAGATTGTACTCTAGTGAGAAAGGAGAATCCGGACATGTGCTTTCTTTACTGAAGTATTCAATTAACAATGGACAGCTCTGTACAATGAGCAAGAAAGTGCGAACACGGTAGCTTAGATAGCTGGGTCATACAGTGGCTAGAGCAGTTTCTGATGAAACCTCGAACCATAACAGACACTCAAATGACAGAATAGGGATCACAGGCAATTCAGTTGTCTATGTGGCATGCTGAGCATTTATTTTTGGGCGAATGCATTTTTATCCGATTGTGACGTTGCAAAGATATAACTGCGATAGTAGAAACTCATTCTGGGGAATGGCAGTATTACTTGTAGTTTATGTTTCATGCCCACATTGCATACAAGGGTACCCAATCGGGCTTCCACGTGATTTTTTTATTTGCACACGCGGGCTTCTATAGATACAGCTATAATGAAAAAAAAAGTGCGCAAAGGCGTTAAAACGATGTTCTTATTTTATTTTTGGCTACTGCTTATGTGGTCATGTTGGATGTTAGGCTGGTAATGTGATACCAGGGTAGCCAGGCAACTGTTGCTCAGCACAGTAGTCATCTGTAGTTTTGCATGTTTCATTTCTGGCTGGTGTTTCTATTGTGGCAGCACTGGTATGGTAACTGGCATGACTGCATTGTAGAGAAGAACAAGGCATCCTTGCAAATAAAGTGCTAGCTAGCGTCACACTATGGCACTACTGTGACAGTATAAGGGATTGTATAAGAACAAAATTAAAAAAACAGTTTTCACACACAGCTGCTTTCCGGTTCGACAATATTCAGCGCATGGCTTGCTGCATTGAATTCAGGCTATGTGCTTTCTGTGACATAGGCGGCTACTGACATTATAGCAGACAAAGGGTGCAATTTTGAACAGTACCACATTTTCTATTCTGATTTATTGCAACATATTTTTGCAACACTTACACTTAAAGAATGATATGCTGACAAACATTACTGTGATATGTGGTGAAATAGTTACATCATGAAACAGCCCACCAGTGATGCATGCAGCAACAATATACTACGCATTGCTTTTCTTAACAAATCTTCAAATTCAGATAGAGATTGATCAAAGAAACTTCCCATGCATTTTAAATGCAACAGTGGTGTGCTTTTGGTTGGGAGGAAAACTAAAAGTGGCGCTTCTTTAAAGAAGGTCAAAATCTGCTCTTCCAGTTTCATTTATTGCCCTATTATTAGTGGGCAGTTCTGAAAGAAACTTAGTTAAAAGTAATGTCCTTGCATGGATATTATTTTTCAAATCCTACATTATGAGCCCTGCACTTAAATGTATTCAGCTGCGGAAATGGGTTTACAGCAGCTATACAATTGATGTGTTCGCAGATTGAAAAATACGCCACCAAGCAAAGACTGAAAGGCATTGCATGCTGGTTAGGGAATACTGTTTGGTATTTTGTTTGACGCATACTCCAGGCTAATAACTTCTTATTTTGGCGAGATCCCTGCATCATTGTATTCCCAAAAGATAAGTAGATAATGTGGGCAGAATGTGCCAGACTATGAAGTGCTGTGTCACTGGAGCGATTGTGCTGTTTTTCCCCTTGGTCATTAATGTAACTATTCAATGTGCTTTCCTACAGGTTTAATCGCGCATGTAATCAGTCTTGCTCTTCGTTTTGTGTTCTTTACAAGAAATAAAAATATTTCAAAGCTAGCAATGATGCCCACTAAACCAAGGTCACTCTGCAGCCTGAAGGAAAGCTGCTCAGGTTTAGTGTTTATGAGCTGTGCATATGTACTACTACAGCAACATGAATTCAGAGTGATACCGTATTTACTCGCATAATGCTCGCACTCGCGTAATGCTCGCACCCCCCACATTGGCTATCAAAAATTGGAAATTTTTTTTCCCCGCATAATCATCGCACCCCCAAAATTACTGCCGCGAGCCGTCTGCTTGTCGTAGCGATCGCCATGGTTGGGCGCGCGTGCTACTAGGCGGCGGTACTGTGGTATCATCCGCTGCCACCACCGCTACCGCTCATCCACTCACCACCGCTACGCCATTTTGCGAAGGTGTCTCCAGCTCTCCGGTGTCTCGTAGGTCTCGTTTGCCTTGTTCGCGTGTTGCACCATGCTCTTTGTGCCACTTCGCCATGGGACGCTACGCAAGCTACACAGCTGTTTTTAAGCTAAAAGCTATTGAGTATGCGTTAGAACATGGCAACCGCGCCGCCAACAGACACTTCGGCGTCAACGAGTTTTGCGTCCGGTATTGGAGTCGGCAGCACGACGAACTCAAGACGACTGGTAAGACGCGCCGGGCCTTCCGTGGACCGAAGACTGGGAAATTTCCTGCCGTCGAATCCTCTTTACTGGAATATATCAAGGCTCGACGAGCGGAGAGTACAATTGCCTGCAGGACGTACGCAACGCGAGTATTGACGGGGAGGTTGCGCGCGGCAAATAAAGTGCTTTAGCAGCTTGAGCTTACGTTCACCCTGTACTTTCATAACGAAGGTAAGTTACGCTTGAAAGTAATGTTTTTGTTATATTTACAATTGCGGACCTGACAATCCTGATCTTGCACCCATTCATCTTTGCATTTAACACTCCGAAACATTTGCTTGAAAATTTTCCCCGCATAATTATCGCACCCCGAAACTTCGCGTTGATTTTCAGGGAAAAAAAGTGCGAGGATTACGCGAGTAAATACGGTAGATATTTGAATGTGTGCCTCTAATAAATCTCCGCGTAACTGTTGCGTCTCCACAAAACATAGGCACAATGGAGCTCTGTAAAAAAAACTTCTTCGTGTACACTACAAAATAAACTACTCTCAACGAGGGTAGTATTGTTTACGCGTTAGGTGTTTGAAGACCACCGCATTTCTTCAGCCAGAAATGTTCCTTCTGCTTCGACTATCTGTAGTGTAGGTGTGCATATTGACAAAAACTTTACATTAGGAGTGGTTACTTCGGTAATTTCTTTATCATTAGACCAAATAGTTAAGCACATTTTTTATACATCGAACTTTTCCTGACAATTCACACAGCTCAATTTTAGGAGCCGCAGGAAGTACTTTCCAAAAATACTTTCGAGAGACCTAACCTCATAAATGCCGATTGTACATTGTCAGTTGAAAAGGAACTTGTTGCTGAACAATGGCTTTGAGAGGTTCACAGCTCCACCAGTTATTTTCTCTGTGTTTAATATGTATAACGCAAGGTCAAGACCAACCGATATATCAAAATGCGCTAGAGTTTCATGATTTAAATGTCTTTCTCCACAATTTCTCGCGCAGTTACTATGGTTTGATATCTCGTACATTCATCTGTGGTAAGTTAATTATTCTTGAAGAAGGAAGCTCTAATTATTTTGATATTATTTTGGAAATTTCACTAATCAGGAAGTCTTTACCTACAATTACGCTGTCGACACGGGGAATACACTTGTCGCGAACTCTGCACTGCTTTGTGATATATGTGTCATGCTTTCCCGCCAAATGCAGGACTTACATAGCTGATCAAGACACCTGGTGTCTCGCTCACCTGGACTTTTACGGTGTATGTGCGCTTATAGCGGTTGCACGCAAAGAGTCTTGATACAATATTTTCAGGGCGCTGAATTTACATTTCAGTTGAGTCAAGCTCCATCGTTTCGCCTTTGTATTCCTTTAGATACATTCTGAGGCCGTTAAATGCTGCGGTTGTTGTTGGCCAGAAAAGTGCATGCTCAAGAATGCTTTTTAGAATTACAATTGAAACCTTGAATATGTAAGACACAGTTGTACAGTTAACACTTCATTGCACACACATGCATTGGAGGAGCACGGCATCATCAGCACAAAAGTATAAGCTTCGCGTTCCTTGCCGCAACCACGCGTTTGTGTAAAGGTATGTTATGATGTAAAACAACTAGAAAGAGCCTATGTCTGTGAGGACAAGAAGACCGCACTTTTGCAATTGTGATAAGCTGTTCTCTGGCAAACAGGATGTTTCCAGTGTCAACCTGAATTTGAATTTCTTTAGACAGCTTCTCGGCTTCAGTAGTTATCACTGAAACAGAAGACAAACTGAACGGAACAACATAAACTAGTACAGTCACCTGTATTAGCAGTAGTAAAAATTCTGCAGCCTGTGTTGGCTACCTTCTGTATATTGAATGCAATCCACTGAACTCTCAGGCGGAACCGCTGACATGTGAAAAAATAAAATAAAATGAAACCATATAAAATAGCAAACTACTATACACCACTGTAAACGACCTAAGGGCCCGATGGAATATTTGGCACATGAGCATTTAGTTTTACCCAGAGAGAGAGAGAGATGAAGAGGAAAGGCAGGGAGGTTAACCAGATATCAGTCTCCGGTTTGCTACCCTACACTGGTGATGGGAGATCTGGGTTAGAAAGAGGACAGAAAGGAAAGCGTTAAAAAATAAAAAAAAAACACGCACACATGGACACACACACACACACAAAAGGCGTTGCAGTTAAAGACGTTCACAAAGGCCGGTAGATCCCAACAAGCGCAATAGTGCTTGCACGGCATTGTTTTCTCGTTAGGTCCTTTCGATGGTGTAAAATTCTTTTTTTCTGATAGCACTTGGTCGTCCACCTGGTGAAGTTCGTGACGAAGGCATTCCCTCTGTGGACTGTACTGCGGGCAAGCACACAAAATATGGTCAATCTATTCTTCATGGCCGTAGTGGTCACAAGTTGCGGTGTCGGTCATCCCAGTGCGGAATGCATAGGCTTTCGTAAAGGCAACGCCCAACCACAGTCGATACAAAAGTGTGGCGTCTCAACGGCGAAGCTGTTATTGCGCTCGTATACTTATGTGGGATCAAGGGAGTACAGTCACGTATTTCTTAAATGTGGCTCGTTCCATTGCGACGTGGTGCGCTGCCGGGCAAGCAGGCGGAGCTTCCGTGCTGCGTCAGTTCTAGAAAGTGGAATTGGTACGTGGTGCTTCTCAGAATGAGCTGAGTGGGCAACTGGATCGGCCCGTTCATTGCTGATAATCCCGCAGTTACTTGGAAGCCATTGGAAGGTTATTTCATGGCCTGCATTACTTACATGGTGTAACGTCTCTGTAATATGAAATATTGGCTGTTCGTGCGGTCCGCGTCGTAAAGGTGACAGTAGAGACTGCAGTGCCGCTTTTAAATTGCAGAATGCCGTCCACTTGTGTGGTGGTTCATCATCAATGTAATGAAGGGCAGCAAAGAGCGCTGCCAGCTCTGCTGCCGTCGATGTTGTCGCGTGAGTCGTCTTAAATTTGATGGTTGTAACTTTCGCTGGTATCATGATTGCCGCCGCGGAGCTATTCGGCAGGACAGATCCATCAGTGTAGATATCCGTAGAGTCACCGTAGTTCTCGTACAAAAGTAGTAGTGTCAGCGCTTTAAGGGGTGGTGATGATAGATAAGCTATTTTCGCGATGCCAGTTTTTGTGAGGTTGATTTTTGACTGAGCTGGGCGCAATGGAGGAATCGAAGGCCTCGCAGGTGGAGTGAAACAAGCTGGCAATGATTTATCATATGCGGTTATCGTTTGGCTGAAAGATGTCCTTGGTCTGTCCGCTGGTAGAAAGGCTAAGGGTAACGAGGAGTCCTGGCTAGATGCCGTATATGGATCCTGAGCACTTCACTTTCAATGTGGATCTTGACAAGGTGGTCTCTAGCGATTGCTATCGTAGCCACTGTTGAAGCACTCTGAGGCAGGCCTAGACAGATCCGGAGCGCCTAAGGCTGAAGACTTTGTATTGTGCGTAGATTCAATTTACCTGCGTTGGATATTGCCAGCGCAGCTGTATCGCTGAAAGCCTAGAAAATCACCCTGCACAGTTGTAACATCGCACTTGTCGACATTCCTCAGGTCCTGCCAGTGAAAAACTTTGACGGGTGGCAGATGCCTCTCGACCGCTTTTTTTTTTCACGTATAATACGTGAGGGCTCCATGACAAGTTCCTGTCGATTATGACACCTAGAAATTTGTACGATCGAACACGTGGTATTATTTGGCCGTATATCATTACGCTGTAGTTTGTCATGGGTTTTCACGTAAATGGCACCAGTGCTCATTTCTCGGAGGAAATTTGCAAGCCTCGATTAAAAGGGTTGATAGCAGTTTGGATGGCGGCTCTCTGAAGTCTCGCTCTCAACTGTAGTCGTGTTACTGCAGACGTCCATATGCAGATGTCATCCACCTACATTGATAGCCTGACTGTGGTTGGCACGTGCTCAAGGAGAGCAATTAGGGTTAGATTAAATAACACAGGGCTAAGTGCACCGCCGTGGGGGACGCCGTGGGAGCTAAAATGTACAGAAGTATGCCCTTCCTCGGTGCTTACAAAAAAGGATCGTATGGAGAGATATATCCGTATCCATTGAAACGTCCGACCACCCACTCGTATCTGTGCGAGAGCAAAGAGGACGGCGTCATGCGTAACGTTGTCATATGCCCCTTTGACGTCGAGGAATAAAGAAGCGCAGAGACCCTTACGGCATTTCTCATACTGAATGTAGGTGACCAGGTCGAGTGACGTTATCAGTCGATGATCGACCACGTCGAATGCCTGCCATGGCATCCGGGTAGGTTATTGTGGTACACCAAGTAGCACACCAGGCGTCCTAGGACCATCCTCTTCATTACTTTACCCACGCAGCTTGCCAGAGCGATCGGGCAATATGATGACAGTTCAAACGGCGAATTGCCAGCCTTCAGCAGTGGAACAAGGCGACTTGTCTTGCAGCTTGTTGGTAGCGTGCCATCGCTTCAAGATTCATTGTACAACTCAAGAAGAACACCTCTCGCTCGCTCCTCCAGGTGACACAGAGCTCGGTAGGAAATTTCATCAGGTCCTGGCGTTGATGTACCGCCACACAAAGCTAATGCTGCCTTAAGTTCGCGGACTGAGAATGGTAGATACATGCGGTGATCACGTGATGGCGGACAAGTACTCGAAGGTGATGGAATCTTGGTAGCTGTGAGTTGGCCGGATAATCTGGCGCAGAAATTCTCTGCAACGTCAATGTTAGAGATACCATACCATTGCACTCCATTGGTTCTCCGTCTTAGGACAGTGGTGCATCAAGTTCTAACATCGCGCTGCTCCTGGTTTCGTCGGCCCAATTTTAATATTCTTCTAGAACATCCGTGAGAATGCAAGATGTCTGTGGAAGTTGGTCAGAGTGAATGGGAAGGTCTCTTTTCCGCGAAGTAAATTGAATTCTGGTGTTCTACGTGCCAAAATCATTGTTTGATTATGAGGTACACCGTAGTGGAGGAGGGAAGATTTATTTTGACAACCAGCGGATCATAACGTGGCTCCAGTGCACGAGACACGGGCATTTTTGCATTCCTCCCCCATCGAAATGCGGCCGCCGCGGCCGGGATACGATCCTGCGACCACGCAGCTAAGCCAGCATGGCGGGGCCCTCTTTTCCCTAAAATGGAAATGAAGCCTCGATGGACGTTTTGGTAATAACATCACATTCCCGCCCTTCTGCAGCTTGCGCTAGGCACCCAATCGCGATCCGTAATTTTGATCCCGCGATTAAGCTTTATCTGTGTAAATTACCACAAGTTGCCCATTTTTAAGATAGCTCCGGAATTTTTTTAATACGTATAAAGTAATGACTCCCTGCTGGAAGGGTGAATAACCAGTTAAACCGAGGAAGCACTCGTGCGCCTTCATATGCGCGATCAGCATTGCTTTTACATAATCAACCACGATAGGAGCTCTGTCCCGAGTCTATGTGCTAAGGTACACGCTGCCACACCGAGCAAAGTTCCCGCGGGAGACAGCACATTTCGACTATGCTGGCCGTCGTTTCCATCCAGTTATTTATGCCGTCTATATATATATATATATATATATATATATATATATATATATATATATATATATATATATATACGACTTGTTTCTGCTAATCGCGCAGATGATCAAAATCCGGTCTTTCACGAAGAAGAGAGGAAGCGTGCTCAGTGACACCCAGGACCCTTAGCTGTACTCCGTGTCAGGTGAAGACTCGTCAGATCATAGCTTCATCCCTGTCCGCAGAAAGAGGGCCAAAAGAACGACTGTCAACGCGAGTACATCAACGCGAGCGAGCACGGCGACTCTGAAGTCGAGGCCTGAATGCTGGCCTCCCGCCGTGGTGTTCGTACCCGAGGAACCCTCAAGCAACCTCCGATTGCTGAACAGGCAAGAACTATCTGTTTTCTTGGAAGGGGTCATGACGAATGAAATTAAGGACATTCGGATAAATACACTAAAAAATGTCCTCGCAATCGCTGTTCCAACGGGAGTGCGCTCGAAAAACTGAACCAAATCTCGGAGCTAGGACGCATCAAACTGCGTTCCTATATCCCGATGGACGATGCATCCACAGCACGTATAACTTATGACATTCATGTCGCATTCCCAACGCGGACATGCCTACACTCCCGCGGAGGTCACTTGCCGGGCTACTGTGTTCAAGTGCGGCAACTGTAATGGTTGCAATGCTGCCTCGTCTGGGGACTGCCCTCCCACTAAGAAAGAGGTACCTGTTCTCAAGCAAATGGATCGGGACAATTTGACACGCAGGGAGGCTGTAGAAACGATCCGGCCTTGGCATCGGCGTCACTGAACCTCGTCAAAAAAGCCAGAGACACAAAAGGAGAGGGGCCCTCCCATTGTAGCACCCACGTTCTCCAATCAGGCCAAAAAGGGGCTGAACAGCTCACGAAAGTCGGCTGAAAAGAATATTTTTCAGGAAGAATGGCCTGCGCTTCCAAGCCAGCAACTTCCCACAGAACCACAGATTGGCATGCCTGCTCGGGAGCCTACTCCTGCCACTGACGACGCGCTCAAAGCAGAGTGTCAAGTCATTTCAATGCTGCGTCCCCTCATAGATGTCATTCGAATGATTCTGTCGAACCTTGGAACCACGTCTGCTCGAAATGCACTAAAAGTACTGGGACGCCTTAAGCCGAGTGCTTGAGTCTCTCGAATAGAGACATGGCCAACCATCGCCCATCCTTTCGAGAAGTCAAGGCAGCATCAATAATCTAGTGCAACGCAAGAGGACTAAAGTCACGCCTTTCAGACTTTTGTCATTATATATATATTAATTTGTTCCCAATCATTGTCATATGTCTCCCTAACGTGTCAAAGCCAGTAAGATTATCAGCATACGAAGCTGTTATATCCGCAACAACTGATGCATGCAGCAAAGTCATCGTTTTTATTCGTCGAGAACTGACTTATGTTCGCCAGCCGATTCCGCCTAATGATGACACTCAATATATTTGGCTAAAAATTAAAAAGGGCAAACTCATGTTTACACTTGTAGGCGTTTATATATCGCCTGCAAGTAAATTTTATCGCAAAAGATTAACGAACATCTTGTCGGTGTGCCCTGATCCATATGTCATCATCGGAGATTTTAATGCGCACCATATGGTATGGGGAAGCACATGGACAAATGCAAGAGGGCAAAGACTTGCAAACTTCGCCTGCAACCCCGGGCTTTCTCTCCTGAATGACCGCACACCAACGTTCATACGACGCGTGAATTATGGCAGCTGTCTTGACCTAGCTTTCGTCTCCAGCTCTTTCACAAGAAGGTTTAAATGGTGTTCGGATATCGAGATAGACGGGAGTGATCACATTCCCACGTACCTTGTCATCAAAGGGATGTCCAGGTCCTTCCCACGGAACACCATTTGATTAATTGACGGGAATATTTTTACTTCCGCCATTGAAGTTGCTTGTCGAGAGGGCTTGTCCTCTGGATCAGAGGAAACAATCAAGTCTGCAGTGCGAGACGTCACGCGCACGGTCACGGTTTCGTCGAAGCACACGGATTTGGATATAGACTTGGAGCGACCTCGTGCAGTCCGTCGTCGTGCGCAACGGCATTACCTCCATACAAAATCCATCGAAGACTTTAGGACAGCTAGACGGCTACAAAGAAAATTCAACGTCGCATGGATAGATTGGCATCTCGACGTTGGACAACGTTTTGCCACTCACTAGACTCCCGAAAGCGACTTTGCCACATCTGGAGAACCATACGTGGTCCGCGTTCCCTGCCTTAACAACGCTTCCCCTTCAAAGCGCTGGCGCTCTTCCAGAGGCGACTGGATGTTGAAGTTGCAGAAGACTTTTGTGCAAGGGCTGCTGGCAAAGGTTGCGAGGCAAGTTTGCGCGTGTAAAAGGGTTTCATGTGTGATTTCTACGAATACCAAAGTTGCACTGAAAAAAAGAAAAGAAAGGCAGCCTAAACACCTGGTGCTAGAAATAAGCCTGTCGGAATCAAATGGCAGCAGGTTAGCATATGAACTTGAACTGCCTTGAAACGGTTTGCATCTTTATTTTTAAAACGAACTTTCCATTGCCACTTGCTTCGATTTTCCCACTGGTGCTGCTGCTGTCTGGCACACCGCGGGACGGTGACGGGAGTAGGCGAGGAAAAGCTACTACTATAGACACGGTAGCGGGTGTGGGCAAACGGTTTGAATTTAGGTTCTAAGTACGGTATGGCACGTTACTATTTCTGAACAATAAATACCATGCAAATTTGTCATGCAATCAACTTACGCAGGTCGTGCAGAAAGCGAGCCGAATTAAAACGCAATGTAGGGTGTAGGCGACCCTAAGGGAGGGGTCATACATCAAATCAACACTTCCGTGCCCGCCGCTGTAGCTTTGCGGTTATGGAACAACTTGCTGCAAGTCGCGGGTTTGATCACGACCGCGGCAGGAAGCATTTCGACGTGGGTGAAATAAAAAAAAAAATATGCTCGTGCGCTTCTGTTTAGGGACACGTTAAAGAACACCACGGTGTCAAAATTATTCCGCCACTACGGCGTGTCTCATAATCCGATTGTGGTTTTAGCACCTGCAGCCCCGTAATTTAATTGCAGTTTAATACTTCTGCCACGATGTGATGTGCCATGTGACGGAACGAGTATGCTCAACCCTCTCAGAGGTTATGGAGTATTGCGCGCAAGAACGCCTCTAGCAAACACTTCTCCCTGTGTGTCCTGTGTAGTACGCAGACAAACAGCAACGGTGCGCCCAAGGTAACTTTTAACATGAACTCACCACTCCTGTGTTTGACTGTAGTTGAAGAAATTAAACGTTCGCCGTCAACACCACCGCTATTTATCTCCAATCGAAGCATACAACACAGAAAGCTTCGCGTACATCGATTCTCACAGTGCCTGGGATTCGCATAATATGTTTTGCTGCTGCCTTGAACCAGAAATGAACCATTTTTTAGGGAAACGGAACGCAAAGCGGAGCGAAATAAGTTTGAGCTCGACATTCTGAATGCAAGTGCCAGTGTCGCTTTTGCCATCTGCTGGTGGCACGGCCAATTTTTTAGCTAAACAAACTACCGTTCTATCCGCCAGATGGCACGAAGTGCGCGAGTTTCTGCACATGGTTATAGAAAACTTTCGAATCTGTGTGGCAACGCAGCGACAAGTTTCGGCCTTAACATTAGCACATAGATATCGGAAATGATTATCTTTATTGAAGCGACGAGTAATTACGTGGTATCAGTTGAATAGCAACTCATGCAACGGTGCAAGAGCAATTCATGTAACAGCAGCAACAGTGGTGCCTACGCGCGCTCTGACGGTTGTGGCACTTTCCAGGTTCCATGCAGTGAATTGAAGTTCGATACAAAAAAATACGAAAGAGAATGTTAATTCTCACATGTTATAGGGATGTCGACTGTGCGAATGCCAAGGTCTTCAACACTCGGGCACAACATCGATATCACTTCTGACCAGAGTATTGGGCTGCCATCAATTACTAGGACAATCTCCCGAGTCCTACAGCTGTCACTGATGAATAGATTGTGAGCGAAAAAGCAAGGAAATGTCTTCTAATCGATCATAATTGTTATTCCATCTAGCGGCTTTATAAAGACCAAAGGCGCGATTTATTGCATAAATGTTACACTGCACACTGTAAACCGTGGAGAAGCGGCTTCAGCTTTGGCACGTGGGCGTAGATTGATTACTGTCTGGACGTTCGATAGTCATCTGAGGTGCATTAGTCTTCATTTAGTGTTCTGAGCGCTGCCGCGCATCGGAAAACTGAAGGCCGCGCATGTGACAAATACTTTGCCGCGGCTTTCTGTACTTCCTTTGTCAATACTTGTCATTAATATTTCTTTGCCATTGTCTTTTTCATATGTCATTAATTTCTTTTAGCCCTTTCAGTGGCTAATTTGTCAGCCAGTACTTACATGGTTAAACTTTAGGCATAGTTCTTCGACCGGACACCGGACGCAAATGCCACTTTTGTTAGTCATTTCCACGACGCTCTTCATTCCGTTACGACAGCTTGTCATAACGCGCTATTAACCTTACTCGGTGACCTTTATATTTCCGGCATAACATGGTCAGATATAGCTCACACAGCATCAAAACATAACACTAAAAGTGACTTCCTAAATTCATCGTTAACATTTGGATTGTCACAGCTATCTCTGAGCCAACACGCCAAACGGATCATTCTTGCAACATTCATGACCTTTTACTGGCAACTCCTCAGGATACCTTCTCTTATATTGCACATTTATCAGGTATAAGCGATCACGACGTTCTTCCCATAACATTCAAGTGCTACCGATCTAAACGCAAAAATATAAAGCAAACAATAACATTATATGATAAAAGTAAATACACATAAATAATTCTCGCCATTAGAAGCTCCCACCCCTTTCTGCCACGGCTCCTCCGGGCAGGCTAATCATGCTCAGGTTTGAGCTGTTGTATGCTCCAGTACACGACGGCAACAACGTCCTATCGAGTTGTGGAGTGAACACCATTATTACATTTCCGCTGCATTGAAGAGAGGCGAGATTTACGTACTTTCAGTGCTTTGAACTAGCGAAGTGGTGAAAGCGGACCCGTTCCCGTTCCTAAAGTCGCTAACATTGTCCATTCTATTCCTCTAACACAAGTTCATTTAATGATTTCTCTATACAGTCGTTTCCTACTGGCTATTCCGTGCACCCAAAATCCACAGGACATTTTTCACGTCTTAACAACGCAACAAATAATAGTGTTATATTTTTTTCGCAGAACAGTACAAGCACTTTGTGGCCTGTTATTGCTGCAGGACGTATTCGCCTGTAACTTCTCCAATTTTTAATTATTCGAGTTGAGCAAAGTCTAAAATAACCTTACACTATCTTCCCTTTCGAAGCAGACCGCAATTATTTGAGAAGAAAAACCATCAATGAATACGACACTCTTTAATGCGAAATTTGAGCGCAGCTCTATACATGTTGTCGCGATGTATTTGCGACAACTCGTGCTGCACGCTGCGAACAGAGCGAAGTCTGGCGCGACTGCCTCACCATTCGGGAAATGTTTCTATACAGACGACACGCGCTACTCTGGCGCTATCTCGTGGCTGTCGAAAATTGCGTAGTCGTGGCGCGATGGGGCCACTGACGAGGACAGACGTGCCTCACCTCGGCGCCTGTTTTTCTGTTCAGTTTGACCAGTTCATTCCGTTTATGTGTTGCTATTTTGCTAAGGAAGTGAACATCGACTACACCGTGAGCCTACGTCGCAAATCCGGCATTGTTTGGTCAGTGTTTCTTCGTTTTCTTTGTGTTTTGTGAACTGACCGCCGTAAGCCTAACGTGACGCTTCGGACGCAACCACTGCCCGCGGTTGCTGCGCGTCAGCGCGACCGCAAAGTGTATGATGAACCTGCTACGCCCGGCGCGTTTTCCTCCGGCTCTCATCAGGACGTCTGCCATGGCAACAACCACAGAATACACAGGCCTTCTGTCGAAATGGAGTGATTTTTCAAATTTATATAACGGAAACGAGACCATGGATGCGACACATTCTACGCCTTCATCGGAACTGTCTAGCGGGCCAGCTAATCCCGACTTGTCAGCGGGCCCTTCCGTCAGAACCAGCAAACTTCTGGACCACGAGGAGGCAGAGAAACGTCGCCTGCTATCGAAGCCAAGTGTCGCCAACCAAGCTGCACGGCGAACGGGTGAGTCGGCAACGCGAGATCGTTTTGATCAGGCCGCTCAGCAAAGTGCATGTGACATATATTCCGCAGCAGGCAGTCACAGACGCCATAGAGCAAAGTGAACCGCCAATTTTCATTGCATGAATGACTATCTTTCGATTTGACACACCAAGTAACGGCATACGGATCATTGTTCGAGACGAGGGCCATTCTCGCAAAATGTGCACACTATCGCGCTTAGTTGCAGCAGTTGACGGCAGCATACGCGCTCTTGATGTCGACACATCGCCTCTCCAGGAAAACGTGGTAGGTAGCTCTCGTGGCGGGATCGTTATAAGAACCGACCTAAGAATTTGCTACATCATAGCGTATCTGCGTTGTTAAGAGGCGATAATCGCCGATGCGCGCATGCTCGGTAAAACACAGCTGCTGCTCTTGGCATCTGACACGGAACGCATACCGCAACGCTTGGTGTTGGAACGCCTGGTAATATGCTACAATTGTCACCGTTTGTGTCATGCTGCCCAATACTCTTCCTTCCCGCCGGTCTTCCGGAAGTGAGGCAAAACCCCGCATGCAGTCGATCCGAACTGTAAGCAATTTCCCCAATGCGTAGCCTGTGGCTCGTCCACATACATTGCATCCGGCCATCAATGTTCCCAACGCGATATTTCTATATCCGCCTCCACTGGCAGCACTAATATTCCATCACATGTGACACCGTCCACAGAGTCTACGCCACCGACGATGAAATTAGTCACCTGGGCGCAGAAGGCGGCTTCTCCCAATCTGACTCAGCTTGCCCCAGCCTTCGCCAGCGAATTCAAGAATTACGGAAGAAAAATTTTAGACTCCGCTATCTCGTGCTGAATGCTAAAAAAGGGAATTGGTCCCCGATCTGTAAACATAGTCGCTCACTAAATTACCGACAGAGTCGCTCTCGGACACGTCGTGTCAAACCACTCACGGACAAAAACTCCGTTTACTCTCACATTACTGCGCTTCTCACACAAGAAATGTCTGAAGAATACAATAAACTTGAGCACACGGTTTGATCAGATATGATGAATACTATGACACAAGCGCTAGAAGCCATGCAGGATCGGTTCCAAAGCATATTCAAGGAACTGCCGCGCAATGCTCTCATTGATGACAATAAATGCCGCAAACCAATCTCACCTTCACGTCCGCGTTGACTCAGGAAGTGCAGTCTAACTATCTCAGTTTTTGTCAAACTTGCTCCACAGCCCGCAATTATGTTCCAAGACACCGTCCATTATTCTGTCTTTTCCACAAGACGCGCGGAGCATGGAGGCTCCCTGGTTACCGCGCTTTGCAAACTCCTGCCATCGAACACAAGCGGCAGATCCCCAAAGGCCAGGCAGCGCTTTTTGACCGCAATGAATGGCCAACCGCCCAACTGGACGTTCCAGGTCTTATTTCTAAAGCTCGGGAAATAGTAGGTGTTAAGTTTTGTCCTCCTGGACAAAAGTTTTCTGTACCCGTGCCCGCGTATTTTCGTCCAGGCATTATGTCAGCTGAAGCCTACACGTGGCTAAAAACGCTAAATTAAGCGGCTCAAAGCCTACCTCTGCTTATTGGAGGCGACGTTTATGCACACTACTTGGCCTTGAGTGTCTCAAAGCCTAACCAACCCGGCAAATGTCTTTATGAAGCTACTGAATTTTCCTCCGTAGAAATTTGCAACACGCCCGACACCCCTACGACAATCGGACTACATAAAGTGCAGAAAGACACAACCCCAGATCTTACCCTTGCCAGCCCCAAATTTGTACGGAACTGGACCGCCTCCAGCCAGTCATGGGGCAGCGACCGTCTCCTGATATCTTTCACAATTGATCGCAAATGCCTCCGCGTAAAAACAACGACAATAATGACTAACGGAAACGCTTCTCGTGTTCATGTTATCCGTTCATTCATGACAGTTGAGGGTCTCATTGATATTTTCCAGGAGGCCCGTTTACTGGCCATACGTGCCATACAGTGCCATACGATGACCATAGTGAACAAATAGACAATCATTTAGCCAACCTCTGGAGAAGAGTAGACTTTTTAGTACAGAGATACCGTTCGCCCAGCAAACGACTTACTGACATTATCAAAATCAAGCGCAAATTCAAGTTATCAAGGAATATCAGTTCCGCCTTCAAAGCAAAGCCTGGCAATCCACCTGTGCCGCATCCCGGGACTCCAGAGTCGTCGGTGCATATATTTCGCAGCCTCAGCACGAAAGGCAAATGTAACCCTCCTGTTACCAAGCTGATCATTAAAACAAATGCCGCAACGATAGAAGAGGAAATTAATGCGAGTTTCTTTCCTCGCGCTTCGCTCAATCCGTCCACACCTCTGAGCGCCTGCGCCATAGTGGAACGTGATCCATACCTTGATCACCCATTTAGCATGGCAGAAATGCTAGCAGCGATCAATCAAGCGAACCCGCGATGGTGGCCAAGCCACGCCCGAATTACGCGGTAAGAACTGCTCAACCTTGGCGAATAAGTTCAAGGCACCCCACCTCCAATGCACTAGCTGTAATTAACGACATCAAGGCTTCAGGAAGCCTACCGGACAGACTTATGCTCTCTCTTGTTTATCCCATACCAAAACACGGAAAGCAGCCAGGCCTCTATAAGACCCCCAACAAATCTTCGTGACTACACGTCTCTGTAAACTCATCCAACGAATAATTCACACGCGTATGTCCCATTATCTCGAGATTATCTGGCCAGGCAACCACCCAGCCGAAGTGGATTTTTGCCCTAACCTAGGCACTCATAATTTCTTTCGGCTGCTACGGCGCGTTAATCGCGCCTCGCGGAAAACGCTACCTGACTACTTGCTGGCCGTTGACACATAGAAAGAAAGCACTTGATAACGTTCGCCATGACGTTATCCTTGAACAGCTAGCTAACCGCTACCTCAGCCACCGTACCCAGGCACGGATAAGAAATGTTTTTGCAGTCCGACCCATTCGCATAAGTGGCGCGTCACCTGGATGGAGCCGTAGGAGTTATCACTTGGATAGACGTTCTCCACAGGGATCAATCACAGAACCGGCACTTTTTACTCTGACCATGTGCAGGGTAGCCGAAAACCTTGAACGAGACACAAAAATTTGCAATCTACGCCAATGAGATTACCATATGGGCAGAAGCAGCAGACTATACTGACAAATAAATGATGCTGATTGATCTGCAAGCAGTCCTCCTTAGTTTAGATGCAACTCTTAAGGAAACAGGTCTTAAGGAAACAAGCACAAAGTGCGTCGGCACAACATTCTCGTTCAGAAAGCGTCGCCCACTGGCCACGTTTGGGATATAGTCATCTGGCTTGAAATGTTTGGAGCAGACCCTCGCAAACTGGCCGACCACGAAGTTTGGCCCTGGATCCCTTCTTATGGCGATTATCCACCTTTTGAACATCACCTTGTCCTGCGGGAACTTGTGAAATGAGACCTGCAAAAGGTAAATTATGATATGCTTGTCCAATATGCAAGTATTTCAGTAAAAGAGCTGGGTCACTAGCCCTCATGTTCTTACGTTGCAATGGGCGCCAATGCAGCTGACTGAAAGGAAATTCATGTTGGCTACAGGCGTTGCATTTTTAGCACTACATGTTACTCACTCGTAAAAAAGTGGTTTCTTCGCATGAACTTCATGGCACGATTTTAATCTGTGGTTCATAAAAAATGATCGTTGGATTTTAGAAAATAAGTGACAAGATGCAGGCGAAAAAAATTTAATCTTTTTTTTTCTGATTGGGGCTTTGATTGAAATATTCGGCGTGCTTATGAGGAAACTAGGCAGCTATAGGTGGACAACACACATTTTTTGTTTACTTGCCGGGTGCCAGCATTATTTGTAGCATGTCGTACCAGTCAGGCCGGCTAAAGAGTGCGACGTTCGAGTTACATCACTATGTAATTCAGGATCGCACATACTTTTCGTCGGTTCAAATACTTCACCTTATCTATGATAGCTTGCCTGTGCCTGTAGACTGTCGAAACCGTGACGAGGTCATCCATTTTAACGTGTTTTCAGTAGTACACTCGCTCCGCTGCAGTACAGCCTTGGTTTCAGCGAGTGACAGCGTCTCTACCCCCTATATAAGTCCCCCAAAACATTACCGTGCCTCAAAATACGAGCACATGCGTGAATAAACGAAGGCTTTGCAGAAATATCCCATGCGGTGGGAAGCGCAGTTTGTGCGGCTAGTTTTGCGCATTGTTTCAGAAGCGCGGTTCAACACCTGCATTTAATACGCTTGGTCTTTTCATTCCTGCTGTGATCACAGACGCGCGCACACACACAACGCAGTTACCATAGCTTCTAAACGGTTCGCACAATATTTCGCTAAAAACTGAATACGGCAGCGGGAAAAGTTCGCTGCAAGCTCGTTTACGCGGGGCCAATGCAGCAGAACAACAGTGGCATGCCCATAAACAACACCCGTAATAATAACAAGCACGTATACGAACCTTTTCGCCGCCAATGCATCGGTATGCCTGCTGGTGACATTCAGGAAGAGACCAGCAGTAAACCATTGCCAAATAAATATTCTTAACGCAGACTTGCAACGTAAGATCCGTGAACGACGCGGTGCTTTGCTTAGTCAACACAGCCGTGACAGCAGCGGCAGCTGGCGGCACCCCACAACATGGCGGCAGCGCCGTAGTGGCAGCGGCTGTCGTGAGCGGCGTACTTTTGCAAGGGGTCTATTCCGGACTCCGTCGGCAATCTCTAAATTGTACAAACGCTAGAAAACGGGTTTGTATAAGTTTTCGCTTAAGGTAATTGTGTTTTCTAGTACATGCAAATTACAATCTGAGAGCTATCATGTCAATAGGTTGTGTGTAAGTCCTACTTTAGGATTTTCCTACGTTTTTCAAACTTGACATATACAATTAGTTCAGTAAGTTCCTTGTGCCACATGGGTGGCGTTGGTATAAGTTGTTCGACTATATATCTCTCTCTTTCGAAACAATGTCCAGCACCAAGATCGCATTTTTCGCTACGCGAACTGCTTAAGAGGAAGCTTCAGCTTGGGTGCTCCTATCTAAATAGATGTAAAAAGAGAATTCGCTTTTCTCAGCAACCACTGCACCAAATTTGCGAAGCTTACTGCGTTTAAAAGAAAAACTTAAAATCTAGTAACTTTTGGTTTCGAATTTTCGATTTAGGTACTCAATTCTTTAATTAACATTGACAAACTCACAAAATTTCAGAAAAGGAAACTGTCAAGTTTACAACTCTGTGACTCAGCAGTGAAAAATGAAATCACAATTATATGAATTTCATCTAATAGTGCATCTAACGTGGACAAAATTGCTATGCAACACATGAATCTAAAAAACTTTGTAATACAGAAATAGAGCCTTTGCAGAACCCTTGCACACAACGTCAAGAATTCACGTAAAAATAAGTTCACATATAGAATTTGTCCGCTTTGAATGATCTAATGGATGCAGTTTACAAAACCGCGATACCTGTTCTTGATGCAGAGCTATTAATTAGAAACCGTCGTGCTTCTGTTCTTTTTTTCGAACTTTCGATTTTTTGAAAAATCTTTTACGAATATTCAGGTCCTAAATCTAAAATCCGCGAACAAAAGTCACTTGAATTTACTTTTATCTTTCAATTGCAACAAACTTCATTAAAATCGGTCCAGTGGTTATCTCTGAAAAGCGTTTCTGCGTTTTCTGGGTCTGCGGCACTGTTGCCGTGTCAGCGCACTCATCAATCATGTACCTTCAGGTGCTGCTGCTGGCTATCCTGCGTCATCCGCGTTCCCACTCAGCTTCAACGGTTCATCTGGGGCCTCCCCTCGCCAACAGACACTGCATGGACTGGATCCAGGTTCTGCCCGGCCTTTCTTTGGACGCTCCGTGTGCTCCGCCGCCAGGAATAGCCTTTCCTTCGTCCATTGTCTGGCAACCTGGCACCGAGTCACTTGGCACACCCCTTCAAAAGCCTGCTTACTTGCTCGGCGCATTGGGCTGCGGCACTGTTGCCGTGTCAGCGCACTCATCAATTATGTACCTTCAGGTGCTGCTGCTGGCTATCCTGGGTCATCCGCGTTCCCACTCAGCTTCAACGGTTCATCTGGGGCCTCCCCTGGCCAACAGACACTGCACGGACTGGATCCAGGTGCTGCCCGGCCTTTCTTTGGACGCTCCGTGTGCTCCGCCGCCAGGAATAGCCTTTCCTTCGTCCATTGTCTGGCAACCTGGCACCGAGTCACTTGGCACACCCCTTCGAAAGCCTGCTCACTTGCTCGGCGCAATGGGCTGCGGCACTGTTGCCGTGTCAGCGCACTCATCAATTATGTACCTTCAGGTTAGTTTTTGCACGTCGTGCAACTTCCGGAGTGATGATGTATGCTTGATAGCAGTGTCGTGGCCCCCTGGTTGTTTGAAACGTGTTTGCGAAGCAGTACTGTGTATCTGGAGCATGTTATTGCTTAGCGGGGATATTGAGGAAAACCCGGGGCCAATGACTAAAGCGCAAGAAGAGAAACTGAACTCGGATTTTGACGCAGTTACCCGCATTGAATCAAGCCACACACAGCTTTTGGATTCTGTCAACAAAGTTTTGACCATGCAGATTACCGTGCAAAATGAAGTGGACATACTTAAAAAGCGAGTTCTTGCACTTGAGTTACAGGCTGGCGTGGGAGCTTGTGCGCAGGTTCCCCAGTCTTACGAAAAAACATTTTCGGCCATGCAAGACAAAATTGATGATTTAGAGAACCGCTCCCGCCGTGCCAATGTTCTGTTCTTTGGAATGATGATACCGAAAAAGCGGAAACGTGGCAGCAATCTGAAAAACTTGTTCGTCAATTTTGCTCCGATAAGCTCGAACTAACTGTGAACACCTTTGTGAGAGCGCACAGACTAGGCGCATTTTCGGCAGATAAGAAACGACCAATTATAGCAAAGTTTTGTAATGAGAAAGAGGTTGAATCTGTTTGAAACATGGGCATCAAGTTGAAGAACACAACACTTAGAATCTCCCGAGATTACTCAGCCCCTGTACGTGAAAAACGCCGAAAGCTCTTACAGTTTGCTAAAAGTATTAAGAAAGACGGCGATCGCACTAAGCTCGTTTTCACTAAGCTCTTTATCAATAGATATGTGTACATGTGGGACTCGGACAACAACTGCGCAGTTCGTCTTAACACCAATGAACGGGGCACAAAAAATGTAACTGCTATAAATGACCAGACCGAATGACGCACTAATACATGCTATCCCGCCACATTAGTGCCTTCTTTACACAAAGCGCAATTGGCCTCACGTGGTATTGGCTTTTTGTACACAAATATACGAAGTGTTCTCCCAAAAACTGTCCCACTGTCTTCATTGATAGATTCCTGTTCAGCTTCCATAGTGGCTCTTACCGAAGCCTGGCTGAATGATACAGTTCCTGACAACTGTATCTTGGTCAGCGGTACAGAATATAATTTTTTTCGTACTGACAGGCTTCAACGAAAGGGAGGCGGTGTTCTTATTGCCATAAAACATGATGTAGTGGCCGTTCCCGTTGCTGTTAATTCCTTTCTTGAATGCGTGTTAGTTTCCCTCAAGTGTGGCCCGACGTCCTTTGTTATCGGTGTATTTTATCGCCCTCCTGATATGACGTGCACGTTTGCGAGCGAATTTCGCAGAGTTTTGGATGATGTGGTAATTCGATTTCCCAGCTCGGTATTAATTATTGTCGGCGACTTCAACTTTCCTTCAATAGACTGGTCAACGCTCACAGTTATGTGCAAAGATACCGAAGCGAACGAATTTCTTACCACTTGCCTTGACCACTCGCTAACACAAGTAATAGATCAACCTACGCGGCACTCGGCAACCTCTGCAAATATTCTCGACCTCATCCTTACAAACAATCCTGACCTTTGCTCTGATATCACCCACTTAGATGGCCTTTCTGACCACGCCATTATCACCGGCAACCTCACACGCCCGTTTAACACACGACAAGCCACCAACAAAAAAATCAGATGCTACAACAGAGCCAACTTTGCTAATATGAATTCCGAATTATTGAATTTTTCAGAGCACTTTATTGACAGGCACCTATCATTCACGGTAGAAGAAAATTGGCTTCTGTTTAAAAACTTCCACAAAAAACTAATAGAAAAATTCATACCTACCATTACAATAAAAAGCAACCGTACTACTCCCTGGTTCACGCAGCAGCTTCGGCGTTTAAACAATAAAACAAAGCGACTCTACAGACAGGCCGATAAAAACGTTACGTCGGTTTCTTGGCTGCGTTACAAAGCCTGCGATAAAGAATACCAAACATTACTTAAAACCACACGCCGTCATTTCTTTTGCCATAACCTAACATCTATGCTTAAAAATAACCCTCGAAGATTCTGGCGCGTCGTGAATCCCAAACAACATCCTGGTATCACTCTTCATGATAGCAACAACATTTCACTTCCGGAATCACAATGCGCAAAACTTCTAAATAAGACATTCACGGCTGCTTTTACCTGCGAGGACATTACTACCGCACCTATGAAGGATTGTATATCTGACATTGACATGCCAGAAATTGATGTAACCGAAGCGGGCATATTTTCCCTTTTAAGTAAACTGAAAATTTCTTCTACATGTGATCATAATGGTATCAATAACACTATACTGAGAAATACACGCCATGGCATCTGTAGTATTCTGACGGCCCTTTTTTCACAATCTCTCGCGACAGGCACTATCCCCGATGATTGGCGAATAGCCAAGGTAGCACCCTTTTTCAAGTCAGGCGACCGTGCTTCACCATGCAACTACAGACCTATTTCGCTAACAAGTACCATATGCAAGGTCATGGAACACGTCATTCACTCCCAAACTACCAAATTCTTAGAAAGCCACAACATAATATACCAGTATCAACATGGTTTCCGCAAGGGCTACTCTTGTGAAACACAACTTGCAGGGTTTGTTCATGACTTACACTCATCCATTGACGCTGGTTTACAAGTAGATGCAGTTTTCCGTGATTTCTCCAAAGCTTTTGATTGCGTTCCGCACCACAGATTACTTCTCAAACTTGCATGCCTAAACATTCACCCTAACGTCCTCGCATGGGTTAAAGATTTTCTTTCCTCCAGGCTCCAGTTCACTTCCGCTAACAACTACAATTCTTCTTTTGCCCACGTTACTTCCGGTGTCCCCCAGGGCAGCGTGCTAGGTCCTTTACTTTGCTTAATATATATTAACGATCTTCCTTCTTGCGTAACGTACCGGGTTCGTCTCTTTGCCGATGATGTCGTAATTTACCGCACAATTTCCTCTGATATCGATCGCCAATGCTTGCAATCTGACCTTGATGCGATTGCCTTATGGTGCTCCAAATGGCTAATGTCGCTTAATATCTCTAAAACCAAGTTCATGACATTTAACGGCCGAAAGTCTCGAATTGAAAACACTTACTTCATTAATAACAGCACGATTGAGTCTTCCACTTCCTACAAATATCTTGGCCTTCATTTCCAGTCTGACCTAACGTGGCATACCATATAAATTTAACCCTGGCAGCTGCTAACCGTACTCTTGGAATACTTAAACGAACCCTCGAGCAAGTGCCACCACTCGTACGAAAACAGGCATATACCACAATCATTCGCCCGGAAATTGAATATGCTGCGGCAATTTGGGATCCCCATCAGGTATATCTAGCCTCTAACCTTAAAGCCCTGCAGAACCGTGCTGCTCGATTTATTTTTCAGATTATTCTACATTCACCAGCGTTACATCTTTAAAAATCGTGCCGGTTTGCAATCCTTGAGCCTTCGTCGAAAATATTCAAGCTTATCACTATTTCATAAAATTTTCCACCATTCCTCACTTCGTGATGATTTCTTTCAGTCACCGCCGATTATCTTTCCTCGCCGCGATCACCCTAACAAAGTGAAACGCATTTTGTGTCGGTCATTAACTTTCGCTCAATCCTTCGTACCACGCACTATCATCGATTGGAACGATTTACCCTCATACATAGCCATGGAAACTGACATAGCCAAATTTAAGGAAACAATTTGCACTGCTGTGAGAAGCTGCTAAAATGTTGTGTTTCCTTATTAGGTGTGTTTCCCTGATAATTTTTATGCTTTGTGATTTGCTGCTTGTTCCTGACGTTTTTATGTAACGCTTTTTTTTTTTGGTTCCTTATGTTGACTACACTGACTTGTTGAACGAAAACAAAAAAACACATGTCTTGTAAATGTTTTTCTTTTTATGTATGCTGTACCTGAATGTACACTTGCTTTTCTTGTAGCCCCCCCCCCCCCCCCCCCCCTATGCAATACCCTCCTTCGAGGGCCTTTAGGGCTATTGTAAATAAATAAATAAATAAATAAATATATGTATTTGAATAGGCCGCGTCCGAGTTGAGCCCGAGCTAAAGCTACCTCTTAAAGCTGTCATGTTAAAACGCTCCACGCGCCAAATTGGAGAGAGGAGACAAGGGAGCTGGCGGCCCGCTCCTTCAACACGCTGGCGACCTCAGCATATAGCATACGTGCAGTGGCGTCTCCGCTCGTTCGTAAACCCGCTCACCTATAACACTTTGTTCTCCGAGGAACTATGTATATTTCGCTGCCCGAAATAGTGCGTACAATTCTAGAGTCAGAAAATAATTTGTCACCCATCTGGAGACCTTCACTTTATGCAAAGGTAGAGGTGAAATTAAATGTCCTGCTTCAGTGAATTCGTTTCTCTTAAAGAAAAATTCACGATTTAATACCGTAAGCCGATATAGCCTGTTATATTTTCATATAATAATCAGTGCGAGGTTATAAAAGGCTCTACTATAATCGTAAAAACTGAGTTTTCGTATTGCCACGTTAAATAAGTTGTCAGTCCTCATCCTATGGATGAAATTAAGAGATTTGCTCGAACAAATAGTTGAAAATAGAATTAGATTTTATTACAAGATCGATTAGATATACATATTCCTTCTCTAGACGTTTAGCAAAAAGGTTCCGAGCATTTGTGTTTCTTTTACAGCATAAGCAGTTATTGCATCGTTCATACAGCCGTTTTGGAAGGCGATGCTGTTCACCGCCGCCGGTGTCTGTCGCAGCTATCTCCAGGAATAAAGAACAAAAAGCAGCTAGTCCCCGGCGGGCCCAACAGCACCGTCAGCGTCAACTCGTGTGTAAATCGTGGTGTAGTTTAACCAACCTTGCCTTCAGACTAATACATTAGGTTGTAGCGGCTATGTACACCTGGCGCCTGCGTTTCCTTCGGGTCTTCTAACGTTCCCTTGTCGGGCTCGATTGTGGGTGGCTAGAATAGCCGACAAAATTAGACAAATACGCAGGCGTCTATCGTCCTTCCCCAGTCTGTCTTATCTCCCTCTTATCAAAAGAGGGCGCTCCGAACAAAAGTTGAACTTTATGGGCCTACAAAAGTAAACCTTCCTACGATTTCACGGCATTCTCAGTGAAAACCCTGAATACACAGTTACAGTGCTTTCACCTTTCACGGTTACAAAATGACTCGCCGAATGAATTGATCAATGCTGCAGAGTCACAGAGATTGCTGGCGGTGAATTCCTACTTGAATTCCTCGATAAACAAGAGCATGACAAGCTTCCGAGTCAGGTCTGATTCGGTAATGAGCACATCACAGTGATTTCACATCCATCCAAGAACACAAGCAAAGGCGGATTTCTGTTTAAACTGAGGGGGAAGAGCTCCTAGAGAACTAGAAGGAACAGAACATTACTATTGTAAAGAGAATCATAACCAAATGGAAAAACAAGGTAATTCCAACTAAACATGTGATCGTCACATTTGCGTCCGGCGTGCTGTGAGAAACATTACAAACAAGATACCCTAAAATCAGTGTCGGAGCATTCAATCCGAACCGTCGGAGATGTTTCAAGGGCCAGAAGTACGGACATGGTTCACAAAGCTACCTGGGCCGACAACCTGTGCAACGTGCAGTGTCCACGAATATCTCTCAGATAAGTCTAATGACCAACCCCATGGTCCAAACTGGGACAGCGGGCATGCAGTTTACTCCAGAGCTTGCCCTACATTGTAAAAAACGGCATTTATACCATCACACTAAATGCGAACTTTCCCTTCCAGGAAGCGCGAAAGCGCATTGCATTCCTTCATGCCGCACGGTATACAGTTCCGGCGCGTAAGGGGACGAAGTTGCAGCAGACTCTGGCATCGCCCGGACCACAACGGGTGCGGCCGCGACAGTGCCACCCGCCACCCAGGTGAACGCAGCCAGCGCTGCTGCGCCGTCGCTCAACGAGTGTCCATCGACCTCTGGGATAGTGGCCTCCAAGGCTGTCCTTTTCGAGGCAAGGCCTACCTGGAAAGCACCCCGTTCTTGTGAGCGGAAGACCAGCGGCTGTTGGGAGTCGATGGAGAAAACTCCGAGAGAGACGGGGCAGCCAGCTCCCCAGGAGGGCCCCGATTTTCGCAAGCGCTCCAAAAGCAAACCACGCTTCACGGTGCCCGGAAAGGGTCCTGTGAAATAATCTTTGCTTTCAAGAACACACAGTATCAAACTCTGCCAAGATTAATATACGAATTATGCAAGTGATAAGTGAGAGCTCTCCTCCACAATTTTTATGACTTAACACACACCGACACGAACTCAAATCAACCCATTACCCTTGATCGGTGACCAAGGACATACCTTCGAATACTGCCGAAGCCCTTGGCATACACTTCGTGTGTTTACCAATCTCCATAATCTATTCACAATCATTGCTTCAGTACAAGCAATTAGATGGACTTAAGCCAATAAACGATAAATGCAGACCAAATCTACCTTACAACTGTCCTTTTAATATTGCCGAGCTTTGAGCTGCTTTGAACGTATATATGAACTCTGCAACGGGATTGCACATTACATCATGCGCATTGATGTAACTCGTGAACATTGCGGCAAACGTTCGTGACGCCTCTATCTATGGGCTGCTCTTTCTTTCTGTTTCTTTAGACGCGGAAAAGGCACATGACAAAGCTTGGAGATGTGGAATTTTGCGAGCGCGCTAGAAATGGGTCATGGATGAAGTATGCTTAATGTAATTGAAAGTTATCTATCACAGCTTGCATTTCGTGTTAGGGTTGGCAGTCCTCCTTACGGGTCATTTACACAAGAAGCTGGGGTGCTGCAAGGTTGGTTATTTAGCTGTACCCTTTTGATCGGTGAAATGAATTGCTTCTGTTAAATATTATGCTCCGAAAAAGATGAGAAGAAGACGAAGTGAGAAACGAGCGTGGAGCCGAGCGCGCCTGCATTTTTTTAGTTGTTTTTGCAAGCGTCGAATAAAGAAGACGTTCTCTACTTCGGCTCCGCTTCCTGGTTTTCCACATATGGTGCCGTGACCAGGATATCACATCTACAGTTGAAGACCCCTGACGATGAAGCGAGCTACCTGAAGAGGATGACCGACCGACGCGATCAACGCGACGACGCTGCGACAGAATCGAAGAACGATCCACGTCATCACGGAGCCACCGATTCCCGACGTGACGACATGGAAAGAATACGACGGAAGCGTGCTACCGTTCGAGCGGCGGTTACCAGGATCATCAACGACATGACAACTCTTATGCAGACGGAACCAACGCCATATGGTGAGCTGACCGACCATCTTAACGTATTGAAGACAAAGGAAACTATGCTTACGGACCTTGATAACGAAGTAGAAGAGCATGTTACGGATGATAACCTCGAGGATGAGCTTCAAAGCGTCGGACAGTATCAAGAATATATCGTCCTCGCGAAATCCCGCGCTGAACGCATTTTATCCGCTCAGCAAACAACGGCTGCGCACGCATCTCACGATGACTTTCATCAAGCACGCACACACGCTAAGCTACCGAAGCTCGATGTGCCGAAGTTTCAGGGTGACCCCATTAAATGGCCAGAATTTTGGGATCAATTTGAGTCTACTGTTCATCAGAACCGATATATCACCGACGTAGACAAATTGAAATATCTTCGGACCTACTTGATGGGTAAAGCGGAAGGTGTCATCAGCGGCCTGTCGACAACTAACGAGAGCTATAGCACAGCTATAGAACTTCTCAAAGAAAGATTCGGTCAGGAGTCACTGATTGTTAACGACCATATGCGTCGTCTTCTAAACCTACGTAAAGTTCGTTCTTGCGAAGATTTCGAAGGGCTTCAAAGGTTGCACGAAGAAGTGCAGACGCACGTGAGATCTCTCCATAACCTTGGCGTCGAAGAAAAAGAATATGGAGTTCTTCTGAAAACTGCTATAATACAATATCTTCCGCAAGAAATGGTACTCCGTTATAATCAGCGCATCTTGTTTTCGACAAATGCAGGCGTTACTAGTGACAAGCTAAATGAAATGTCTGTTCTTCTAGACTTCTTGAGTCTTGAAGTAAGAAGCCGGGAACAGACTATAATAATGACTTCTGACAAGAGAGAACAAGCCTCAACAGCAAAACGACAATCTAATGAGCATTTCCAAGGTTCTGCATCTATGCTAACTGTGAAACTGACTCCAGAGAGTTGTATATTATGCGGAGACGAAAATCACTCGGTGGATGTTTGCACAACGGAACTAACATTAGACGAAAAGAAAGACAAACTACGCAAATTAGGGTGTTGTTTCCGCTGCGCTCGACAATTTCACAAAGCATAGTAGCTTTGTCATTGTAGCTCCTAATGACAGTGTCATATTCCTTCTGAAACTCTGGTTCTCGATGTAGCGTTCTCTGCAATGACTCCGCTGAGAAGGTCACAATGGGCAGTACGAGTGAACATATCACGTACTATATGCCACACCGAGCAGTAGAGCGACGCGACAGAACTACGACTAACGTACGGGTGGTATTCGACGCCTCTTCTCATGCTTCAGACTCACCTTCACTTAACGACGTCTTGTGGACAGGGCCGAATTTGAACCCCAACATCCTCGACTTACTGCTGAAGTTTCGCAGCTTCAAGATTGGAATTTCCGCCGACATCGAAAAAGCGTTTCTTCAAGTATCGCTGGCTGAACGAGACCGAGACGCGTTTCGTTACTTCTGTTTTGAAGAAGGGTCTTCCAATATTGAAGAATTGCGCATGACAAGGGTTCCTTTTGGCGCCTGTAGCAGTCCATTTCTCCTGGCTGCAACTCTGCGACACCACTTCCAACTGGTAGAAGACAAATACCCGTCTACTGCCAAACTATTGAAAGATCATTTCTACGTAGATGACTTGGTTATCGGGGCACAGAACCAAGAAGCGCAGCAAGTTGTTAGCGATTGTTTCAGTATCTTGAAAGAGGCAGGAATGCATCTAACAAAGTGGACGACAAATGATGGACACTTACGAAACTTTTACAATAGTAGAGACTTAAATGTACAGTTCGGTGTAGAAAAAGAAAAGAAGATTCTTGGTCTCGTTTGGGATACCGACAAAGACATCTTAAGGCCATCACTAACGAAGATGATTGAATCATTGAGCGAACAAAGGGTTACTAAGAGACAGATCTTAAGCTTCGCCTCACTCATGTACGCTCCCTTTGGATTCTTTGCGCCGTTCGTGCTGATAGTCAAGTTATTTATACAAAAACTGTGGTTAGAGAAATACACATGGGATGCGCCTCTTCCTGAGTCCCTTCTTATAGAGTGGACAGCGTGGACTAAAGGCCTCAGAACTGTTGATCAGCTGGAAGTCAAGAGATATTTTGGTCAAAACCTCCTGGGCAAGAATGTGCAGGTTACAATACACGCTTTTAGTGACGCTAGCCCAGTTGCGTACGGCGCCGTGCTTTACCTTCAGATACGAGATTTCAAGGGAGCCACAACAGTTCAGCTACTACTAGCCAAGTCGAGAGTCGCACCTATACAAAGGATAACTGTGCCACGATTAGAACTGATGGGAGCCCTAGTTGCAGCTCGACTAGCTGCAACAGTGAAACGTGCACTAAATCTAGTGGACATTGAAACAGTTATGTGGACAGATTCTATGATCGTGATTCATTGGCTACGCGGTTCAGCGAAACGTTGGGAACAGTTCGTAGCAAACCGAGTTACAGAGATACTCTCCCTAACTGATTTGAACATGTGGAGACATTGTCCGAGTGATCAAAATCCAGCCGATTTACTGTCAAGAGGATCCACTGCGGAGCAACTCTTACAAAGTTCAATTTGGTGGAAAGGACCAAACCTTCTCTACACTGAGACGACAATCAACGAGCCCTGCTACACCAAGGATACAGTCGAAATAGAAGAAACCAACTGTACAGCAGCAGCAATGCAGGATACAGTCGGCCTAGAAGAGGAAATTACGTGTTTGAAAGCAGCTGCTCGACCAGTGCTTACAATTGTAAACATCAACGACTATAGCTCTTATAACCGACTGATGCGTATAACTGCGTGGATACAACGATTTGCTAGAAATTGCAGGTGCACAGACACCAGGAAGAAGGGACCTTTAGACGCAACTGAGGTACAAGAGGCTGAAATTTATTGGATACGTCGAACACAAGATAAAGTATTTGGACCGGATGTCAGCCGAATGGACGTTACACTCCAGCGGTTCAGACCATATCACGACGAATTAGGGCTTCTTCGCTTGGGAGGTCGTCTCCAGTTCAGCAACCTCCGGGAAAGTTCCAAGCACCCCATTCTGCTCCCTGGGACAGACACATTCACAACGCTGTTGGTCAAGAAGGAACACCAACGACTTTTACACGCTGGACTCAGTTTTCTTTTGACTGAACTGAGAGAAAACTTTTGGATATTGAGGGCCAGGCAGGTTGTAAAGAAAGTCATTCACGAATGCACAGTCTGCAGACGATATTCCTGCAAGCCATACTCGGAGTCCTTCGCGCCTCTGACAGCTGAACGTGTTCAACCCTCTCCACCTTTCGAAGTCAGTGGTATCGATTTTGCCAGACCGCTTCTACACAAAGATAACGGAGGACCAACGAAGAAGTGTTATATACTCATCTTCACATGTGCAGTCGTCAGAGCGGTTCATCTGGAGCTTGTCACCAGTCTTACTTACGACAAATTCCTGCTAGCACTTAAACGATTTGTGGCACGACGAGGAATTTGTAAGACTGTATATTCCGACAACGCCAAGACATTTAGAAAGGCCTCAAGGGAGATACAGCGACTTTATGAATTAATGAAATCACAGGAAGTACAATCGTATTTCGGAAGTCACAGGATTGTTTGGAAATTTATCACCGAACAAGCTCCCTGGTGGGGAGGATTTTCGGAACGACTCATTCGATCTGTGAAGTCTACATTGAAGAAAACACTGGGAAACAGTTTCTTTACCTTTGAAGAACTTTCGACCACGCTCTACGAAGTAGAAGCGATGATAAATTCACGACCGATAACATTTGTGCATGCAGAAGCCTCTGAACCAATGCCGCTTACGCCAAGTCATTTCCTCATAGGCCAAAGATTGACTATGCTTCCTCCAGACTTGTCGAGCACAGCATCAAAAAAGACACCGTCGTCACGCGAATTACTTCAGCGAAGATGGAAACGCAGAGAACATGTGTTAAACAATCTCTGGAACCGGTGGCGACAAGAGTACATCCAAGAACTTCGTTCAGCTCACATTAATAAAACTAGACACTGAGAATCAGTGAAGCTTGGAGACATAGTACTCATGAAAGAATTAAACTCGCCAAGACAATTGTGGAAGATTGGACAAGTGACTGAATTATTTCTGTGCAGCGACGGCAAAGTTCGCTCATGCAAAGTGCGCACTTCTAGTGGCAACACGTTACGGAGACCGGTACAGATGCTGTACCACCTAGAATCTGCTGGACAAGCTCCGTCTTGAAAAGAAACAAGCAAGCACACGCAAATTGTTTGGCCGGGAGCTGTTAAATCTATGCTCCGAAAAAGATGAGAAGAAGACGAAGTGAGAAACGAGCGTGGAGCCGAGCGCGCCTGCATTTTTTTAGTTGTTTTTGCAAGCGTCGAATAAAGAAGACTTTCTCTACTTCGGCTCCGCTTCCTGGTTTTCAACAGCTTCTGCTTATCCATATGTCACAGCATTTTATTCGGCATACGTATATGATGTATAGTTGTGTTTCAAGCCATTTGCGAGCGACACGTCCAGTTTGGCTTCAAATAAATGAGTGAATGTGCACAAGAAAACGGCTTTCAACCAAATCCTCTTAAAAGCTGATGTGTCCTTCTCACACGAAAAAGACGCTTATTTGCAGAGACCATTGTAGAACTGCATAGACAGCACATAGAAGTTACCACAGAATAGAAATTTATGGGCAGCATATTAGACCCGGAACTAATGTTCATTCCACACTAAAATACCCTCAAAAAGGCATACCTAAAAATAATGAGCCTTCTTAAAATTTTATCACATACGATATGGTACAGCGACAGTAAGCGTCTGATGAATGTGTACAAAAGTGTCGTAAATGGACGCTTAGACTATGGGGCCATAGTACATCAATCTATCAGTCCAAGCGCGTTCAAGATGCTTGACTATGCTCGCCACCTAGGTATCCGCTTGGCGACTGGTGCCTTCAGGACAAGTCCTGTAGAGTCTCTACGTTGAAGCTCAAGAGTGATCACTCCATCTTCAGAGGTCGTACTATACTTTCATGTACTTTCTGAAAGTGAACGCCAACCCCGACCATCCTGCTTATCTAGCCTTAAATGACATGAGCTCTGCAAAGCTGTTTAATCACCGACAAGGAGCTAGACAACAGATCAATGTATGTGTAAGGAAGTGGGAATTCCAATGCTCCAACATAACCTGACGGTCCCAGCGAAGTCAGTGTCGCCGTGGCAGTGACAGCTTGTAGAATACCATGCATCATTTATAGAGGTGACGCAACACCCGAAGTAGCACATTCTTAATGCATTTCATAGACATTTAGTCAAAGTACTCGCGCATAGAGCTTTACACCGATGCTTCAAAGTGGCATGGTGGCGAGTTTTATGCAGCAATCTGACCATCCTTCTGTGAAACTGATACACTGGACCCGCAAACAAGTATCTTTACGGTGAAATCCCATGCGCCTTTCTCGGCTGTAAAATATATTGCGAAATCAAAGGTTGAAAAGTAATTGTACTTATAGAAGCACTAAGCATCGTGAAAGCCTTAATGTCACTCCGTAAACACCGCAAGCATGTACTTACCGAGCTTTATTTCGTTCTTTGCACAACGCAACATATATGCCTCAGCCGGATGTTATTCTATCCTGGGTGCCCCAGCATACGGTCATCGGAGGTAATATTTTTGCTGACTTAATTGCCACATCAGTCACATGGCAAGGTAACAATGCTACCGCTGGTGTTCCTTCTTTAGATGTTACGTCTTTTCTCGGAAAGAAGCTAAGCCACCGGCTGCGTTTGTGGGATGCTGAATCAAATAGTAATCTCGACGTAATCACGCCACAGTTGGGTTTCTGGCCCTCCACAGCGAAAGCACGAGGAATTGACGTCCTGGCCTGTCGTCTGAGAATAAGACACACATACTGCACCTACAGTTTTTCGCTTACTAGTGACAAATCACCAGCCTGTGGCAGATGTGGTGTGGTGAGAAGCTGAGTGTGCTACATATCCTTATGTAGTGTCAGGAAGCCGAAACAGTGAGAAATATTCACCTCTAGCATACCGATATAATGTCCCCTCCATCCCACTAAATTTCTTGGTGAAGGACCGCTTTTTAACACCAAAGCCTTCCTAGGTTTTCCGAATGATCTTGTCTTACGTGTTATCAGCACCAAGGAATTCGTAGTGTATCTTTACGCAAGAGGATGCTGCTGATATAGTTATAGTTGTTACCACTGTTACAGCTAGTATATGTATTGTCCTTTCGGATCCATTCTACCTGTCCACAGTATACGTCATTAGTGATTGCCATAATCTTATTATATATAAATTTTACGAACTTTACGTCGATTATTTTCAGCACACTTTGAGGGCCTGACGAGGCCTACTTCGGCATTTACCAATTAGATTGCCAACTGCTTGTCGGTATTTGGCCATAGTATTTGGCCAGAACGGAAAGGTTCTGGCCAGAAAATCTCAGGGAGCACCTTTCAATCGAGTTGAAAAATTCTCGGATTTGGATGGGATTGCCTAGACATGGCTGGCATAGAGAGCATGAAATGCACTGACTTTGCGGATGTAAATAGTTTTTCTTTCTGATGCCTCCACCAGCAGTTTTAAAGTTGCGCATGTGAACATTCGCAGCCTTCGGAAACATTGGAATCAGTTTTATGCAATCATTTCATCATCTCGCCTAACGTTCGATGCTTTTGTAGTTACTGAAGTTAATATTTCTTCCGAGAGCATATCACAGTAATAATTGCCGGGTTTCCAAGCCTTCTCGTACACGCGTTCAAGCAGAAAAGGAGGAGGCATCGCAGTTTTTATAAGGAACAGATGGACAGCTTCACAGTTAACTTTTTCCTTTTCCCAAGCTGAAGTGATATCGCTGCGCTTGAGCACACCTGTTTTTTCGGGGATTCTGTTATCGGTTTTCCGACCTCCTAGGTTGTTCTTATCATAACTCGATTCCACATTGTCAACCTTATCACTCGAAGAGCACGTGTGTATCATACGTGATATCAATATTGACCTTTTGCGTCCTACTGTAGGCTTGGTCGCAGATTGCCTCGATAGCCTTTCGAAATGGGGCTTGGAATGTGTCATTTATCAAGCGACTCATGAGCAATTTTTGGCTGGTAAGCTCGCTGTGTCCTGCATTGATCACGTTATCGTTCGCGCTCAAAATCTAGCCATAAAATCCGCTATTGTAGAAATTGAACTTGCTGACCATTATTTCTTTACCGGTTCTATGAGTTATCCAGATACTGCGACAGCACCCACAGATTCCAAAAAACTAATTTCAGTGCTTAATCCGAAAATATTTCATAATGTGGTGGCTCAATGCGACTGGAAATCTTTTTTAGCAATAGAGTCTCCTGCTGCCATACATGATAAACTCAAAGAAGTGTTCAAAAACTTAAAAGAAAGTGCTACCCGAACAATACATATCAAACAACGTAACTTTGATAACAAGTGGATGTCGTCTGGCATACTCGCCGCAATAAAAGAAAAAGACTTACTGTGGGCCCAATGCAAGCGTGCCCCGAATTGTGCAGACCTACGGACCCAATTTAAGCAGCTCATAAATAATGTTACTGCTATGATCCGCTCCGCAAAGCGAATACATTTTCGAGACAAATTTAAAGCCGCTCGTTACAGTAGTAAGAAAACATGGTCGTAAATTAACAGCTTTAGAGGCACTAATACGCGAGCTGATATAATGAATTATTTTCCTTCCAGTTTATCCAGCGGCAGACAGAATATTTCTGATGAGTTTAATAATCACTTGTCTTGTGTAATGAGAAACACAAACTTACAGGTAGATTTGTGCGCTTTGCGTCACAGCATTAGTGAATCGGCATATCTGCCTTCCATTTCTCAGGAAGAGCTAATATCGATTATATTCAATTTAAAATGTAATAAATCTTCTGGAATTGATGGCATTTCCATTTATGAGTTTTATTTATGAGCACTACTTAATCGCATAATTTCAAGTGGTGAAATTCCTGTAAAGCTTAAAACAGCAATAGTTATACATCTTTATAAAAGCGGTGCGCGTAATAAAATTGAAAATTATCGCCCCATTTCAATTCTGCCTCTTATCGCTCAAATACTTGAAAAACACTTATTGTTAACAATGACAAGCTTTCTGGACGCCCACAACATTTTGTCGCCTAGTCAGTATGGTTTCCGACCCGGCAAAAGCACTCAAACACTTCTGGAACATTTATCCGATCAGTTGAATATAGCTTTCGATAATATTAAAGTTGCTTGTGCGCTCCTTCTTGATTGTAGTAAGGCTTTTAACAGTGTTCATCACGGTCTGCTGTTAAATAAGCTTTTCTTGTTAGGATTTCGGCGTGCTTGCTGGTCGTTGTTAGCAAATTTCCTTCAGGGCAGGTGTCAGGTCGTCTCAGTTGGGCAAGTTCATAGTGCATTCTCCATTATTAATGCTGGAGTTCCGCAGGGATCTATACTCAGCCCGTTATTATTTAATATTTTTGCAAAATACCTCTCTAGCGTGATACCCATTTCTCTTTTTCAATAGGCCGATGATACGATGATCGTAGCTTCTGTACATAGCTACTCTGATGCGATTGCTTCTTTCCAGTCTGCTGCCACAAAATCTATGGATTGGTTTCGAAACAACCTGATTACTATACATGTATCTCAGACGCAATTAATCTGCTTCCATAAGCCGTTAAGGACGGTAGCCCTTGACTATCCTCTAGTTTTGCATTCTTCAGATTGTTCAGCTTGTTCTTGTAGACCATTACAGTACTCATCTGTTGTAAAATATCTTGGTTTATATCTTGACAGCGACCTTTCTTGGCACAGCCGCCTTGCTTACGTTTGTAAAAAACTTCGCGCCGTATCCTGTCTACTGTGCAATATAAGATGCTACATGCCCTTATCAGTAAGGAAAACAATAACACATGCTTTAGGCTACAGTCTACTCCGGTGTGGAATAACAATTTACGGGCACTGTGCTGTCCGCTGGCACAACAGAATAAATGCGATACTGCACTCCCTCTTAAAAAACATATCTTATGATTTGAGCCTGAATGCTGACACACACCGTTTCAAAGTACTTTCGATGCCGAATTTCAACGATCTTTTAATGCAAACGGTTGTTATAAAACACTTCTGGTCTAGTTAATTCCTAGTTCCGTGCACAGCTTCCCCATGTTTAAGGCCCAGGGACCCCTTTTGGAGGCCACGTTGTTCCACAAGGTACGGCACTAGAGCTAGGGCCCATTCTGTGCCCACCTACTTCAATAAATTACCGCACTGCACCTTCTGTGCAAAAACAAAATATAAGTTAAAGATACTGCTAAGGCATATCTGTTCGTAAAGGCGCACTTGTTCCGATTATTTACCGTTATTGCTTGTGTTCGTGCACGTGATTGTGCAATTGCTTTGCACCATGACGGTCAGTCTGGTATATGGTTATGCATTATCTCATGGTAATTTTTGTTCACACGCATTGTTGTACTTCTGTGTTTCATTATGCTCAATGAAAATTCTTTTCATAGACACTGTATCAATTCTAATAACCTTTTGTGGTGTTCTATACTTGAGTTCGCTGCTTATAACTGGTCTATTAATGTACCGTGTATGGTTTTGCTGCCTCCCAGGCGCTGCCGCTCAAGCCTTCAAAGGCTTTGGCAGGCCTGTATGAATGTACTGATTGCATTATTGGTAATAAAGGTATTATTATTATTATTATTATTATTATTGGCCGTTCCGACATAAAATCCTATATCATCACCACCATCATCATCATCATAATCTGTTACCACCGGGATGGAACCCGGGTACTGTGTGCGGGAGTCAGCTGTTCTACCAGTGCGACATGCAAGTCCTTATTAGTAAACAAGGTATTTATTGCATTGAATGAAATTATGCATGTAGTGCAAATATTTGCAATAATAGGAGCAATCAGAAGAGCAGTAGCTTCCAACATGTTTTTGGCAACCAAAGCTTTCTATGTCTTTCAGGTTCTTCACTGTTGAAGACTTTCCATTCAACGGTTTTATTTGACATTTTTCAAAATTTATAGGGTCTACCTGTTTTGAACCCATAATACACGTCAACTTTTTTGCCCAGTGAGCGCTGGAGTGTAAGGGTTGCTTCACTTGAATGTGCGGCAGCTAGTTTTGTCCTTACTATTTTTTCGGGATAAATATCAGCCGGCATTACAAGCCTTCCTGCAGATGAAACTGATTCATCTCCTGAATGAATTAGTGGCGCGCTCGAAATTGCTTTCTTGACTTTGCTTATGGGGTTCATGCGAGAGATTCATTTTTCGACTGCTTTTCCGACTGTGCGTTTTCCTAACTATAATTTGTTCACTGTATCACGAAAAAACTTCACAAAGAGCTTTTGTAGAATTTCCTGCCACGGTTACTTAAATCAGTATACAGAAGATTACAAGGCCTTGATGTACTGGGTGAAAAATGCCAGTTTTGTCTTCTACAGAAACTTTTTTTACAAATTAAACACAAAAACATTGCCAGGTGAAACACGACTTCGGAAAAAGAATATTTTCATTTCTTCAATTTACTGTCGCCCTTGTGGCGTGCCTAAAACAATTGACGACTGTTTCATTGAATATAAAGATGTCATTTTATTCAAGATATGCAAGATACCTGGACATGCAAGACATAACTATAGTCAAGGAATTACGTCGATGAGTCAACGAAAGTGGCATGAGTACCACCAAACGATCATAATGCGATCACAATACAATGTGATGACAGTCAAACGACAGCTTGACGATGATGGCATGATGACAGTTGTATGAGAATGACGGCATCACCAGAGTCGGATGTGAATCTTGCAATATGACAATGGAACGACCACGACGCGATCCCGACAATCCCATGAAGAGAAACATATGACGAGGAGTCTATGACGACGATGCAGCAAGGACGATGGCATGAAAATATTATGAATACATTTAGATGACGACTAGTGTAGGTACACAATGACGTGACGATACTCTATCACACAATTTGTATAACGACGATAGCATATCGATAGTCGGATAATGTACCTTGATTAACGGAGATGGCAGTATTATGATGTCATGATGAAACCGGATAAAGCCGAAATGACAACGATGGCACCATCGAGATGGCATGACGACGACGGCATGCGGCGAAGCACATGGCGAAGCCGCAGTGACGATGATGCAACGGTCATGACGGCATTATGACCGTTGCGATACCTTATGGTCCTACTTGATAACAAGTTGAGCAACTGCGCGAGTCTAGAAGGCTCGACAACAACAGTTTGACGAGAGTAAGTTGCGAGGACTTCAATGGAATTACCACGACGGCATCACGACTAGGAGCACTTACCTTGTTGCTCGAGCAGGTAGATATCTTAGTCAACTGGGTCGGCGAAAGAGCCCAGACAGACACAGACAGACAGACAGACAGACAGACAGACAGACAGACAGACAGACAGACAGACAGACAGACAGACAGACAGACAGACAGACAGACAGACAGACAGACAGACAGACAGACAGACAGACAGACAGACAGACAGACAGACAGACAGACAGACAGACAGACAGACAGACAGACAGACAGACAGACAGACAGACAGACAGACAGACAGACAGACAGACAGACAGACAGACAGACAGACAGACAGACAGACAGACAGACAGACAGACAGACAGACAGACAGACAGACAGACAGACAGACAGACAGACAGACAGACAGACAGACAGACAGACAGACAGACAGACAGACAGACAGACAGACAGACAGACAGACAGACAGACAGACAGACAGACAGACAGACAGACAGACAGACAGACAGACAGACAGACAGACAGACAGACAGACAGACAGACAGACAGACAGACAGACAGACAGACAGACAGACAGACAGACAGACAGACAGACAGACAGACAGACAGACAGACAGACAGACAGACAGACAGACAGACAGACAGACGGACGGACGGACGGACGGACGGACGGACGGACGGACGGACGGACGGACGGACGGACGGACGGACGGACGGACGGACGGACGGACGGACGGACGGACGGACGGACGGACGGACGGACGGACGGACGGACGGACGGACGGACGGACGGACGGACGGACGGACGGACGGACGGACGGATAGATCCAAAACGGCTGAAGTAGGCAAATGATTGTATCCTTAATAATAAAGCGACAGTACCGATTCTGGCCATCATGCTGGTCCGCCACCCTTGATAGTTACAGGAGCAAGAAAGAAGTATCATGCTGACGAACGCCCTGACTCACCGCTTATCAAAATCTGGTAGTCACGTTATGGACGCCCTCCGGAATGCAGTGGATGGGATAAGAAACAGACACGCCACGCATGCGCTTATAGAGCATGCACTCCGGCAGCTCTTAAAGACACACAGGAAGAGGCCATACCGCTTTCACGGTCCCACGCAGCCAGCAGACTTCGATTGCTTGTACAGGAGATCACGCTCTATCTCCGGTGCACACCAAGCAGCCAGGCCAACCGGAGCAATCGCCAATACCACCTGCCCTCTTTGATGCATCTCTTTGTGCCAACTGGATTCCACTGAAGAGAGGCCACTCTGCTTTATCGCGTATGGCTAGGATTGACCTTAACCAAATCTTACTGATTTCACATTGAAATGGCCGACAACGCTCTCTGCAATACCTGTCTTTGCGAGGAGACGCTAGAACTAATTCTGTGCGACTGTCCTGAATATAATGTTCAGAGACAGTCCCTGGCATCCATTCTAGTGCACCTTGACAATAGACCATTGTCAGTTGCAACTATTTTCCCATATCGCCGACAGAAGACATCGCAGCTGAAGGTGACGAAGAGACTACTTCGGTCTTTGAAAGAGACGGGCTTGGACAAGCGGCTGTGACAGCGATGTCACGTACCGCGCAAGAGTGTGCTTGCTGTGTTAGGTGCTCTCTCTCTCCCTCTCACCCCATCTTATATCCCCCACATCCCGCTGCCATGTGTAGGATAGCAAACCGGTTAAGCTAAACTGGTTACACTCTCTGCCTTTCCTTCTCCACTTTTTCTTTCCTTCCTTCTAGCCTAATTATACATTAGAACATCTAAAACGCCGCAAAGTGCGTTTCGACGCAAAGGTTTTCAAGGTTGTTTATAATTCGAAGACAGAACAAATCAACTCTCTTATGCCGCGAAGAAGTGTGTGTCCCTTCCAGCGGAGACACTGCCTTCTGCCTCTACATTAAATTTCCAAGCGTTGTTCTTTCTCTGCCTTCCTGCCATATTAACCCAAAACCGACACAAGCCCAACTAGGACTCCTCTCCATTTATTCTTTCCCTAGTTTGTGGTGTTTCCCATTCCGCAATGCATGATTAGTCATGGTTAATGCGGGAACACGTACCATGAAGATACACTCCTGCTTGTTATTTTTCCTTTCTGGTTGACCGGCACTAGCTAAAGAGGAATGCGCGCATCGTTTGTTTTGAAAGTTCAGCTGTTGTCGAAAGAGGTGCGACGAGCCGTAATACTCTGGAGTAACTTGCGCCAGAGCATCATGAAAACGCTACGCTTGTTTGCTCGAAATAGTAAAACTGGGTGAGGAGTACTTTAAAGATCTAAAATCTGCTTACATGGCAATGAGGCCCACGCCTTAGCAACCACTGTCCAGAGACTTAGGTGCTTATAAATGAAAACCACGTGTTGGGGCATGAAAAATTGCCCAGAGAAACTACGGAGAAACATGCAAAGCTTTGTTGAATGTGTGCAGGTAACAAACAAATCAAGAACGTGTCATCAGACACGCTCAAGTCTCCAACGTGAGGATTTGCGATAGAATCAAAACTGGGATCAAAGTCTGTTTATTTATTCCAGTAACAAAGCAAGAATCACGGGAGATGTGTTTGCAGAAGCATTCCTTCGATGAAATAAAAGAAAATACACACGACAGTACACGCGACAACTCGTTCAGTACAAGAAGATAAAGGAAAATGACACACGGCTCTCTTTCATCGCAGAAATACACGCAATAAGAAAAAGAGAGTCCACCGGAACGTTCTGCCACCAGATTTGAACGCGTAGACTTATCTGATGTGTGCTCGTAGACGCGGCGATCTGCTGCTCGTTGATGGTGCTGATTCTTCACTGCTGATAATCATTGCGCACTCCCACCACCTTCGGTCTACTTCCGAAGGCTGTGACTTGGGGGGGGGGGGGGGGGGCATAGCCTGCCGACTCCACAGTGCAGCTGTCTTCCGATGCACGAACATGCCACCACGATTTCGAAAGCCACCTGATTGCTCCCCGTAGGTTGACTGCCAGGTTATCCCTTGCTGTGAACTGGATGTCACACGTGGAAACGGTCGGGCGACACAAGAGAATTGGAAAGCTGCTTGCCCACAGCCGTTTAGTGACGCAGCGGTTGCTACGGTGGTGGCGGCCATGTTGGGAGGAACTCATGTGTACACACTTCCTAACACCGTTTGGAGGGCGCAAGAGGTTACTTATGGAACACCAACAAACACAAATACGGACAGTGCATGCTAGTAACGAAATTCAGCAGGCGGCGAAATGCCTTCCTTCTCGAAACTCACCCACTCTGAATGAACTCCTATGTGACAACTCACATCCCTACTTTTACATAATGACTTCTTCATAACAATCCGCCATTCTTAGTCCTCCTCTACTTTAGGGCCACATGCACACGCCCTCAAAATGCATGCACAAGGGGGCAGCACTCTCGCCGTCTTATTGTAGCGTACAACCCCACGCACAACTTGGTGGGCGCGGAAGCTGCAAGTCAGCACAGCAGCTTCAGTCTCCATTGATGAGTGCACAGTGTTGCAGGAGAATGAGTTCCGTACAGATAAACAAAGTACGGTAAACACATACAAGTAAGCTTTCAAGCGCATCAAATCGCGCTCTCAGTATTGTTGTAATAATCAGTGTCAATACAGCACACAGACCAGAATATGGCACGACAGGGAACATTCAGAAAAAGAAATGCACCGCAGCAGTACCTACACCACTGACTCGGCTAAACGCTGCAAACAATGCTTTCGAACCAAGCGCATCTTTGCTCAAGCTTCCTTTAATTGAGTGGTAAAACTACATCGGAAACAAGAGAATGGAGACCAGAGGAAAACAACAACGGTACTACAATATCCATGCGGCTTGATCGATTGAACAATAAAGGTGACCCATTAAAAGCGCATACGCCCTCGTGGCTGAACAGATATATTATACATTATCGAAGCACATGTAATGCGCTACCTTCTTATGGCACAAACGCACTTTGCGAGCTATGCCATGAATGCATTGGGTATGTGCCACTCTTCAATGAAGATGTCGCTTACATAGGTCGCTCAGTATGTGCACCTGGGTTTGCAGCAAGGGACACGAAGGCACAATTATCAGCGTTAGTAGGCATAGCAGCGCCACGCTTTTCGCCACGGAGGCCACGGTCGGAATTTTCGACACCCTCATGAAATGGTGCAGCGTGTCCTGAGAAGCGTGAGGAGGAAGCCTGGTTGCTACATGACACATTTCCCAGCATTCGCTCTCACCGGTGCGTCCTGCATTTCGGAGTCCACGCATATACTTCGCGGAGTCGGTGCTAGATGGCACCAAGTAGTGTTATTAAACCGTGAAATAGGAGTGCTGCTGCAGTGTATACCTGATATGCAACTTGTTTCGACAGTGGCAATAGGCAAAGTCGCTATATTCATTTATAGGTAAAAGCATTACCGTCACTCTTCATCGTGAGATAAATTGCACAGAATTTTCAAGTACCTAAATTTACGTGAAGCTCATATTATGTTCACCCTTACATTTTGCAACATATCAACGATATTGTCAGCGCTACCCATGACTCACTCTTCCTCATCTCTACACATCATCATAATTAGCACAAATTCCTCATCTATAATTGTCATCATCAGCCGCACAGTTTCTGCTTTTTCATCGTAGCTAGAGTTCCGCTGGATTAAATGTTTCTTTATGGTGGAATGCGGTGGAATGGTGGAATGCGTCGTTCCCCGCGACCTCTCGCCCTTCCCACTGGAGCTCCGCTCGGGTCGCCGCATGCCGCCTATTGCCACGCTTGTTGAAGACAATCTGAGCACGTCCGCTACTACCACCCCAGCACAGCCTTCGGAAGCGGTCGTGCCATCCCCAACCGCCGCCGGGACCCGCCAGTCTTGGCTAGTCGGCGGGGAGGTACTTCGAGGAATGGCTCCAAAACTACAACCTGTTAAGCGACTTCAATAAGTGGGATGTCTCACAGAAGTTGCACAACATCCCCTTCTACCTCACCAATGTCGCGAAAACATGGCTTGGACCCATCAGCGAATGCACACGATCATACGTGATATCGTTCGAGAGGAACTTCACGGGCGATGCTCTTACTGTGCGCCAGAACCTGGCGTCGACCCTTCACCGACTGCCTTACACGAAGATAATCAAGCAAGAGAACGACCCTGCGTCGCGTCTAACCTACTGCAACGGCCTTTGCGTTGAACAATGGCCAACATACGGCAATGTTACGGTGCTCTCTCCGTTCACCGCGGGCTCTCTACAAACGGACCACTATCTCCCTGCGGCTTCATTGACGCCACCTGGGCGTATGCAGCCTAGCCGCTCCACTCCGCTTCCACCTCGACCCATTCGGTGATACTGCGGCTACCGCCGGCTTATCTCCCGGTTCTGTCGATGGCGTCAACAGGGTGAGCAACGTGGTTAAACATCTCAAGAGCGAACAGGCGTCCGTCAAGCAACCAGCTACCAGAGAACTTCTTAGCGCTCATAATTTCACCGATCGCCCTTTCCTTCATACCCTGCCAAACACACCTCCAAATTCTCGAGAATATCGTCGCCGGTTGCCTTCTTCATATCGTCTTTCCGTATCACGTCTCCGACCTGCTTGTCATGTCTCCAACGCTCACTCGGAAAACTCTCGGATTCAGTTTTATGAGGGGAAACTGAATCCACCGAACAGCCTTACAACTCCTCCAGAGCAAACGTCGAACCTGTTCTCATTGCTTACGCAAGGTGCGCCCGTCTAAATTCTCGCTCATACAGGTGTCGTCAATGTGATTATTAGGGCACACTTTTGTTCGCGCTTCCGGGAAGTGATCACGGGTTATTGTGACCCGTCGCTTCGTGCAGCGAGCAACGCCGTTCTTCGTCCCATCGTCGGAAGAAAAATTCGAGTATTCATTGAAGGAATACGTCATCTCATTGTTATTGCTGTGTTTTCCGAGTGTGCCCACCAAGGTATTTTAGTATGGGATTTCTTTTCTTCGGCGTCCGCTGCTGTCTCCTGTTTTGAGTCACTCGTACTACTTAATTCCACTGCTTACAACCTTCCAGATTATGAAGAACGATGGCCTACCTTTGAACGCGAACTTTCGCAGGAAAGACTACCAATATTTTGGGGCACTTAGTCAGCGAAGGTGGCATTTGACCAGACGCTGAGAAACTTTCCGCCTTCCTTGAATTTCCTCGTCCTGTGCGCCCAAAGGAGCTGTGCAGTTTTCTCGGACGGGTTTCGTACTTCCGGCGCTTCATACTCAACTTCGCTGCGCTTGCGTCTCCGCTCCATCAACTTTTCTCAAATAACGCGCTCTTTGTTTCGCCCGCTGATTGTGAAAGCACCGTTTTGACGCTCAAGCCGGCCCTGACGTCCGACCCGGTACTGTGCCACTTTGATCAAAGTGCAGCTACTATCATTCACACTGACGCCAGCAATCATGGTCTCAGTGCTGTCCTCCTGCAACGTGGCACCACCTTGCGTGAATTAGTTGTTGCTTAGGCCAGTCGGCCACTGAATGCTGCTGATAAAATTTACACCATCACCGAACAAGACTGCCTTGCTATTTAGGTAGTGGAAAAGTTTCGGCCATAGCTCTATGGCCGTCAATTTACAGTCACCGATTTCTTTCTACGCAACATCCTTTTACATCACGGAGCTCCGCGCGTTCTCCTCAGCGATGGTGGCCAAGCCTTCCTCTCGCCTCTTCTTTTCGAAGTTCTGCGCACCTCCAACACTGTTCACAAGACAACTTCGAGCTACCACCTGGAGAGCAACGCCTTGACAGTGCATTTCCATCGTACTCTATGGGATATGATTGCTATTTACATCAGCCCCAAACACACCCACTGCGATGCAATCATGCCGTTTGTGACGTCTGCATACAATACGACTGTACAACACACCACCGTCTTTTCTCCATTTTTTCCGGTCTATGGCCGCTCACCTAGTTTCGTCCTGGGCGTCTCGTTCCACGCGGCGCCCGTGTCGCCAGCATCGTCTTTTTCAGAACAATTTTTGTACCGCCTTGAAGACTGCCGTCATCGAGCCCAGAAGCGTCACTGCGACTGGGCTCACCGTGTTGTCCTTTTTTTCCCCGGGTAACGAAGTTCCTCTATGGACTCCTGTGTGCTTTCCCGGTTTACGCGAAAAATTCGCCAGTCGTGTTCTTGGACTCTACATGGTCATTGAAGAAACATCTCCGGTTAATTACCGCGTCTCACCGTTTGTAATTTCTTCCGACCACCGTTGCCCTAGTGCAGAAATTATGCATGTATGGCGCTTAAAACGGTACACTCGATGTGTTTCAGAATAAATGGTACGCGACCAGCCGGCCGCTTCCGCCGCGGGAATGATTTAGTGTCAGCGCCATCCATGACTGACTCTTCTTCATCTCTATACATTATCAGCACTTGTACAATTTACTCAACCGTATTTAACATCATCAGCCGCACAGCTTGTTCTTCCTCGTATATCTAGCTCCGCTGGATTAAACGGTTCCTTATGATATTGTTTTGCAAATGCGATGTTGCGAGTGTTTATTATGTTCAGAGTAATTAAGGTAGATGGCACAGGAGCTGCGCGGGATTTCTCCATGTCATGAAGAACAAAATTTGACATGGAATAAAAGTTAGCAGAAAAGAAATACCTCTCATCACTGTTATGCGAGCAAGTGTTTAAGTACGTGGGTAATTTGTGACAATTGAAATTCTCAAGGGAACCATTCAAAAGCTTTACCAGAATTGCGCCAATGATTCGGTAAAGTTCGATAGGCCAGTGGTGCTTTTCCAAAATATCTTCAAAAACTAAATGCTATTAACAACAAAAAAGAGCACTAGACATGGGCCGACGTCGATTTGCTCTCTGTGTGTCAAAAGAGGAATTTTTCTGTGAATTTAACAAACATTAGGGTTGGTTCATTGCTCAACAAAACTTTATCAAACAGAAATGAATACAAGAGACAACTACATCTTCTGAATGGTCAACTCAAGCATAAAAACTACGCTTGATGCTGATATGAGCAGAGCAAAAAGAAGTAAAAAGCTACTAAGCTCGACCATCTGGACGGACTTGTATGCCGTATCGAGGCTGTCCAAATTGGGAGACTTGACACTGCAGGATTGCTTGCTCTCGAAAATTCCTGTTTCACTCAATCTGCGTACCAGCATGCGGAACTCTTTCTTAAGCGCAAAATTTTTCCGAACCAGAATGCCACTCAGCGCTACACTTAGCGTATCTTTAGATTCAACGAATTCGTGAAGCTTGTGTTGCCAACACTTTGGCAACCTATCTACAAAGCAAACATGGTCCTTCTGTTTAGCACATGACAGGCAGCCGAGACTGTGTATTGTCACAAGCGACTTTCTATTCTTGGTCGCATAGAAGGCTTGGCTGAGTTTTGCGTGCAGTTTCGTATAACTGCTGTTCTCTACAACGCCGTGATGCGTCAAACTTCCCATACGGAGGCAAGGAGTGATGGATTTGCGACTTAGCGCATGGTCAAGTTCATCCAATGTATCGATAACATTCGCGGAGGATTGTACACTGAGACGTGAAACAAGTTCACTGCGGAAATAGTTTGAGAGCGGAAGGATGGCGATAAGCCAGACGCTGCGCAGAACCACTCGCGCCGATGACGATTTCCTCCTGTGGGGCATGGGTGCCGACGTTGCGTAAAATGAAGCGAGAAGCAACAGAAAGGTGTCTATTACAGAGCTGAGCCGCCAGAACTTTCTTTCTCTGAAGTCAGCGACTGTTAACACAAGTGAAACGCATATGAGTGCGGCCAGAAGGAGACACATTCCAAGTTTCGACTCAGCCACAATGTTCACAAAAGAAGTCGATACGAAGCTCACTCTTTTCACGTAGAACACATCGTCGGTCTGAGAAATATGTAGATCAGTGCTAAAATATTGGGCACTATGAGAGAAAAAGATTACCTCTGTTCCCAGGATGTCGGCGCCTCCTTCCTTGAGCGTCTCCACCACAGCAGATACACGGGTGGTGAAGAACCACTTCAACGTGACATTGTAAAAAGTGAGCGCGTCAAAGACAACTCCAACGTCCCCTGAACCGCAAGCGAAGTCTGGATTATCGTGCAAAACGCAGCCTACATATACTGCTTCATTTCTGAGCCTGCTTTGGTGTAAATGTTCTAAGTGGCCTTTTAGAGTGAAAAGGTGACATTCTCTAGCAGCCACTGGAACAGTGCGCGTTTGTAGCCGATGTGGACATCCTGTTGTGCTTCCGTTTCCCTCACACAATCTACCAATTTTGCATGGCAATGTTCTCGTGAATGACACATTCACGAAATTATTTGACGCTGTTCTTCCAGTCGGACTATCTTCAATCAAAAAGCAGTCCACCAAAGAAAAATTAACAGGATGAGTTGGGCACATATTAAGTTATCTCATTGCATTATTTCCAAGATTTAGTGCAAGCACGTTCGTCTTGACAACCGTAGCAAAATTTTTCCTAATGTACATAATAAAATTTCTACTGGGAAGCGTCCACAAAGTTGTAGCCAAAGGCAACTCGCGGACCAAACAACGATTGCATGATCTCCAGTAGTCTTTCGACGCAACCAGTGCTAGCTCTTCCTGGCGAGAAATATGCGAGCGGAGTGTAGCAAACAAGTGTTCATATTTTTGATCCGGTGTGACAGTGCGTACTGAGCAAGAAATGTGTGAAGCAATCAAGAGCAAGTAGAAGTACCTCCCACTGTTAAAAGCCATTTGATAGAGATGTAGTGCTTCGCCTAGTTGGAAAACTGTAAAAAGTATTTGAAGTAGAATCAGATAATGAACATGTCTCGCAAATAAATTTTCTCACATATTTTACATGTTTTGTAATATTTTCTGTACATAAGTAAGGACACTAAACTAGCCTCTCTCGCGACAAGGCTGTGGTTTGAATATCTTTGCCAAAAAAGTCGTACCTCTTTTGTACATTCTTACTTCTAGTTAGTTTAAGTGCTCCTGCGACAGCGAAAAGCAACTGAAGTAATGGCTATAACCAATTTCTAGCAGCCGTCCCGGTTACCTGAAATATTTTCCCAATCTCATTCTTGTAATCACAACTTCAATGATTCACAAATTTTTGCTTGTAGCATTAAAAATATCATATTGATGTAATGCCAATGGACAGTTCACGCACAAAATATCAACTCCAGTAACCGTTCACCAAATGTGTTCTAAATGAGGGATCGGCGGATCATACGTTTGCATAAGAAGACGATGTTGTGCATTGTTGATATGTAATTGTCACTTGAAAAGTATTGCAACATGTGCCTAACTTAGGAACAATTGGTGACGCCTGAAATACTTAGGCTTCGCAAAAGACAGTAAATTGCACCAAGTAGGCGATACAACCTTCGCTTCAATAAAACCTCGAAATAGTGCAAGGCAGGGCAAATTATATCGCTCCTCTACACTCAAAAGAAAACAAGTCCAACGTATCAACTAAGGTTACGTTTTCTTCAGTAGAATATAAAATATTTGACATTCACCTCAGAAGCAATAGGTATGTCATCACTATGAGCGCCTCTAGGACCTATGAAAAACAGTTTCCCTTCACTCTGAGGGGCGGTGTACCTGTGAAGAAATCCAGAAGGACGGGATAGTGCTATGAACCGGACGGTACGTCAAAGAGTCAACAATTATATAGCAAGCCTTGCAGATGTATGCACCCGTGATGACACGGATGTATTGATTGGTGTCAGGATCGCGGCCATTGTGGCCACATCTCGATGAGCGTGAAATGCCAGAAGGTTCATGAATTTTTTAGACCAATAGACGCTGCACAGCTGAGATGGCCCAGATCAATATGTAATCACCCAAATTGAGCGCGCCTCATAATCAGATACGGCTATACCTTTTTTTTTGTACTGCTGCTACTTCTTCTTCATTATCCACTGTCGCGCGTCTCCTTCGCATGTCGTTCATACGGGCACATCTAGCCCCGGGATGCCTTGTATCGTAGTTGCAAGTTTCTGCTCAGCAGCAGCTTCTTTCCTCCAAAGCAGTGTGTTTGTTGTTATCCGATTTTGTAATTTCCTGAGGGATATTTTCATTTGGTTTTTGTTTATGTTGTATAGAAGAACAATTCAGAAGCACAAACGCCGTAACATTGGCCTGAGAGAATTGCCGTGCGTTGTATTTGTCCATTTCCGAAGGTGAGAGCCTAGTCTGCCAAGGCGTAGTTTCAGACGATGCGTACAAGCGCTCATTTTTGAACACGAAATAAGGACTGCCGCAATAATCTACATGCTCTCGTCCGCTGTTCGCCTGATGTTTTCGATCCTGTGTGTCAGCCAGAAGGAAGTATCCTTTCGGATGTTTGTATTCTCCCGTAGATCGGCTCTTCTGGTGCTGCAATACCTACTCCCTGAGATGGTCATTACTTCCACGATTAGCGTCAATGCCAAGGCACACATATTTTTCTCATCCATATGCTTGGCCCTCGTTATCTCTTCTGCAACACCAATTGATGCATTAGCTCATGAAATAATCAGCATCGTCTAACAAAGAACCTCCGTCTGCTATAAAGCAGGCAGAGGCGCTCAGTCGCAACAATTCCTGACCAGGGCAGCCAGGCTAACCACACCTTTACCGCCACCACCACCTAATCCCAAAGGGACCAAACGTCTTTATTTCGATACTAATAGCTGAAATGAAACAAACATCAAGGATATATTGTTCGTATGGCAACAAGATAAGGGGCCCAGAGCATGCACGTTCATTGGTATGGTAAGTGATCGTGAGGTACACGGTTTGCCCGTGCGGTTCTAATGCCGCATCTATAGGGTCAATATCCGCTCCCTCGGAAACCGGTACCATCTAATGGCTGTTTCACACGCTGCCACTGGAATTACGAAAACCGGGGCAGTCACAGGCGTCGAAATACCGTTTTTAGAGGGCCCATGTCACATTATTACGATTTCAACAATGCGAATCGTGCGGCGCCCAGGGTTCCTTACTGCCAGGTTTCATGGCACACGCTGCATAATTCCTTTAACGTAAGGAATAAGACGTTTACATTCTAATATTGCTGACTTTTTTTTATTAGGTGCCAATAATATGCGCATTTTGTAACTTATAAACGTGGTAAAGTTGAGCTTTGTATCGGAGTGCACAATGGCGGTTTCAGAATTTCAGTGCAATAAGACACGGCGCACGTAAACAGCTGTTCGTAGTTGGTTGTTCAGAGCTTTGCGTTGTTTCCTCTGGCTTTTATGACCGTTTCAGTCTGCCGGCGCCTCAACAATCTACAAGACGACCTTTCAAGTTCATATAACTTCGCTCACCGCATGCGCAATGTTCGGAATTCGGCGGCCACAAATTCACCGTATCAGCCCAACAAGATCCTCGCGCTACCCGTAGGCAGCGTCAGCTTCTGGAGAAATGATGTGTATATTCTTGTCATTGCGCATATACGGTGCGTGCTCGTAGCTATATGCTCGCAGCCAACGCAACAACAAGCACGAAGCCGAAAGCCCGCGTCTTCCCATGAATGAAGCCGCAAATACTTCGTGTGGTTAATGAACGCGCAATTGAAATTGTGTTGTGAAATTCAAGGTTAGCGCTAGCCTCGTTCGTCCTTCGCAGTGTATGTGCTATGAATATATACTGATAGGAAACCTCTCTGAATAATTCTAAAAGCGCACAAGCAAACGCATCAAATTTTTTGAGCAGTTACCATCACTCTTATAGAAACCTGTGCGTCGTATCACAGCATTCTAAAAGACACTCTTCTTGTCCACTTTGTTGTCCTGTGTCACGCGCTGTTGGTATACTGCGTACTTTTAACAAGAAGACCATATCAGTACGTGCTATCCAATATGCAGGAACGTAGGCCCGCCGCAGGCGCACTGGCCGTAGGGTTTTTCGCCTTTTTGCTCAGCCGCCCACGCGGTTCACGGTTAGCCTGTCTTGTGGAAATATTAATATTATTATTATTTTATATTATTACATTAGATAATATATTTCACTGTAGCTTATAGCAACCATTCAGATTTGCTAAGCTAGTCCGGCATTTAAACTGTATTTGCACATCATTCTTTACGACATGTTAATGGGACTCATATCAAACTATATTGCTCAGCCTAAGAAAGTACAAATGAAAAATTGCAAAAGGGGGTACCAGCGAAACACAAAGGACGCACACACAAGGAAAAGTCGTTAGACACGGACGGACGCTTGACTTTCAACTGTATTTTATTGAAGTATACATGGCCGCACATAACCTCCAACCCATGCGCATCTTCAACTCCTCTCAAGACATGTTCATAGATCACACCTTGAGAATACATTACCACATGAAAACAAACGACACATGCGCAACTTCTGCTCCCAAGACATGTTAATGAATGTGAGTTTTTATTATACATACTTTACCTATTCGATAGGTAAGCAGGTTCCTTGTTTGTTAAAGACAAAGACGTATCACTGACAAAAATGTCTTTCTCATTTGCAATGGTAAAAGCTTCTAAGATTTCGCGTACGTATCTGGTCACACGACCAAACAATGGCACACTTTTCTTACACTTATTGCAGCCGCGGTAATGAACTGCCAAATTGCTTCCCTGGTCCCCACTTAAGAATATGTTATGTTCTTGCAAAAACTAATTAACACACCTACCTGTCTGGTCTATATAGACTTTACCACAAGCCAACGGAATGCGGTAAACCACACCAGTGTTGCACTTGATGAAGGGTGTCACGTGTTTAACTTTAGAGGCCCCTCTCTTGATCCCCTCGTTTCCAATTCTCCCGCAGAAACTAGCCAATTTCCAAAGTGCAGAAAAAAACAACGCTTGCACCTTGCCTTCCCACTACCTTCTTAATGATGTGGGAAATTTTAAGAATCTATGGTATTATCTATAGTTGCTTTCTTCGCTCTGATGTCGGTGACTGCTGGCCTACTAGACCTTATACTTTCCGCAAACCGGCTTCAGCATCAGCCTTATTGATTAAGAGAGGGAAACCTGCTGCAAGGAACCTGTAAACCTGCTTTCTCAGGCTATATGCTATGTGGTGGCAGCAGTTCTTCTACACTGCGTCCAGAAGGCGTCCAAACACTGCACCCCTCTTGACCAGATTATGCTGAATGGAATCATACGGCATTAGCGCTTTCTTATTCCCGGGAGGAGTAGAAGTTGCGCATGCGTGTGGTGTTTTCACACGGTAATGTATCTTGGAGATGTTTCCTAAGCACTTGGCTTGGGTGTAGGTTATGCGCGGCAATTTAAATTTCATTAAAGTACAGTTGAAAGTCCATTCCTTCTGTGTGTGACGCCTTTTTCTTGTGTGCGCGTCCTTTGTGTTTCGCTGGTACCCCTTTTTTTCAAGTTCATCATGCACCAACCGGCCCAAGAGCTTGCGCTAATATAAATAAACGCCTCAATGTATATTCCTATCTCGATTTCGTGAACAGATCTTATTTTTTAGAATTTTATGCCCATTTGAATTGCCGCCAATTCAATGCTCAAACCTTGAAAATATTATTCCTTTTCTTGCTGTCAAAACTCTGCTTCAATGTCGATAGCAAGCTATAACTACTCATTTCAAAAGTTTTCAGCAGTGACTATAACTTAAAGCTTATCAGTGCGCCTTTGTATGAGCACATTTAAATTTGCTTTTCCCTCTCATTAAGAGCCATTGAATGAAACGCTTCACCTTTATAAGTATCAGGCTGCAAACATTCTGCCATTTCTTCTGAGCACCTGTGCTCATCCTGTACTGCGCGTGTTTGTATCAATCTTTGGAGTTGTAATCACAATGATGTATGCAATTTTTGAAACACGTTGCAACAGACTAATTTATTGAATTTTGTTTTCAAGTCTCCAAGAAGTGGCCACGCAGTAACGATCACATTAATAAACAAAAAGAAGCTGCAGATTCAGTGCATGGGCTGGCATCTATACGAAGTGAGGTTTTTGTCAACTGGTCAGTTAAATGCTGTAAAGTAACTGCGCTTTATAAACCTGTCCTTACATTAACCAATCCAACATGACATCTTTTGCAAGGTTTGTTTATGCACCGCATACGTCGCAACCTTTGTGTCATCTAATGTTTAGGCACTACACTGTTAACTGCACATTAGCTGCAAACTGAACTTAATGTAGATGCGCACTGCGAGACTTCAACAGAGTGACGTTTGTTCAGGGAGGGATGCCGCGAGGTGTATGGAGATGATGGAATGGCACGTGTTTATGCTTTTATTTACTTATTTATATACCGTGCACGCTGCAAGGATGGCGGGTTGGGTGAGGGAGAATAAAAAAGTACTTAGAGAAGGAAGGGCACAACATTATACAATAATTAACATGGAATAACAGAAAAAATTACCTCAAATGGTAAACCAGCGAAGCTTCAATGTGCAGCCCCGACGTTTATCACTAGCTTAATTCTGACGGCTTACTAACGCATTTTCCAATTATTGTTTACGTCTCGGTTTCTTAATGAGGTTGCGCACATGTTATGCTTGGGTTTATCACATTGCTAATTTGACATACCCCACATCGCGCTTGGCATAATCAGTGTCATGTAGGGTGCAATGAGTGGTCAATTGTTTTAGTACAGCAGCTTCATCAAAGTCTTTCTGAAATATGATACGCATTCGTGTTTTGTAATGGATTAATCATAGTATTTATGACTGGGTTATGCACTGTAGTTACCAAGTGACACACCGGGGCTGCACATTTAATTTAATGAAATAGAGGGACACATTTGTGAAGCTATTGCGAAATCGCAGAGAGACTTCAGCACGAGCGCTCTGCGGCGAGAGAGAAACGACGTTACTAATTGTGTAGCCAATGACACGCCACACCTTTGCTGTGACATAATTGTGTCGTCATGATTTTGTCTTAACCCTGTCCCCCTCTGTGCACCTTCTCTGCAATAATACGTAGATAAATGCATGTGTTTTTAATGCGCAAGTATTTCTTTGCCTACCCAACAAGTGATTTGTCAGTCGGTCACGCAAGACGAAAGCGTGGCTCATTCCACCCTAAACAATGGCTCGTACCTCCGCAGTAGGGTTTCTGTGGTCGGACCACGAGTGTTTGGCCTTGGCATATGCAGCTTCACTGTAAAAAGATGAACACCTTCAGCCAGAGACCAAAACGATCATAAGGCACGATAAGAAATGAAAGTTTATTGAACATGCCGAATAAATGCTGGTTGACAAACAATAAATCAAAGCACCCCCAAAAAGGAGAAGCAATAACTGATGCGTGTGCATACAAATCACCACATGCCATGCTGTCCCAAGATTCGTCCAGTGTTGACAGAGGTTCTTCCAATACACTCTTGACATCTGAGCGTGCATGGCAGAGGAAGAATCTGGCCTTTTGTGCAGATCAGCAGCCTAGGGAAATTATAGAAGCTATATACGTAGAGACACTGAGAATTTAATCAGCCTGCCTTCCGGTAGAGATGAATGCACTTCTTCTCAGCGAACAGAGATTAATTTTCGCTTCTCCTTTTTGCGTATGTTCAGTTTATTGCTCGTCAGCCAGCATTTACTGGGCATGTACATCAAACTTTCTGTTAGATCATCTCGGTTTTCTTGTTCTTCGTATGTGTTCACTGGTGTACATATAGAATGTTTCATTTGGGCAATGTTGCAAGAGCCTACAGTGCGAAGCAGTAACAACAGGATACGCTAACTTCTAATTAAGAGGTTTATTTTGAAATTGCAGGGATTTTTAAAGGTTACCAGGAAACAGTGCAGCAAGAAAGCCTGATAAAACTTGTTCTTGATCAAACCAAACATAATCAAAAACAGGAAAGAGATAATGTAGAAATCGATATACAAGTCCAGGGGGAAAACATTGTGATCACCAAATGCGCATGTGGGTACTTTCCAAGAAACTCCCGTTGATTTTTTTTCAATGCCATGGAACTGGAAATGTGCCTGCGTACACACAGAAAATGTCAGTCTGTCTATTGGAATAAGAATAGTGTTTCTTGAATATGGCGGGCATCCTCGATTGGCAATTATAGTGATGTTTTTTCCTGCGCTTAGGATTTCTATCAGTGCTTTCTTTCTGTAGCGTTTTTATTTCTTTGGTTGGAACAAGCATCAATTTTTTATCTAGTCTTTAAAGATGGCTTTTCTTGCTCGTAAACTATAAATCACCCATTTCTACGATAAACCTTAGTTGGAAGCTAGCGCTCATCCGTCTCTAGTGTCATCCGATTGATACTGCTTTATGATATGCGCCCTTGGAACATTTGCGTGTGTGTGTGTGAGCGTGCGTACGTGTGTGTGTGGGCGTGTGCGTGTGTGTGTGTGTGTGCATGTGAAGGCGTGTGTGCGTTTGTGTGGCGCATAGATTTATACGTGAAATCGGGCCCTTGAGCGGGGGATTGTTCTTCTCCTGGGCAGCTTCATGAATTCACTAAGTACAGCGCAACAGACACGTTATTAACAAGAACAAAGTGAACACGCAGAGCGCTTCATGCTTCTCCATTGTCTATTCGTTGCGCTTTAGTTATAATGAGTACACAACAACTCGTCCAGATTTCTGTTCTTCTGTCGGGCTCATAAGCCCACTTGAGTCCTGGAATGCCTGTATAGATATATATTCTGTAATTTAATTTTTGTCCATGTGCTTCCAAGTCGTGTGTCAATTTCCTTATTTTTCTTGCAATCTTGTGTGATGTGCAAGCACCGACTGCTTCTGATGAATTCATGGACGCATGCAAAATGTTGTAGTCTGCAAATTCACACAGCAAGTGCTGCTTTTTAATTGCATTTATTTCAACTTTTCTTGGTATAGCATGTCCTGAAATGGTCCTCACTTGCATTGTGTTTAATTTTATGGAATGTCATACTACTGTTACACTGCTAGTGGCACATCAGTGTTCTATATGTGCGTGATATTTGTATCTTCATGATTAGCAACCTCCTCTGTGTGTTTGGCAGTTATAGTCTCCTGGCGCAATTGTTTGCGCCCTTATTGCACGGTATGGGCCGGTTGCGTTTAATGTTCCTTCCTCCTGACATTATTTTTCTGAAGGGAGTGGTAGTCGTCTTTGCATCTCATAAACTATCTGGCATCGCATCTTTGCGACCAGGTTCTGAGCTCTGGAGGCAAATAATTTGTTGCGCAGGCTGCAACTCTACTCTGTCTAGGTACTTGTTTATTTCCTCTTTCTCGTAGAGGTTTTCAAGGATGGTAAAGTTGGAAGTCCTGTCAGCACCCAATGCCTACATTCAATGAGTTGTCGTTCTTGTGCTTTGCTGGCAGTTCATACCACACCATACCTTGGACAGAAGTAGAGCATCTGCGATTTTCCATAGTATCTGTTCATCCGCCCCCGTGATGTCGAGATTAGTCTTTTCATCAGGTGCAGAATTTGTGTCCCGGCATGGCATAATTGTTTCACCGACGTACTAGTTCTGCCGTCTTGGACTTACACTAGCTGAGGATTTGTGTATATTGAGTTGCGGGTAATTTGTCCAGCTATGTGGAGCACAATATAGAATTTTGGAATCTTCGATAGTTATTCGATCCATCATTTTGTTGCGACGTCGATGTAACCTGACCTATCACAAGGCCAGAGGTCAGAGTGGTGATGAAAATCTGGAGTGTTGTCGAGAGCTTTTTGCATTGGTTCGATTTCTGTATAAGATAGCTTTCCCATAGACTGTAGCACACCATATACTGTAGTACTTCTAGTAGTATACCTGTGTTGTTGGTGTGGGTGGGCCAAGTGTACCACCAAAACTGATCTGAACGTTTTGGTCTTTCAAAAAGTTACGGTTGAACTTAAGTATATTACAAGAAATTTTCTGGTCATTGTTGCTCTTATTAGAGTAGCATGAGATACTATATTAAAAGCCTGTTCACTCACTTCATTCTTTCCTATGTGGTATTACAAAGTGCCCTGAAATGAAATGTCGGCTGCTTCTTGCCCACTTACATCTGCCAGATGGGACAACTCTTCAAAAAGGTTTTCTTTGTGCTGTGTGCACGATGTAGTATGAGCAGTCATCTCTTGACAATTATACATCTGTAGAATCAGCTTCCCGATAAAGTTCTTCGTATGCTTGATGATGCTTAAATGTGCAGTCTTGTTGAACAATACACATTGATGCAACGAATGTTTATACACTCGAAGCATCAGGAAAGATGCCTGTTTTACAATTGTGCCTTTTGCTTTCAATTGGTGTTAGTATTGCTTGTTAGATCTTTCATAAGCACGCCCCCATATGCAACAGTCTTTGGATGTTTAAGGGTTCAATAAATTATGATGAACTAATTGAAAGCGATCGAGCTTTTTTTACCTATGACTACCATCAAAATACGACTGCTATGGCTGGCAATTTAACGCCTCGTCTTTTGTTACCCGCAGAATGCTATAGCCACAGTGCCAGGTAAATAAACTGAACAACAATGTTGTCTAAAAAGCTGTTTCCTTTCTTTTCTTGTTTGTATGTAGGTAAAACTTACAATAAGTGTGTCAATGCAAAAAAAAAAGAGCAGTTTGTGTTTCTTTATTAAATATACCGCTTATTGCGTGTACTTGGAATGCAGAAGCTTCTTTTAAAATTGCAGGGTGATATTGTCTGGTAAGTAGCATGGTACTTCACTATTTATAAAGTAACTAATAACAGAGGATATTGTTAGGTGGGTATACGTAGTTATAAATTTGATCTCAAGCTTATTAGAAACTATTATAAGGAACATGCAAGGCATGAATATTTCTGCACACTTAATCAGCTGTGGACGTGCAAGAACCGTTTCTACTTACCAGATTCAAAGATTCGCAGGAAGGGATGCAACTGGCTGGCTTCACTGCACAGTTTTAATTTACTTTTCTTTAACGTGTCGTCTTCTACTGTTTTATCTCCACAAGAACAGGCTGTTTGCTTGCTTTTCGCATTGCTGCACGAGTTTTACATCAAGGTGCAGCAGGGTGCGCTGTCACCGTGCCACTATAGGAAGCGAATAATTTACCTAATTTACAAAGTGTAGAGTTAATTACTTTTCACAGCAAATGTAAATAAAGGGGCAGTAAGGATACAAAGTCCTCAAAATGTTCAATGTTTATTGGCTTCTGTGCAAGAAAAACAAATCACCTAAAAGAGATGCTCTTCACATGCCTGGAATATTCGAAAACAAATTGTCAACGTTGTTTTTCAAGCCACAGAGTTAATACTATCGTAGAAAATTCATTACTACAGCCCACACGTTTGCACGTTCCAATTTAATAAGTAAATCGGGCAAGGTAAACTTTCAAGATTCATTGCGAAATTCACGCTTGTAAACTGAAACGAAAATGTAACTGAACGATACCGCCTTCAGCACAACGTTGAAACTTTGTACTTTGTTGTCTTGTCATCTGCCCCTGCCCATGTAGAAATTATTTAAACTCCTCCATACGCGCAATTTTTGTATACTACTCAATAAAAAAATCTTTTGACGACCCCGAAAGGCCATGTCGTCTCGTGGGAATCGAACACGTCGTAGTATTTAGAACTCGGAAAGTGTGCCAAGCAAACATAAAAATGCACTTAATTTTCTGCGTATCGTGTCAACGAACGCATAGAAATAGAACGGTACTTACGGCACCAGCTTTTTTATTCTCCGTTCGCGTGCGTACGGAATTGGACCATCCATGTCTCCGCGCATTGCACGTTTTGAGCTAGACGCATGTCCTAAATCAAACTGGCCAAATAGCTCTCCGCGCAGTTTTGATGGAAAATAGCAGTGGTCGCTTCGACGATGCGTCTGTGCGACCAACCGATTCGTCTTCGTCGAAAATCGGGAGGTCGGCAATGCGACTGCGAGTTTCCTCGCAAACGATGGAAATGACATTTCCAGTGCGACGAAAATCGCATCATGGGAAGCAGGCTTAAGATGCTGGTCGACTACGTCATCGACCGCCAGCCGACGACGAAACGTGTGCGCCCTCCGCATACGATCACTGTCCATGGCAAGGATAGCTATGAAAGCAGTCCTAACAAAGAAATGCGGAAAAAAGCCGTAGTTGCCGACACTCCAAAGTTATGATCGAAAACTTCACTACGTAGCAACCACGCGTGCAATTTTGCAGCCTATCAAACTTTGACGTCGTATCAGCGTTCATCGCTTCTACATGGCTTCTCCTTGCCTGCTGATAAAACGCGATGGTGCTTCACGGCAGGTCCAGAATTAGTTTTACGGGGTCAGGCGGCCGCATTCCGAAAAGAGCGAAATGTGCAAGGGTGCGCGCATATAAATTTTGGACACGGGTAGTAACTCATAGGTTGGTGATGCCAAAGCCTGGAGCCTCGAACTACGCTCCCTGTCATAACCCAAATGGCACATCATAGAAGTGAAATCTGATCAGTCAAAATCCCTGAAAATCTCAGCGCCAACGTTGCCACAACCTTAACCCATTAAAGACCAGCGTGACCATATGGTCACGTTAGTCTGCACAGTGGATTTCATTTAATTCAGATTAACAAAAGGCCCCCAAAATCAGCTTTGACATGCCGTTAGACAGATGAGAGTTCCCTTTATGGATATCAAGTGGCAGCAGGGGTCAGTCGTTTTGTGGGAGCCCTTCGCAAAAGCGGGAATAAGTGTTGCTGCGCGAGTAGCGTCGCCATGCATCACTCCAAGAGGTAATGTGTTTTTTTTTCCGCTACTTTCTTAAGCAATAGTCCGATATCCTTGCCTCCACATTGCTCTTCTAATATGTGACCTTCGATGACGATTTGTGAAAAATTTATGTTTGATTTATCCATCAACGAGCGTGTTATCTTGCGCGTTGCCACATGGTCACGCTGGGCCTTTAGGCTACCTAACTTTTCTTTTTTTTTTCTAAACTGCATTCTCATCTCTTGCACGGCTGCTGCCGCATTCCCGCAGTGGTTATTTCTTATTTTATTGTCTGAATAGGTTGATGTTGGAATAAATAGCGAAGATACTCGAAGAAGACGATGACGACGTGTCAGTGATTTATATCGACCCGCGAGAGGCTAGCACCTATTCGGATGAAGAGTTGGCCAATGAAGACTCAGGCGGGCTCATTGACAATCTAATCTGGCGGCAGCTATGAGCCGGCGCTGAAACTCTTTTTTCTGATGGACGCCGCATTGGTGGATCCGACTCGGATGATGACGACCCCAGGCGGGCAAGATGACGGAACATGAGAGGTTTCTTCTGCCGCAGTTGATGCGGCCATTCCTGGGAAATTATCGACTGCTTCTAAGTGGACGAACGGTGATCTCCAGAAAAGCCTTGGCATATTTCCCTACCCAAACTTTGCTGCTTACAGGGGCTTTTCCTCTGTTGAGTTGTTCGAAATCTTTTTTGACGAAGCCGTCGTGGAGCTGCTAGTCGAACAAACAAGAAAGTATGCGTTATTGTTCAATATGCCCGGTCCGGAGGTTACCAAAGAAGAATTAGGTTTTCTTGGAGTGCTCGTTTTGTCTGGCTATAACCACTTGCCAAGGAAAAAGTGGTATTGGGACAGCGGCTTGTATATGCGCAACACGATGGCCTACAATGTTATCGCTTCGTACAGATAATGCGATTCCTGCACTGTGCGAAATGCAAGCCTAACGCTTAGTGACAAGTTGGCAATGTTGCGTCAATTGATGGCACTATTGAAAGCAAGGATTCTAGAGCACTTTCAACCTGTGCGTCACCTGAGCTATGACGAAAGTATGAATGAGTATTATGGTCGTCATCTCTTTAAACAGTTTATACGCGGAAAGCCTATCCGCTTCGGGTATAAAATATGCTGCCTAAATGCCAAGAACGGATACCTTGTAAACTTCAAAGTGTATCAAGGCAAGCAGGGGATTCCGGAACATCTGAAAAACATGAAAAGGACTTCGGAAAAGCAGCGGCGCCACTTCTTCAAATGGTGGATGAACTCGCAGCAGAGACGCACGACCTTCCTTTCTTTTTCTACTTTGATAATTTATTCACAGGCATGCCGCTATTGGGGCATCTCAAGGCACAGGGCTATATACGAAGGCACGGACACAGTGAAGCAGAACCATGTTCCCAAAGAGTGCCCTATCGCTCGACCCCAATTCGTCATGCGCCAACCTCGCGGGCACGAAGAGCCCGTGCTGAGTGACAATGGGATAATTGTTGTCCGCTGGACGGACAATTCTGTAGTAACGATTATAAGCACCATTTCCGGCGTAGAGCAAATTCGTCTGCAGACAGGTACTCTCGTGTTCAGAAGAAGCAAATCGAGGTGGCCCGCAAAATACACTGTTTCTCAGTACAAGTTTTATGAGAGGTACGGACCAGATTGATGCAAAGGTAGGCGCCCACGGGATTGTAATCTATGGCAAAAAGTGGTGGTGGCCGATTTTCACTTGACTTTGTGATGTATCTATCAGCAACGCTTGGGCGCTAATTCGTAGCACAGCGTTCAACATCACGCAGGTGAACTTCCGCAGGCACATTGCAAAAAGCTACCTGATGCGATGGGACAATAAGCATAGAGGACCTGGTCAACGCAGAATCCCAAAGACTGGTGATGTCCTGACTGGTACACGGTATGACTAAGGGGCCCACTTTGTTGCACCAATACCTAATAGCAAGAGGTGGAGGTGTGCATGAGATAATCGCAACAGCGCAGTGCACACACAATGCACAAAGTATGACGACGGCATTGTATTCCATGATTCAAACCATATCACACTAAATAAGTGCTCGGCTATTCGCTATGTATGTTTTTTGTGATGTTTCACGGCTTGGAATAAATGTTTTTCACTTTGCGTATTTTGCTGTAGCGTAAGGGCCTAGTGCGACCATATGGTCACGGGCTATATTTCAAAAACTAATTAGGTAAGAGTAATAATTTTTTGTATGTGAAATATTAGTACAAAGATAAGTTATTATATAAAAGTTATTTCAATATAGCAAGAAAAAAAAGAAACCGGTCCCTAATGGGTTAACCTCATAAGAACTGACGCTCAAGTGCACGTTAGAATACTGCAAAGCACCGTGCACAAAGCGCATAGCGGCTCAACATTGTAGTTGGCTTCAGATCAAATCGGTTCAAGTCGTCGATGTTGCGACGCTGACGCAATTAAGTGGAGAGCAGTCGCTGCACATGTCTCAATGATGCCAAGGTGGGGGTGTTGGGATCCAAGCGGCGGCCGGTGCCGCTCTGCTAACGTGCGAATGCGGCCTCACAGTACGAAGCGAACCCCGACTCAAGAGCAATAGTCCGTTAAGATTGCGCACGAATTTTGGGTGTTATAAAACGCCTTCAAAATACTCTTATGTTCCCTGTAGCAAGGATGCCTCTCCCTATTATTTGCGGTCACCCCTGGCCGGCGCTAGCTAATTCCTAGTTATGCCTGCAAATCTACTGTTAGGAAGAGCTGTCGCCTGTAATGCGATGGGGGTTGTTTCGGCTGCAAACAGCTAGTTCGTTTTCCTTTAATTTATCATTGAAACACTTCAAATAAAAATACAGACACCTTCCCCTAGGCTCTTCTTAGCTTCTTTTTTGTTGAATTCATGTAGCTGTGAATACCAAAACTCGGGCCCTTACTTATTACTAATCAGTTATTCGATTAACAACTTAGTTTACCGAAAATATCTCAACAACCCTGTATACGCAGGTTGTATACCACAAGCGTGAGTGAAAAAACAAGCTTGTTGATGTTCGCAAAAAATTACTCACTTTCGGCTTTGAAGTGAGTCGGGCTTGCATAAAGAACAGTATTTAAAGGAAAATTGTTCCACTCTACGGCGATCTTGATAATAACGATTATGCGTGTGTGGTGGTGCGCGCACAGGGAGGATATATATCTTTCACATTGGTGATCCGCTGAGAAATGCCGTGAGATAGATTGATTTGCGAAGAGTTGCGCAAGACATGATAAAACGTAGGGCAGACTGAAGGCCGGCAATTAGGCGTCGTAAATAAAGGCTCGGAAAGCGTGTGTTTATTTGATTATGACGGTTGTTTGAATAGAGTAAAAGTAATCACAATATATGACTCTATCCGCGCGGCGTTGTATCGGTTCAAAAGGGAGGTGAGAAAGTGTTCAGCAGGATCCCAAACAGTGCTGCCGTATTTTAATTTTGGTCGGAGTGATGTTATCTAAGCTAGCAGTTTTGCAGAAGGGCTGACGTTACTTCCGCCTGAGGTTACCTCATGTTCGCTTACCATGAGGGTAAACTTAGGTATCTGAGTCGCCCAAACAAGGCCGTGGTAGATATTAATGCCTGAGTACGTTACGCAAGAGTGCGAGTGATGCCGTTGGCATTAGGTTTTATATACATTATATTTATACATATTTCAGAAGCGCAACCTCGCGGATAGCTATGCTCTATTTCCCCAACAGCGTCCATCTGTGCACCGACCGATCTTTTGTCGGTCCACCGACAAGAACTGTTGCGTAAATACACGAAAGGTTACTCCCAAGTTGTGCTTCTCATCTTTCCAATAATGTTTTGCAGATCATATAATAACATGCAGGCACATACCCTACCGGGTTGGGGGTGGGGCGAGGGGCTAGGGCCCTCCCCCCTGCAAGTCAGGGTAATACCTCCCCCCCCCCCCGTCCATGCCACCACTGCTCTTACACATTCCTAAAGCGCCGCCAAATCTAGCTTAAGTGTTCGCAGCTATTTGGTGGTTAACAATTTGCTGCCTCTCTCACTCTTTTCGGATGGCGGCAGTCATTGGCACCTCCTGGAATGTGAAAGCCAGTCGGCTCATCGATCGGATCCCACGTGGTTAACTTGAGATGCATTCAGCTGTCTACATCTATTCCAACGATCACGCGTATCGCTGTTGCTTCGTTAGTTCAATGTTCTTTGTTTATATTCATCCAGGTATCAAGAAAAGGACTCAGTTCGTAGAAATATGGTCTGTATGCTCTTAGAAAGAGCTGCGGCCGGAGAAAATGTCACCTGCGTTTTACATTTCCTTTTGCCTGATTACTTCTTCGAGTGATGGCTCGCCGTGACGCTGGCAGATCCTCGAACCATATACTGGTGATATCGGTTAGAAAAGTGGAAAATAAGATTATACGAAACAGCGTGCGTCATCGAAACCTGAAGTAACCCTAAAACTCATCAGCAATGTGAATCTCACCTGTTTCCTCGTATGATTTTTCCCTAATTGTACAGCACCTCTCGAGCAAATTGACAATTGGAAGCAAGAGTCGCAAGGAGTTCAGAGAGAGAGAATAGGATGCATTGAAAGGTAGGGAGGGTAACCAGAGGGAGTTCCGGTTAGCTACCCTGCACGGGGGAAGGAGGAAGAGGACAAAACAAAAAAGAGAGTAGAAGGGGGAGGTAGAGAGAAACAGAGACGAGCACGAACAAACCGCGTACACTACAGAGCTGTAGGGGGCAGCGTTATTACAGTTTATCGTGAAGCCCCGCAGACCACAGGAAACTTAAAAAAATATTAGAAAATCCAGAAATTCCGTGATCTACTAAGGAAAGAGCCTCCGCAACAGCCAAACCGGAAGGAAAGGAAAAAATTAAGAAATTTTCCAGTTTTTTGCGAAAATATTTATGAATCAACCTCTGTTTATAAAAAATGATATCGAGAAAACACCGCCAGAAGTGGATGATTATTCCGTGTTGTTTGAATGGCGTTTCTGCCGTTATTATGCGAGCTGCCTGAAGTAACCACATTTCTTCTGTGCTTATGTGGTTTTTTTTAACCTCCTCGGGCGGGCGCAGTACGTCCAGAACCGTAGCGCCCGGAATTCTACGTGGTTGTGCGGGAGGGCGGTCACGAATTATTACTTAACTTCGAAAATAACAATACGTGTCGCCTTTGGCACTTGGTATAGCAGGAAACGACGGTATCAAAAGAACTGTAATTGTGCGACAAATATATATTTCTCTGTAATTCTTCCAGACCAAATTGAGGAAACGCTGCCAGAAATATTTGTTTTTAAATTTCGCTTGTTTAGTTGTTCTTGGCAGTGTTCTTCCTGCGCTTCTTTCATGCGTGAGTTCCTTTGATATGGTTCCTTGTTTGGAATGCAAAGGAGACGTGCATATCACAGGTGCACCTGTGAGATAAGCCTGATCTCATTTTATTGCGCGTGTACAGATCATTTCCAAACAAAAGTTATCTTCGGGTTGGCGCCCCCCTTGAACCAAAAGACTGGGTGCGTGCTGATGAAATGCATATATATATATATATATATATATATATATATTTATTTATATATGTTTCAAAAAGTTCTTTCCACACGAAATATAGACGTAAGCTCAAGCTCAAGGTACACATCAGCATGAAAAAGCGGACCTATTGAGACGGCGCTGGCAACATTGTACGGATAGTAAAAACGTGGACATTAAGATTAAGAGCAAAACACAAATAACTTTGCTTATTAGGCGAGCCATGTAGGTCAGCTGCTTAAGCGAAATAGGCTAGCGAAACATTAGTGCTAGCTTCCATACACAACGCATCCTGATGTCAAAAACGCACGCCAGTCGCCTAATATTACACAACTAAATATTGCTTGGAAGAAGTGTACTTGAAATATGTATGCTTGGAAGAAGTATTCAAGCTAATAAACTTCGAAGGCTTAGGAGTGCGGATCATTGGCGAATATGTCAGCAACCCGATGGCAATTTTCTGTTCAGTAAAGCTGGGGACAAATTGCAACAAATGATTGGGGACCTCAACACAGAATCTGTATAAGTGAAGTTGAAGATTAATATTCAGAACACAAAGATGCTGATTATCTGCCAAGGAAGCAAGAGTTCAGGATCGCCAGTGAGCCTCCAGAGTCTGTGAAGGAGTACGTTTACCTAGGTCAATTACTCACAGGGGACCGTGGTCTTGAGAAGGAGATTTACAGAAAAATAAAACAGGCTTGGAGTCCATAAGGCAGACATTTCCAGATTCCAACTGGAAGATTATTATTATTGTTGAAAGAAGGGTGTAAAATCAATGGATTCTAGGGAATGCATTCTAATCGAAGCCTATTGCCAAGAATTGAGCAAACAGCAGTGGAACGAGGTTTGCTCGGCAGTCGGCGGACAGATTCGTACGGGAGGCAAATGCAACCTCCTGAAGCAACTGTTGGTTGACTCACAATCCAAAAACAATCAGTGCCTAGCTATTGGTATAATAATCCACTATCTTAAAGGGAATGGGCTAGCAGATATCGACATACTACCGAGCCTAGCAGACAGGTATCCCCCAGTATGCCAATCGGAGAGGAGCTCTACGCCCACCAATAGAGGAACTCGACGCCCCGCTCACTAAACCAGAAGTCAGAAAGGTGCTACACGAGCGAAACGGGCACTCGGCGCCCACTTCGGATGCAATCTCCAACAGACTTCTGCGTAACTTTGATAAGAATTCAATCGAGCAGCTTACGCAGAAGATCAACCGCAAGCGGGAGACTGGCTGGGTCCCAGAGGACTGGAATATGGCATCTGTGGTCCTCTTCTCGAAATCAGGTAAAGCACTCACACCCGAGACCCTCGGACCAATCTCCCTCACGTCCTGCGTGGGCAAGGTGGCTGAGCACGGCTTGCATGGCATAGTGACGAGATACATCGAGTAACGAGAAGTGTTCCCATATAACATGGTAGGTTTCAGGCGCTGTCTATCACCGCTGGATGTCATGCTTCTCAGGAAAAGGTAGATCATCGACGTGAACACCAGGGATGGGAGAGGTATTTTGGCGTTAGATCTCGCCGAAGCCTTAGACACCATCACACACCGATTCATTCTGGTATCCATCTCGCACCTAAACTTAGGGAAACGCTTTCACGCTTACTTCAGCTCTTTCTTAAGGGGCCGTAAAGTCTCTATTAAAATCGGTCAACCAAGACCCTACGAGTTCAAGTTAGCGGTTATGGGCACTCCGCAGGGTACTGTTGTCTCGTCTCTCTTTTTCAGCATAGCGATGAAAGACCTCTCAGAAAGGCTGGCTCGGGTCGGGGTGCGAATTATGCGCTCTATGCGGACGACATCGCCGTTTGGAGTGGTGGGGGCCCCGAGGGGGCCTCGGAGCGCACCCTTCAGGAGGCCTTAGATGTTTGCGAACAGTACTTAAAACGGACGGGACTCTGTCTGTAACCATCAAATTCAGAACTACTGCTTTATCGACCAGATCGCAGGGGCAAGATACACTCTACCGCTCTCGACAAGATTCCTAGTACCCTTTACGCAGAATCGGGCCAGATGATACCCTGAGTCGAATAAGTCAGGCATCTAGGTCTGATACTAAATGCAAAGGCAAGCAACAATCAAACTGACGTCCGCGTCAAGGGAAAGACGGAACACATGCTCCGATTAATCACAAGAGTCTCAAACAGCAGAGGCGGCCTCAGTGAAAGTAATCTCCTTAGGCTTTATCTTGGGTTCCTCATGATCACATGAGCTACGTAGCATCGGCGCTCAACTGGTCTCGCTCGGAGGAGGCTAAAATTTATGCGCTGATGATCATGTATTTCATTCCTGGTACAATTCTATAAGGAGGAGGCAGAGCTATAACGGCCTTAAAAATGCTGTCATCATCGTCTGTCTTGTCCCAGTTTTGAAGCAAAGCTTTCTTTGCCTCTTCCTTTGAATTTCCCATTGCTGCTACAGCTGCTGCTGCTGCTGCGGGCTGCTGCGGCTGCTGCTGTACGTCACGCCACTAACATCGGTCGCGCCAGGACGTAGTTGAGACATACGCCACTAATACCGGCCAAATCGGGACGTGATCGAGTCTTCGCCATGTCCAAAAACACAAAAGGCATGCGCTGTAGGTTTTTGCTTCATGACATTTGTGTATAAGCTCACATTCTCACAATTCCGAGGAATAACTTTGGAAAGAATGTAAAATAAGGTATGCGCCACGTGGAGGGCCTGCGCGGTGGGGTTCAGATTGATTAATCGCCACGTGACGCCCGCGGCATCAACACTGGATTTCCTGCGACATGGTGCCCTTATGGCAGGCCCGTTAGTACATGACAGGATTCTCTCACAAAAGACCACCAGAGGAGCTCGTGTCAAGACTTATGTCGCGTCGCATCTGCACAATGCCCTCTGGACGCCTAACTAGGCGTGACCCCTCACAAATACTGTGCAGGGGCTGCCACGCTTGTCTCCATGCTCAGCCGCAACAGCAACGGCAGCAGAGGGAGGTGGTGGGAAGAATGTTAGCGAGAAATAGAGAGACAAAGAGAGAGGAGGCTGTTTGGTGAGTTTTGACGCTACAACTCAGAATGGCGCCGAAGCGGGCACTTAGTGCCGACTAGACGAAGGCTCACATAAAGCATCGAGCGGAGCAAGAACAACAAACACTATCGGAGCAGGTAAGGTAACATTTCACATGCCGTCAAGACTGTCGTATTCCTTTAATATATTACCCCCAAGAAACGTCAATCAACGGGAACTGCAGACAGAGCTTCGCTTACACTGATTCCCACAGTGCGTGGGATCTGCTTATGTTTTTCCATTAGCATTGTTCGCGCTAGTAACTGTGTCACATCAACTGCATCAACACAAACTAGCTCAACTCTTTTCGTTAATTACATGTACAAACAGGCTTTGTCAATCATGGGATGATTATGTTCCAGGAAGCAGCAACAAAGCAGGTTCCGATGTTATAAAATAAGCACGAAAGCCTAGAAAGTGGGTTAAATAGGCTGATTTTTCTCAAGACATGTTCCGCTCTTGTATGGAAGCTATATCATAGATTTTCTTTTTCTGGCGTCTTCATCCTCACTTGCTGCTTCATTGTTTTCATCCACCTGGTATTTATCTGCATCTAACCCTGATATTTTACCCTCAGAAGTTCAAAGCGTTTTGCAATCGTCTATGCGTCGTTGGGGATTCTCAGTTTTGAAGGCTGCCTAGTGACGTCGAGTCGAACGTGCTACCAGGACGGTGTCCGGAAACTTCTAATCATCTTCCAGCAAGACACTCATTTGCGGGTCCAAGTAGGGCTGATCCTCAAGGAGGAAATTTCACTTTTGCTTATTTAGCATATTTACATGGGAAGTGCCGTATGAGACGAAAGATAAACAGAACAGCTCTCGAATGAAGAAAATCAAAATGATAACACTCAGTCTTCTGAATATAGCATGTTGCTCTCTTTAGTGATTGGGTTACTCAGTTGCTTATGTGAGAGTAACGAGCGAAAACACCGGCGACAAATCGACCCACGCACTTGTTCACTAGAGGCTCCAACTTTTACGACCTCACGAAGAAAAATGTTTTTCCCTTTCTTGTTACTGTTTCTTGTTTTGCTGCATGCATTGCAAGTGACGTCACCTTTATTTTGACGGCGAGGAGAGGCACAGCGGATGCCTTTACTCCATAGTTGTCTTCTTCCATTGCATTACTCGCCATTTGAGCACAGCGTCGCTCAATCCGATGGGAACATAAGTTTAGTTCTCCAAAGATACTAGTTTTGGAAGAATTAACAGACTCCTTTTCACACCTAATGAACATGCCTAGAACGCACGCTTTTTTTTGACGCTACCACGACTTCACACGCACTTCACGTGAACACGAGCGCATGTGTTTAGCCAATCCACTGAGGGCAATTGCTTGGTCATCAGGCCGACGATAGCCGCTGTGTTTCAATATGGTGCCGGTATTTGGGCTGCGACGGCCAAGATTTTTTTCAAAGAGTCAAATATATGGGGCTTTACCTTCCAAAACTGCTCTCTGATTATGAGGCACGCCGTAGTGGAAGACTCCGGTAATTTCGACCACGTGAGGTCCTTTAACGTGCACCTAAATCTAAGTACACAGGTGTTTTCGCATTTCGTCCCCATCGAAATGCGGCCGCCGTTGCCGGGATTCGATCCCGCGATCTCGTGCTCAGCAGCCCAACACCATAGCCAATAAGCAAGCACGGCGGGTCTTCGAAAAATCATGGACAGCAGGCGTGCCAATCGCCAGATCCAACAATCTCTTGGATCTATTTTTCTCTGTCCATTGCGTAGTTCAAGCTCTTAAATTCTAGATAATATTCATTTTAATACACACACCTGCAATGCAAGCGAATATCTGAATAGGCCACAGGTCCTTCTTTGCAGACACGCCAAGCATTAAGGATACCGAGCGGGAGGTGACAAAAAAGGGAGAGTTACAAATAATAATAAATATTACTGTTTGTTCATATTCTAAAGGCTAATCATAGCAAACAATACAGAAAAATGGCCAGTACAGAAGTGTTACAAACGCGCAAATTATAGAAGATGCTAAATATTGTAAAGAGTCTGTCTTGCAGAGTCGATACTCGACATTGCGATGTCCTTAGCGTAACAGGACACCAGCCGTTGGGCCAGGCAGGTCTTGTCGTCTCCTGGCTGCCATAGCATAGGAAGCACCCATCATATAGGTGGCCTTCGTAGCCAGAAGAGTGCACCATGAGTTTTGGCCAAGCTTTTAAACGGTTCTCTCTGAACAGAGACGTATCCGACTACCTCCTTCGATTGCTGTTGCCTATAAAACATCAGTCAGATCATCCTCTGATTGTACTGATGCTGTTGGGTTTATTTTCACGAAAGTACACACTAGCGAAACGAGAGGCACAAACAAATGTACTAAGATGTTCTGAAACCAATATAGACACATACGCGCCCACAGAATCCTTAACCGGGTGATGAAGAACTTAATACATAACCGTGTAACAAAAGATAGTGATAACTGCTGTGCGTGGCAAGCACATGACCTCCCCGTCATCAAGGTAGTCCAGCAAAAGAAAACCTAATTTGACGCCATATTAGAACTATTCATGTTTCCTTCACCGAGACCTAACATGAAGAACTAGATTAGTAAAAATTATAAAGCACTGACGTTACTTAGTACGCACTATGTATTCACTGATGGCTACATTGTACGCTATACTTTATTTCTACAACATACGGAAGCTTTTTCGACCCCGTCCTCTCTGTCATTTCTCGAAACTTCACCATAATGCACTAATGTCACTGAATGAGGATTATGTTAAAAAAAAATTCCGAAGATTCATCGCAATTCAAATACTTTCAGTAAGCAACGCAACAAGGGCCCCGGTTCTAACAACATACGCATTTACTACACAAGGTCATAACTTCCTTGCGGCGGGGCGGAAGTTTCGACTTTCATCCAGAATTTCTATGCAATGTCATTCAATATACTCAAGTACCGTGTCTCGAATAGCCCTTGACATTGCTATGACAAACCACGTAATTTAGTGTAACTTGTGCTTTTCAAAACATTTATTTTCTCACAATTATTTGTGAAAAGAGCGAGCGTAGGAAGTAAGGCAATGTAGAAATACAGAGACCTCGATTGTACTATAACGCACGTATTATGTTTACTGCAATATTATTTCCGCATCGCTTAAGAAAATACAGTCAGTGTAACTACCAAGCTCCAAATATTCACTGCTGCATACGTGGATGGCTTTCTATGCCGAGAATCCTACAGCGGATATGATATAAGGGATTAAAGGCTTAGAGAATGACACCACCTTAAATGGCGAAAAATACTCCGGTATTTACTTTAGACAGTACATTATTTTTACTTGAACAGAGACACACCTTCCGACCCATGTAGTACACTGTACTAAATTTTCGTTGTTATACGTAGAAATTGCTTGTAAAATAAGGAGAATCTGTCATTTAAAAAAATCCAGCAAGAGCTTTCGGCAAAATACGGAAATTCTCCCACTTTTACTTTTTACGGACGTTTCACTTGTAATAATAGTCGCTGCGTTGTTATGCCCGAAACAGACCAAATTCCGTATTTTTGATATGTGAACATCTGTATTTTTTCGCGAGCAAACCATGCAAGGTGATGAACGAGCGCTTGTGCACACAGAGCTGCATCTGACAATATGGTATTGAACACGCAAACTGCACACATTAGAAGAGGCGTAAAATGTGTGGGCGTTAGAATTGTACCGAAATGTGCAATAACAGTTCGTTTGCATAGATATATTTTTGCACCCTCTATATGAATCGCAGTTGGCCGCGCACACGGACCTTGTGACGACATTTCCGCATGTATATTTGTGTGTTTGCGAAGTTTTCACAATATTTGTTGTCAACATCCTGTCAATATTTTCACGGCCAATGCGTGAGCACGCATTTGAGTACGGGATCAGAATGCACAATCATGTTTTCGTCAATTCAACCACGAAAAACTGCCTTTTATTGCGTATATTGCGTTAAGGGTAAGACCTATATATGCTATGTGTGTTAATCGCCTGAAGAACCACCATTATTGGTTTCTTTAGTCAAACGTGAGGTTAATATACGGAACAGCTTGAACTAATATTGTAGGTTATAGCAGAAAATAACCACGGTACAATATTGATGGCCGGCCTATTTCTGTTTTACATGCAAGCGTTCGATGCAGAAACATCGGCTTTAGGAACTTGCATAACAACTTTTTAAAATCACATTGATTGCTGTAGTGCTCTTTCCCGAAGTCAGCTAGAAGCAGCTCAGAGGCGTCCCTGGAAAAATGCTAGGCTCTTCCTGTGTTTCCTCGGTAACGCCGATCAATTCTGCTGTTCATGGAAGCCTGAATTTGTAAAGATCGAAAACAAATTAACACTTTGTTCGTGCCACCAGGCTCTTGGAACTGTTTGTTGATTGCATGTTTATATCTGCACATTCATTTCTTATCATCACTGGATGCGTTCAGAGTACATTATCATAACGGGGGTACCGTTGGGACAAACGAAAAAAAGACAATGAATGCTATGCAAAAAAAAAATTCAATATTAGTGTCAGTACCAGTCACACAACATGTGTCAGTACAAGTAAAAAAAATACAAGATAAGAAGTGGAGTGGGTGTTCGTCAACACTTCTTCATCATGACTTCGTTTCACGCAAATGTCTCCTCACTAAGGTGGCAATCCTCTAACTCGACGCGGTAAAAATAGTGTTAGCTAAGTGGTCCCACTCACACATTTAGTGTAGAAAAAGAATTCCTGGCTCCTTCGTAACCTGGACTAGATGTAAGCTTGAAATGGCAAACAGCAAAGCAGATTGGTTGGAGATGATACCAACCACAATCTTGAAATGTTTGTAGAGCATTTTCGCAACAGCACACCCTACCACACCATACCGTACCACGCCATACTGTGTACTGGTCTATATGGACGCTGCCAACTCTAAGAAGAAAACCGGCTGAAGGTGGCATGACAGGCAGCGAAAAAGGCCAAGGAGACAGAGTATACTGCCCACCTAAAGGAAAATCTGGTAAATGAGACACCACGCATCATGGCGCCATCTCTCGAGGCGACGCAAAACCTACACCTAGGAACTCACGGAACTCATGGCCAAAATTAAGAAAATGAGGTCTATGGCCCCCACCTCTTTGTACAGGAGCGCATTGCATACGCTAGTGACTGCCCAAACAAGTTACAAAATACATTGCATCGAAGTTCTTCGTAATGTTTGTTCACAATATCACACGATATCTAAGTTCTAGTGCACTAAAGTTTTATTTGTCATCAACAGTAGTGAAGTTCAAAAGGCCGATGCAGGGCACCATGCACTTCATTGCCATCTTTTGGAGCTGAGACAGGGTGTCTTTTGTTGAACGCCAGCGGTTTATTATTTCCGTGGCACGGGTCTTCAGTCGGCTCGAGAGGTGGCGCCACGCTATGTGGCATTTCCTTCAGCTAATTTACTCCTTGCTGGGCCAGTGTGCTCTGTTCCCTGACGTCTTTGGCTGCCTGTCGTGCCACCTTCAGCCGGTTTTCTTGCTCAAGCTGGGCAGCGTCTATATGGACCAGTGGACAATATGGCGTGGTGCAATGCGGTATGGTGTTTTAAGGTGTGACGTTGCGAACATGCACAACATACATTTCAAGATTGTGGCTGGTATCAGCTCCAACAAATCTACTTTGCCGATTGTCATTTCATGCTTACATCTAGCCTACGCTACGAGAGAGAAAAAATGTTTTTTCTAAACAATATGCCAGTAGAACAACTTAGCTAATACTATTCTTACCGCGTCTAGTTAGAGATTTGCCACCTTACTTAGGCAACATTTCCGTGAAATACAGTCATGATGCTGGAGCGTTGACGTGCGTAAACTCCACTTCTCATATCGTGTCTTTTTACTTCGAGGGACACGTGTCGTGTGACTGGTACTGACACTGATATGAAATCTTTGTGTTCTTTTTATAGCTTTCATTGTGTCTTTTTTTCGTTTGTCCCCTAAGGTACGCCAGTTATGATAATGCACTCAGGAACCATGGAATGATAATACGAAATAAACAAGCTCAGATAAATATGCAGTCAACGAAATATGAGTCAACAAAGCCTTCTCGCACCAACAATGTGGTAATTTGTTTTCGATCTTTCCAAATTCAGGCGTGCATGCGCAGCAGAATTGATCGGCGTTCCCTAGGAAACACAGGCAGTGCCTAGCATTTTTGCAGAGACGTCTCTGAGTTCCTTCTAGCTGACTTGGAAAAAGACCACTACAGAAATCAATGTAATTTTAAAAGCTTCCGAAAACAAGCTCATATGCCGATGTTTTTTTTTCATATAAAGCTTACATATAAAAACCGCGGTAGGCCCGCAATCGGTATTGAACAGTCGTAATTTTTTCCTGATACGTACAATATTACTTCAAACTGTTACACATCTGACCATCACATGTGATCAAGAATCTAATTATCTTGGTTACTCAGGATATTTGCACTCTTAAAGTATATATAAATATATTTATATACATCACGCTCAACGACCCGCCGTGGTTGCTCACTGGCTATGCTGTTGGTCTGCTGAGCACGAGGTCACGGGATCGAATCCCGGCCCCGGCGGCCGCATTTCGATGGGGGCGAAATAAGAAAACACCCCTGTGCTTAGATTTAGGTGCATCTTAAAGAACCTCAGGTGGTCTAAATTTCCGGTGTCCTCCACTACGGCGTGCCTCATAATCAGAAAGTGGTTTCCGCACGTAAACCCCATAATTAAAATTTTAAAATTGCGATAGGAAATTATTATATAGCAGTACGAAGTAAGGATAGTAGTTTTGTTGGCTGTATAGACTTGCAAACATTCGTTTACTAATTAAATTATCAGTTATAGAATGTGTTAGCGTGACTCAACGAGAATGTAGAAAGAAATGGACGCATGGAGACAGCGTTGTCTTTTTGTGTCTGCTTCTTTCTACTTCTTTGTTCAGTCGCGCCTATACATGCTATCATGGTTGAAAATCAACTAGCCTGTCAAAGTGTTTGAACTAAATTAACGCAGAACTCGATGGACACGTTCCCCTCATTCCCTGCTGATACCTGATGTTCGCAGAATACAAATTGAACATCATGAAGAGGTCTGATTTTTCTGGTGTCTCCCTTTGGATTTAGCAACCTCCAGAATAAATAGCCGTGCCGTAAAATGACAAACGCACCCAGACGCATGTTTTCGTTATCGCTTATTCAACATGGTTGTTTAAACATCTTTTCCCATGGCTTTCCTACATTCGCACAATCTACGAAAAAATATTTTATGCTTTGGTTTTATTGCTCCTGGCTGTTAACGCCGTATTTTATGCGGTGTTTTATTGCGAATAATGTATGTAACTTTGCCATGACATCGTACTTTTCTTTGCTTCTTCTGTTGGCGTCTGTCGACTTGCAAGATGGGCCAATAGGATGGAAATAAAAAAGAAGATATCCTGTACTTACTCACAGGCAAGGAACACATTTCGCGCCAAAATAACTCTACTGTGTGTTATACTAGAACCCTTAAATGTTTTCCAGTATATATCTTGGGAAACTAACGGCAAACCATGATATTATTTTGTGCGCATGGCCACCCGTCAGTAGGACATTTTGCCTGCACATACTTTCTTTGAAAGCATAGAATGCTAACCTGGCCGCATTTCAATGGGGGCGAAATCAAAAGACACCCATGTACTTAGATCGAGGTGCAGGTTAAAGAACCCCCAGGTGGTCAAATTTAATCCGGAGTCCCCCGCTACGGCGTGCCTCATAATTAAATGGGGGTTTCGGCATGTAAAACCCCATACCTTTTTTACGTTAGCTGGGACCCCCTTTCAATATAAAGACATTACCTTCCCCCAACTGATTGCCTAACCTCTATTGACATGCAGGTCGATGTTATGTTTATGTTCTTTGCTGGTCTTATGCGAAATACGAAACATGACACAACTGAAGATCTGGGGGTACCATGAAGACGTTCGAAAAGCAACAAAAGGTCAGCGCAATTACGTCGTCGGCGAAGGAAGGACAAAGAGAATATACGAACATTGCTAGAATAAGTTCGGGTGTCCGTGTTAGCAAAGGAGCTTGAAGAAATATAGCTGGAGTGGAGGGAGCGGCGCTCAAGTGAAGCCACCGCATCGCCATCTTGAGGAGGGAAAAACACGCCAGTCGCCGCAGCCCACGCGTTTTGGTTCGTCGTATCTTGCCATGCGCGGTGCTGTGCGGACCTCAAAATGTGGTAGCGCACTCGGGTGTTTTTAGGATAGTTGACGCGCAAGCAGCTGGCATGTTAGCGTTATTCCTGTCATTTATTTAAGGTTGCAGGTTAGCACCGCCATGCTTTATAATAAAGGCAACTTTATATTTCATGCTAAACGCGAACCGTCGCCACCATATTTCGGAGACCCTCCATGAAATCAGGGTGCTAAAGCACGGGCCACACTTGTTGATAATGTAGATAATAATGAATACTTCTGTTTATTGGATGTACTGCTATTTCTCTGGCTACATTTGAAGCTGTTAATTACTTTTTGTTTGGACAGCTTTCATGATTGATCAATTTTTATACAGCTATAAAGAAGGCAAAAGAACGCTTAATACAGTGCGCATTCTTTTTCTACTTTGAAGCAGCTGCATATTGATGCCAATAAAATGGATAAATGCCTCATTACTCAGACATCTGCGATCCGGACACCTCAAGTGTGACTCGCCTCATAGCCCACAGTGTTGCGTTAGAACTCGAAAGTCCATTAAGCAATTAAATACCGCTGTTGGCAGGCCGCTTCTTACCCCCCGCAATATGGCCGCCATCGGCTTCACCCGAGCTCATAGGCGGGCATAGGCAACTTCCATTCCAGCAATTTTCTTTACCCTGCTTTGTGTAGCCAAAGCATGATGGTACTTGCTTAGCAAGCTTCTTCTGGACACGATCTTTATGTCACTATTGCATATAGAAATGCCATTCCAGACCACCTACGCGCATGCGAGATGAGGCTAACGGATTGTTCCACAGAAGTTTCGGAACAGTGTAGGGGAATTTAATCTTCTAGATAGTCTGCAAACAGAGCTAAGAGAGCGCATACCCCGCCTTGGAACAAATCTATAGCGAGGAGAAACGTGCAAGGTTCTATCAAAAATTACTCTGAAGTCAATAGATCTCACAAGGCTTCCAAAATAGTACAGAATCCAGAGAATAACAAAAAAGTGCTTGTTCGTTTTTTCGCTTGTGAAAGCCATCACTTATATCTTAACAGCATTTAAGGTGAGGTTAATATGTATGCGCCATTAAGAAAAATAAAAGAGGTCACAGTGAAGGATGTGACAGTCCTCAACAGTATAAATTTAGTTCTGCTCGTCAGTCGATGTACTGTTCACAGATGAATTCCAGTGTACCCATCGACTTGAAAGAATGCATCTTGATTTATTTATTTAATTTAATATTACATGTTTTTTAGTATTCGGGGTGCAGCACTTGAAATCGGCCCCACCTAAGCCGCTTGTCGGCGTGGTATTGTAATATTCGAGGAATCACCCCACGCTAACCTTTTTTTATTCTTGACGCACAAACACCAAAAATACTTGAAAATAGTGATTGATGTAATTCGTGTATATTAATTTTTGTTATTACTATTAGAGGCGGAGAGCTTGAAGCCTGCTTTACCTCTGCCGCGGGTCTGCCCTTTATTACACAGCCTCTGGGATCGGCCCGCATTTTTACCCACAGACACGACAGACGCAATGAAGGTAAAGGTATGCAGCTTGGCTATTAAATTTAATTTCAAGTGTTTTATAAACTTAAGTATATACTACGTAGTTGATAACGCGCCTAATGAGCTGTGCTGTAACATGTTGCTTACTCAGGCCGTGAAAAGTGTTTTATAGCCGTGGTTGCAACATAATTATTTCAAATGGAATCATGTTATCGATAAACATGATAAGAATCGACCAGTTTTAATACGCACCAGCTGGATTTCTTTGAACCTTGAGGCAACGCACTGAAGTTAGCTTAGTTTGCAAAATATTTTAAGCATATGTATTTTCAATAATACATATATGAAGGCGTGTGAAGTATTCTAAGGCTAAGACATTCCATGTTGCAAAATCTTTAAAAGGGCATTACGTGTGGCAATACGTAATGTTTATCGCACTATACCTTGCAGCTATTTCCTTTTGAATAGATTCCAACGTGTCTCCGTGGCCGTTCTACAGCTCCACACATTTCCTGCTAAGAAAGTTGTAAAGATGTGTTAGTTTAGAACCTTTAAAACAATGTTTGCTCCCAATTTGAAAAGCAGATGTCATGAATACCACAGGAATTAGTTCTGTGATTTCAATCCATGATAAAGCATATTTTATCTACGTCACCACATTTTTAGCACGTACAAGGTTTCACCACGCTACTGTGAATGCTAGTTGCACAAATGTTTCTAAAAAATGTACTTCAGTAAGACAAGTCACGTTGCAGCCAACCATAGAAGCTGGATTTTGCACTTTTGAGCCCGCACGTAGAAACCTGACCCCCGTTGGTTCTGTGGAGGCGCTAAGGAATCTTCGGATCAGCAGTGAACTGACACATTAAAACCTGCTTGAACACTTATAGGAAAGCACATGTAATGGTTGAAAAGATAACAAGAGACCAGGAAAAATCTGGTCTCTTTCTGCGCACCAGGGTAGGAATGATAATAGGTACTGTTGCCTACAGCATATTTACCTGTGTCAGGATGCTAATGACAAAGATGGACCCACCTAATCTGCACCCTTGTTAAAAAAAGTGATGCGGCAGAATACTGTCCGTAGAGCAAAATGTGACGTGGGGGTGCACTGGAAGGCAATGCAAGAAAATGCTATCAAAGTCAGCGTGCCAGTCATGATAACTTGGCTGTGAGGCAGTGCGGACTTCTCACAATGGAAAGCCGTCCTTACATGGGTGCATGTAAAGATAGTCTAGTAAAGTGCATCTATTGCCTTGAGCGGATACCGGAAATCAAATTCCCCGAGTACACGGGAAAGAAATATTGGAAGAAAATAGAGAACATAACTAAGAAAAGTTTTTGTTGTATAGTATCCAAACCTTTATTTTTGCCGAGTGCAGGTACAAATGGTTGTCGCAGGAGTTCATCATGGAGCCTTGTTTATATTTGTCAATGAAGAAGATACTAATGGCATTTGACTGCAATTTGACGAGGCATAGTTCATTGATATAGCAAGACCTTCATTCGTTTTGAGCCATACATTCTGCCACATGTTCTTTCTACATGAAATGCTTTACTACATGAAATTGCTTTTAATTAGTGAACCTTTTATTATTGCTTGAATCTCAAACATGTCATTTAGGAAGTTGTCAATTTGATGAGGAATATTTCATTGATATAGTTGGACGACTTTCATATTTTGTTCTTTTTTTAATCGCACATTCTTCCAAATGTTCTTTGTGCATGAAGTGCTTTGCTTCAGTTTGACTTGTGGCTATGGTTTTGGGCTGCTCAGCACGAGGATGCGGGATTGAAACCGGCCACAGTGGCCGCATTTCGAGGGGGGCGAAATGCAAAAACACCCGTGTGCTTAGATTTAGGTGCACGTTAAAGAAACCAAGGTGATCGAAATTTCCGGAGTCCTCCACTACGGCGTGCCTCATAATCAGAAAGCTGTTTTGGCACGTGAAACCCCATAATTTAGTTTTAATTTAATTTTTCACTTTCACTTGCAATTTTCAATGCACTGCGCATAACCAAATTGCAAACTCCCTTTTTAAGCTACCATAGTAACTGAAATACGAGATTTAACATTGCAATGTGACAAAAGGCTTATTAGGGATGGTGTTGGGGGCCGTTTTGCATCAAAGTTTGGTTCGCTACAGTGCAACTCAAGCTCTGTATACCAGGTGTCCTATTTCAACGAAGAGTTTTAGAAACCCAAGGGCTCAAGAGAAATCATACCGATTGCATAGTAGTCGTAGTGGTGTGTATTTACAGCCAGTATTCTTTTCAACACGAAGTAGCAAGTAAATAATTGCTTTTAATTAGTGAGCCTTTAATATTGCTTGAATCGCAAACGTGTCAGTAAGAAAGGTATAGGCCATCTCAAATACTCTCCGAATCAAGCGTTTGTTTCGTGCTCAGCTTTGCCTCGCTGACTTCCCTGAGAAAAGAAAAACAAAAGCAGCGCAAAACATCCAAAATACCAAAAAGATACGCGATCGCGCGCCGCCACTAGAGCACTCCCATGCCAATAGCCACGGATACACGGCTCTACTAGCGGCGGCAGCTCGGTACTAGGCTCCAACGGTAATTTATGGTTGCGTGGAGCCGTACGGGGGTGGAGCTGTAGGGGGGCCGGAGGAGGGATTTCGAAGCCGGAAAAGCGTCACGGCGCCCTTGCGACTCTAATTTTGCGCACTCATCTTGTTCAGTAGATAGGCGCGCCCGGAACGTATGTTGCCTTTGTTCCCTTCAGCAATACAAACAAACCTTGCGCAGGCTACGTCAATCTAATGCGTTTTGGCGACCTGTACGGCCAGCATATCCTGTTCTCGATTACGTAAATCATTCTTACTTGAAGTGTCAGTGCCTAGATAATAACGGGAGATCTCCATGGTATAATATGCCAGTGACTTGTTCTTCAAGAAGACCGTCATGCCCTTCACGAATGATAAGAAGACTAAAATGACCATGGCTGTGGTGTCGGCGCACGGCAAGAGCAAGGCATCAAAGCTATTCAGGATGTGGCATTGTGGAGGACGCTCTAGCCCGTCAACAATACTTGTAACGCACAGTCTTTTGCGAGACGGGTAGCTTCACAAGAAAGCGACACAGGACTGCGATGATAATTCAAGAAGCGGAAACGGATGTTTTGGCATTCTTTGCTGCTAACCCTCACAGTAGTGAGCGCGACGCTGGTGCGGAGCCAGAAACCTCAAGTCAGCAGAGTGGAGGATGTTATAAAAAGGTCATAGGCACCCATGCCATGAACGTCTTCAGCAAAAACTTCAAGACCGAGATTTCGAAGACCAAGATTTTGGAAGCAGACTTGACTTTGCCAATTGGATTTTAACGAAATCTGAAGAACTGGACTATCTCACTCGCATCCTTCGGCCAGAGAGGCTAATGTCTCAAGAAATACACAAGTTAATCTTCACAACGCGCACTACTGCATTGATAGCAATCGCCACTAGCTGGCCCAAACACGCACCAATAATAGCGTTCGTTTACTGTGTAGGGGGGTATTTTTGATGGCAACCTCATCGGACCCATCTTTTTCGACTACACACTAACGACGCAACACTACGTCAACGGCATCCTCGAGGGCCCCGTGAAGGACATCCGTTGCAGCATTCCTTTTGTGCGCCTTCAGAACATGTGGTTTCAACGTGATGGTGCTTCAGGGTATAGTAGTAATCAGTCTCGAGCGTGGCACAACAAGCTTTTTCCTGAACTGTGGATTGGCCGTCACGGACCTGTACCCTGGCCTGCAAGGTCTCCGGACATGACAACGTTGAACTTCTTCTTGTGGGGTTGCGTGAAAAATCGCGTGTACAGCAGGGTTTTTACCACACCGGACGCCTTAAAGGAGAGTCTCCAGCGATATTCCGACGTCGTTGGTCAAAGCAGCAAAAGCAGAAGTGTTCGAAAGAAGCAAGTACTGTATTAGCTTCAGACAGTGACCTGTTTGAGCAAGTGCTATAAGTGGCAGTCGAATATAACTACGCAGGACTGGTGTAAAACGTTATTGTTTAACGCACTTTCATGATGCCATCCTATCCTTACATAAAAAAAAGCTTCCGACAAAGATTGAAATAGTTAATAAACTGCTTTGTTTTGCCTCTTTTTCTGGATTTCAAGAGGGAGAAAGGGTTAATGGCTAATCCAGCTACACCTTCGGATGTTCCTTTGTGGGCGGCTGAGGTGCCTTACGTGCTTTTGGTTTATCTTGTATTGAAATGTACTCCTGAGAAGTTCTTTTTTGTCCTTCGGAGAGCTCCCTTTCTTCTTTTTTCGAGCACTTTTTCGCACTGTTCCTTTTTTAACATTGGTGTAATTTCTTTTGTAGCTTTGTTTCATGATACGCGAAGGTTAAAGCTATACCGAGTGCCTCATGATCGAGTACAACATTCTTGCGTCCACAGGTGCTGATGCTTATCTCACCACGCTAGTTAAGTCATGAAACCTCTCGAGCCATCCTCCATGAAGAAGCCTGGTGCGACGCGACGATAAGCGAATGTAGTCGTTTATATTGCAAAGATTGCTTGCATGCGCTTGAGTATCGGCGCGCGAGCGCTAATTTATTTGATATTTCGCGTATTTCGCGGGCTTTTCTTTCTTGGAAAACGCGAAGCACACTTCAGCACGAATTAAGTGCTTGACTCGGAGGTTATTTAAGGTACGCTACAACTTTGTAATTGACATGTTTGCGATTCAAGCAATAATTAATAGGTTGACTAATTTAATGCAATTAATAATTCTTGGTGATGAAAAAAATAGTGGCGGTACGTATGACTACATCCACTCTGCAGTGGGTACATTTTCTTTACAGCTCTTCATTTCTTTGTTTAATTTTGGTGCAAGTTACCTGGAACGTACCTAAGGACCTACCTTTTCCCTCTCTCAGCAAGAATGCAGCCGATTATTTAACCTGCGGCCTGATGTTCGGCAACGGAATGCCACTGCCACAGCTAACTCGATACATAAACCACTGAAAAAGTTGCATGGGCAATCAGAGAAAGTATTCCGAGAAAGTTTGGAGACATCTGCAGTGATGGAGTTTGTACTAATACACAGTGCCGCCCTCACTTAGCTGGTGTGCTAGCTGCAAGTGAATGTGAAAGCAATGTCAGTGCACTGCAGAGGTGTGTCGAAAGGAGTGAGTGCTACCATGTAATAGTTATCTGCTCCAAGCGTAGGAGATTGTACTCTAGTGAGAGAGGAGAATCCGGACATGCTCTTTCTTTACTTAAGTGCTCAATTCACAATGGACACCTCAGTCCAATTAGCAAGAAGGTGCGAACACGTTAGCTTAGATAGCTGTGTCATGCAGTGGCTAGAGCAGTTTCTGATGAAACCTCGAACCATAACAGACACTCAAATGACAGAATAGGTATCACAGGCAATTCAGTTGTCTATGTGGTATGCCGAGCATATATTTTTGGGCGAATGCATTTTTTTATGCGATTGTGACGTTGCAAAGATATAACTGCGATAGCAGAAACTAATTCTGGGGAATGACAGTATTATTTGTGGTTTATGTTTCATGCCCAGTTTGCATACAAGGGTATGCAATCACCCTTCCCCGTGATTTTTTTTATTTGCTCACGTGGGCTTCTATAGATACAACTATGATGAAAAAAAAAATGCGCAAAGGCGTTGGAACGATGTTTTTTTATTTTATTTTTGTCCGCTGCTTATGTGGTCATGTTGGATGTTAGGCTGGTAATGTGATACCAGGGTAGCCAGGCAACTGTTGCTCAGTACAGTAGTCATCTTTAGTTTTGCATGTTTCATTTCTGGCTGGTGTTTCTTTTGTGGCAGCACTGGTATGGTAACTGGCATGACTGAATTGTAAAGACGAACAAGGCTTCCTTGCAAATAAAGTGTTAGCTAGCGTCACAATATGGCACCACTGTGACAGTATAAGGGATTGTATAAGAACAAAATTAGAGAAACAGTTTTCACACACAGCTGCTTTCCGGTTCGACAATATTCAGCGCATGGCTCGCTGCATTGAATTTAGGCTATGTGCTTTCTGTGACATATGTGGCTACTGACATTATAGCAGACAAAGGGTGCAATTTTGAACAGTACAACATCTTCTATTCTGATTTATTGCAACATATTTTTACAACAGTTACACTTAAACACTGATATTCTGACAAATATTACTGTGATATGTGGTGAAATAGTTACATCATGAAACAGCACACCAGTGATGCATGCAGCAACAATATACTACGCATTGCTTTTCTTAACAAATATTCAAATTCAGATAGAGATTGATCAAAGAAACTTCCCACGCATTTTAAATGCAACAGTGGTGTACTTTTGGTGGGGAGGAAAACTAAAAGTGGTGCTTCACAAGAAGGTCAAAATCTACTCCTCCAGTTTCATTTATTGCCCTATTATTAGTAGGCAGTTCTGAAAGAAACTTAGTTAAAAGATAAGAATTAGAAAAAGTTAAAAGTAATGCCCTTGCATGGATATTACTTTTCAAATCCTACATTATGAGCCCTGCACTTATAAGTATTCAGCTGCGGAAATGAGTTTACAGCAGCTATACAATTGATGTGTTCGCAGATTGAAAAATGCGCCATCAAGCAAAGACTGAAAGGCATTGCATGCTGGTTAGGGAATACTGCTTAGTATTTTGGTTGATGCATACTCAAGGCTAATGACTTCTTACTTTGGCAAGATCACTGCATCATTGTATTCCCAAACATAAGTAGACAATGTGGACAGAATGTGCCAGACTATGAAGTGCTGTGTCACTGGAGCGATTGTGCTGTTTTTCGCCATGATCATTAATGTAACTATTCAATGTGCTTTCTTACAGGTTTAATCGCGCATGTAATCAGTCTTGCTCTTCCTTTTGTGTTCTTTACAGGAAATAAAAATATTTCAAAGCTAGCAATGATGCCCACTAAACCAAGGTCACTCTGCAGCCTAAAGGAAAGCTGCTCAGGTTTAGTGTTTATAAGCTGCGCATATGTACTACTACAGCAACATGAATTCAGAATGATAGCTAGTTGAATGTGTGCCTCTAATAAATCTTCGCGTAACTGTAGCGTCTCCACAAAACATAGGCAGAATCGAGCTCTGTAAAAAAAACTTCTTTGTGTACACTACAAACCAAAACTACTTTCAACGAGGGTAGTATTGTGTACGCGTTAGGTGTTTGAAGACCACCGCATTTCTTCAGCCAGAAATGTTCCTTCTGCTTCGACTATCTGTAGTGTAGGTGTGCATATTGACAAAAACTTTGCATTAGGAGTGGTTACTTCGGTAATTTCTTTATTATTAGACCAAATAGTTAAGCACATTTATTATAGATCGAACTTTTCCTGACAATTCACACAGCTCAATTTTAGTAGCCGCAGGAAGTACTTTCCAAAAATACTTTCGAGAGACCTAACCTCATAAATGCAGATTGTACATAGTCAGTTGAAAAGGAACTTGTTGCTGAACAATGGATTTGAGACGTTCACAGCGCCACCAGTTACTTTCTCTGTGTTTAATATGTATAACGCAAGGTCAAGACAAAACTATATATCAAAATGCGGTAGAGTTTCATGATTTTAATGTCTTTCTCCACATTTTCTCGGGCAGTTGCTATGGTCTATCTCCTACATTTATCTGTGGTAGGTAAATTATTCATGAAGAAGGGAGCTCTAATTATTTTTATATTATTTTGGAGATTTAACTAATCAGGAAGTCTTTACCTACAATTACGCTGTCGACACGGGGAATACACTTGTCAAGAACTCTGCACTGCTTTGTGTTGTATGTGTCATGCTTTTCCGCCAAATGCAGGACTTACATAGCTGATCAAGACACCTGGTGTCTCGCTCACCTGGACATTTACGGTGTATGTGCGCTTATAGCGGTTGCACGCGAAGAGTCTTGATACAATATTTTCAGGGCGCTGAATTTATATTTTAATTGAGTCAAGCACCATCGTTTCGTCTTTGTATTCCTTTATATACATTCTAAGGCCGTTAAAAGCTGCGGTTCTTGTTGGCTAGAAAAGTGCATGCTCAAGAATGCTTCCTAGAATTACAATTGAAACCTTGAAAATGTAAGACACAGTTGTACAGTTAACACTAAAGAACAACACCAGCAGTAAAAATGCTAAATCATCATACAGCTTCATGCATTGGAGGAGCACGGCATCATCATCACAAAAGTATAAGCTTCGCGTTCCTTGCCGCAACCACGCGTTTGTGTAAAGGTCTGTTATGATGTAGAACAACTCGAAAGAACCTATGTCTGTGAGGACAAGAAGACCGCACTTTTGCAATTGTGATAAGCTGTTCTCTGGCAAACACGATGTTTCCAGTGTCAACCTGAACTTGAATTTCTTTAGATGGCTTCTGAGCTTCAGTAGTTATCACTGAAACAAAAGACAAACTGCACGTAACAACATAAACTACTACAGTCACCTGTATTAACAGTAGTGAAAGTTCTGCAGCCTGTGTTGGCTACCTTCTGTATATTTAATGCAATCCACTGAACCGAATGTGAAAAAATAAAATAAAATGAAACCATATAAAATAGCAAGCTACTATACACCGCTGTAAATGACCTAAGGGCCCAATGGAATATTTGGCCCATGAGCATTTAGTTTTACTCAGAAAGAGAGAGAGAGAGATGAAGAGGAAAGGCAGGGAGGTTAACCAGATATCAGTCTCCGGTTTGCTACCCTACACTGCGCATGGGAGATATGGGTGACAAAGAGGACAGAGAGGAAAGCGTTAAAAAAAAACATGCACACATGGACACACACACACACACAAAAGACGTTGCAGTTAAAGACGTTCACAAAGACCGGTAGATCGCCACAAGCGCTATAGTGCTTTTACGGCATTGTTTTCTCGTTAGGTCCTTTCAATGGTGTAAAATTCTTTTTTTCGATAGCGCTTGGTCGTCCACCTGGTCAAGTTCGTGACGAAGGCATTCCCTCTGTGGACTGTACTGCGGGCAAGCGCACAAAATATGGTCAATCGATTCTTCATGGCCGTAGTGGTCACAGGTTGCGGTGTCGGTAATCTCTGTGCGGAATGCATAGGCTTTCGTAAAGACAACGCGCAACCACAGTCGATACATAAGCGTCGCGTCCCCACGGCGAAGCTGTTATGGCGCTCGTATACTTAATGTGGGATCAAGGGAGTACAGTCGCGTATTTCTTAAATGTGGCTCATTCTATTGCGACGTGGTGCGCTGCCGAGCAAGCAGGCGGAGCTTCCGTGCTGCGTCCGTTCTAGAAAGTGGAATTGGTACGTGTTGCTCCTCAGAATGAGCTGAGTGGGCGACTGGATCGGCCCCTTCATTGCCGATAATCCCACAGTTACTTGGAAGCCAATGGAAGGTTATTTCATGGCCTGCATTACTTACATGGTGTAATGTCTCTGTAATATGAAATATTGACTGTTCGTGTGGTCCGCGTCATAATGGTGACAGTAGAGACTGCAGTGCCGCTTTTGAAATTCAGAATACCGTCCACTTGTGTGGCGGTTCATTATCAATGTAATGAAGGGCAGCAAAGAGCGCTGGCAGCTCTGCTGCCGTCGATGTTGTCGCGTGAGTCGTCTTAAATTTGATGGTTGTAACTTTCGCTGGTATGACGACAGCCGCCGCGGAGCTGCTTGGAAGGACTGATCCATCAGTGTCAATATGCGTAGTGTCACGGTAGTTCTCGTACAAATATAGTAGCGTGAGCTGTCTAAGGGCTGGTGATGACAGATCAGCTTTTTTCGAGATACCAGGTATTGCGAGGTTGATTTTTGGCTGAGCGAGGCGTCATGGAGGGATCGAAGGTCTCGCAGCCGGAGTGAAACAAGCTGGCAATGATTCATCATATGCGGTTATCGTTTGGCTGAAAGATGTCCGTGGTCTGTCCTCTGGTAGAGAGGCTAAGTGGTGACGAGGAGTCCTGGCTAGATGCCATATGTGGGTCCTGAGCAGTTCAATTTCAATGTGGATCTTGACAAGGTGGTCTCTAGCGATTGCTATCGTAGCCACTGTTGAAGCACTCTGAGGCAGGCCTAGACAGATCCGGAGCGCCTAAGGCTGAAGACTTTGTATTGTGCGTAGATTCATCTTACCTGCATCGGATATTTCTAGCGAAGCTGTATCGCTGAAAGCCTAGAAAAATCACCCTGTACAGCTGTAACATCGCACTTGTCGACATTCCTCAGGTCTTGCCAGTGAAAAACGTGAACAGGTGGCAGACACCTGTCGACCGCTTTTTTTTCACGTATAATACGTGAGGGCTCCATGAAATTTGTACGATCGAACACGTGGTATTATTTGGCCATATATCATTACGCTGTAGTTTGTCATGGGTTTTCACGTAAATGGCACCAGTGCGCATTTCTCGGATGAAATTTCCAGGCCTCGATTAACGAGATTGATAGCAGTTTGGGTGGCGGCTCTCTGAAGTCTCACTCTCAACTGTAGGCGTGTTACTGCAGACGTCGAGGAATAAAGAAGCGCAGAGACCCTTACGGCATTTCTCATGCTGAATGTAGGTGACCAGGTCAAGTGACGTTATCGGTCGATCATCGGCCACGTCGAATGCCTGCCATGGCATCCGGGTAGGTGTTGTGGTACACCAAGTAGCACACCAGGCGTCCTAGGACCATCCTCTTCATTATTTTACCCACACAGCTTGCCGGAGCGATCGGGCAATATGATGAGAGTTCAAACGGCGACTTGCCAGCCTTCAGCAGTGGAACAAGGCGACTTGTCTTGCAGCTTGTTGGTAGCGTGCCATCGCTTCAAGATTCATTGTACAACTCAAGAAGAACACCTCTCGCTCGCTCCTCCAGGTGACACAGAGCTCGGTAGGAAATTTCATCAGGTCCTGGCGTTGATGTACCGCCACACAAAGCTCATGCTGCCTTAAGTTCGCGGACTGAGAATGGTAGATACATGCGTTGATCACGTGGTGGCGGACAACTACTCGAAGGTGATGGAATCTTGGTAGCTGTGAGTTGGCTGGATAATCTGGCGCAGAAATCTTCTGCCACGCCAATGTTAGAGATACCGTACCATTGCACTCCATTGGTTCTCCGTCTTAGGACAGTGGTGCATCAAGTTCTAACATCGCGCTGCTCCTGGTTTCGTCGGCCCAATTTTAGTATTCTTCTAGAATATTCGCGAGAATGCAAGATGTCTCTGGAAGTTGGTCAGAGTGAATGGGAAGGTCTCTTTTCCGTGAAGTAAATTGAATTCTGGTGTTCTATATGCCAAAATTATGGTTTGATTATGAGGTACACCGTAGTGGAGGAGCGAAGATTTATTTTGACAACCAGCGGATCATTAACGTTGCTCCAGTGCACGAGACACGGGCATTTTCGCATTCCTCCCCCATCAAAATGCGGCCGCCGCGGCCGCGATATCATCCTGCCACCACGCAGCTAAGCCAGCATGGCGGGGCCCTCTTTTCCCTAAAATGAAAATGAAGCCTTGATGGACGTTTTGGTAATAACATCACAGCCACTTCTGATTGCGATTGCGATCGGTATCGACGTTATCGATCGCGATTCCCGCCCTTCTGCAGCTTGCTCTTGGCACCCAATCGCGATCCGTAATTTTGATCCCGCGATTAAGCTTTACGTGTGTAAATTACCACAAGTGGCCCATCTTTAAAATAGCTCCGGAATTGTTTGAATACGTATAAAGTAATGACTCCCTGCTGGAAGGATGAATAATGTGTTAAACCGAGGAAGCGCTCGTGCACCTTCATATGCACGATCAGCATTGCTTTTGCATAATCAACCGCGATAGGAGCTCTGTCCCGAGTCTATGTGCTAAGGTACACGCTGCCACACTAATTGTATCCATGTCGTCCCGGCAAACTTCTTAATCTCATCCGCCCACCTAACTTTCTGCGCCCCCTCCTGCGCTTCCCTTCCCTTGGAATCCAGTCCGTAACCCTTAATGACCATCGGTTATCTTCCCTCCTCATTACTTGTCCTGCCCATGCCCATTTCTTTTTCTTGATTTCAACTGAGATGTCATGAACTCGCGTTTGTTCCCTCACCCAATCTGCTCTTTTCTTATCCCTTAACGGTACACCCATCATTCTTCTTTCCATAGCTCGTTGCGTCGTCCTCGATTTAAGTAGAACCTTTTTTGTGAGCCTCCAAGTTTCTGCCCCGTAGGTGAGTACTGGTAAGACACAGCAATTATACACTTTTCTCTTGAGGGATAATGGCAACCTGCTGTTCATGATCTGAGAATGCCTGCCAAACGCACCCCAGCCAATTCTTATTCTTCTGATTATTTCTGTCTCATGATCCAGATCCGCCGTCACTACCTGCCCTAAGTAGATGTATTCCCTTACCACTTCCAGTGCCTCGCTACCTATTGTAAATTGCTGTTCTCTTCCGAGACTGTTAAACATTACTTTAGTTTTCTGCAGATTAATTTTTAGACCAACTCTTCTGCTTTGCCTCTCCAGGTCCGTGAGCATGCATTGCAATTGGTCCCCTGAGTTACTAAGCAAGGCAATATCATCAGCGAATCGCAAGTTACTATGGTATTCTCCATTAACTTTTGTCCCCAATTCTTCCCAATCCAGGTCTCTGAATACCTCCTGTAAACACGCTGTGAATAGCATTGGAGAGATCATATCTCCCTGCCTGACGGCTTTCTTTATTGGGATTTTGTTGCTTTCTTTATGGAGGACTACGGTTCTCCATAAACGTGCGTGTGAACGTTGAGAAATAAATCACGCGATAGTCGCGCTCTTCGTTCGCCCTTCTTTCTAAACACGTCGCAGCGTCATCTAGTGGTGGTGCAAAGCAGTCCACATGTAGCCTCCGAGTCCCTCGCTTGCCGCGCAACCTGTTCTCCGTACACAGTGACCCAAGTTGGCGAGAGGCTCATTGAAAAGCGGCACATGCCTAGTTCGTGGCACCGCTCGCTAAATTGCTGGTGTGAAATACGTTCATTGAGAGCAGCATTCCGGGCAAGTTGGTAATCCATTACTTAAATGATATTGCGCGAAAAAAAAAAAAAACGACACGGACGTGAGAGGAGACGACATACGAAGCGCAATTGCGCTTGGTGTGTCGTCTTCTCTCACGCCCGTGTCGCTTTTTTTTTGTTGTCGCGCAACATCATTTAAGTAACGTTCATTCAAAAGAGGCAAATACACAGTGCATTTGTGGTGCAGCGTGCAAAAGCGTCGGGTTGCTGTCCTTGAGAAACTCGCTTGACATGGTTTCCATTACCACCAGCAACGAAGAAATTTAAATTGCTTTTGTCATTGTAGAGTGACACACAACTACTGGCACTGAAGCAGGAACCCAGGTTGGCATCAAATAGGTTTATTAAAACCAGTACAGGCCAATCGGCAGATACGGAATGCTTTGAGTAAGTGTCAAAGAATTTCATTGACGAGTGTTTGCCCAGTCTGGCATCAAGAATGACCAACTTGGCCATGAAAATATGCGTCTAAGTGCGGAACATACGTTCATATTGTCACATTGTGACTCAAGTTGCTCTCACGGTTGATATGGAACTCGGTTTTCTATGCACAGTAGCATGATTCTCTAACCATTCGACTATTGACTACATTTTAGTTACCAAAATACATGTATGCATAAATATATATTTAGGGCCCGGAAAGTCCGTGAAGTAATCGAGAAATGCTAACGAAACAATGTAGTAACGACGATGTAATCCCGAAGGTCTCAAGGAAATTCCAAGAGGAACAAAGCAATCTAGTTCGCATCTTTCCCCCTAATTTTTACAAACTGGATCGTTTCGCGGCCTGCGTTTCCGTTGCCTATTTTATTGCAAGAGCAATTATAGAAACACAACACGCGAATTTATTTTCCCTACCATCCTGAATCTCGCCATCGGCGATGCCATGGTGGTATGGCATATGTATGTACATTCATATTCATTAAATAAACACAAATTAATTGTGCGACGCCTGATTCAAACGCGGTATTTCTAGTACAGAAACTCGGCACTGTAACTATGAGGACACACACGCTTCTTATACTGCCTCATTTGAAAAATAAGGCATCTTTCGTCTGATTAAAGACTGCAATTTCTATAGTGCAATCTCTAAGGGATCAAAAATTCTCAGCTAATAAGGTGCTTCATGAAGAAGTTATTAATTCTCTTATGCGTAAATGGCTCGATAAAGTTTTCTTCTTCAATGCGGGCATTTACATTTCCGTTTCTCACAGCTACTTTGTCCTCCCGTATACTATGTTCATGCGTCTACTCTTGAGAAAAATCAGCACTTGTACTAGGCAGGTCACATTTATGGCACAATGGAGCATATTAAGTAGAAAAGAAGCGCAAATCGCGATGCCAATGCGCCCTGCAAACAAAGCTCAGTGTCGCAATCTAGGACGTGGAACCCCATGCAGTCTGCGCAATCTTGCGCTGCATGTTAACAGCTGCCGTTTTTTTTAATGCATGCAAGGTTGAGGGAGCCACACATAACTCTCAAAAAGGGAGAAAATGTGCTTTTCTCCTCTCTCTCTCTCTCTCTATTTCGTGCTGCTTGGTGGATCGCACAAGTGCTTTCCCCTGTCATCCCATCTTTTTACGATGCTTCGCCGATCTTAATGTCTCCGCAACTTGTGCACTTGTGCATTCTTCAGTCTTGATCGATTTGACAGACTGGAGCGACGAGAACCACTGTAAGTGGGTGGTCCACGTGTAAGGTCGGCAATAATTGTGAATGTAAACACGCCGCTGCGTTGGTGTTCACCTTCGATGCAGAGCCTACATTGTCCTGGACCTGCCAGGGAGGCAGATAGGAAGAGCGAGGTCAGAAAATACAGCCAGAATGAAGACAGAGCCGCTGATATAATGGCAAAATAACAAGTACTAATCCGCGTGTCCATTCTCGGTGTTCAAGCTCCGCAGCCGTCACACCTGCTGAAGCGAAAGCATCCAATTTACTTGGGGCACCAGATTCTGTGGAAATAAGAGCTCGTCTTTTCTTGCTATGATAACGAGGAAATAGCAGAGTATAGTTGCATATGTACAACGCGCTCAATATGCACTGCAACACGCGGGCCGTGGCCGCAGCTATGCTCTAGAGAAAAAAAAATGGAGAGGGTTCAGCCATTCCAGAAATTTTTTTTGCCACCGATGTATGAATAGCAGCTCGGTGGGCCAGTGTATTATCGCTCCGCGAAGAAAGCAGGCAGCTCAATGCAGGGGGCACGCGTATTTCTCTAATGGCGACACCCTGGCGACTTTTTCAACACGGTTTAGCGCAGCCACGACTGGCGTGCTTTAGCTCATATTGAGCGTGATGGAACCTATCATTGCTTATTTAGACCACGCATATAGATGACTTTCACCACGGTCTATCTAGCGAGGCCACCATGAAAACCGATAGAAATGAAATGCCGGGCCTCACCAGCTTCATTCATGTTTGAATAACTTTCTTGCCCCCAAAAGCGCGGTATGTTTATTCAGAATTCTCTATACAGAGTATTTCGGCAACACAACGTCAAAGTAACGACAGCACATGAGCAACGCAGCTGGCTGATGTGCCTGCTGTGCCTGGCCGACCGTAACAGGCCATAAATTCGCCGGCGCCGCCGCATGATGCTGCCACCAGTCCAAACACTACACGCCCAGGGATTATTGCGATATTCGCAACATATGCATGCACGACACATTATACATTCGAAAAAGAAACAACAGGCGCTAATTCGCAAAGGTTGCGAGATATGTTTGCGCTTGTAAATGCTTTACGTTTGTAAAATCTACGAATACCAAAAGCTGCATTGACAGTGAATTGTCCATTGCCACTGTTTCTTCTCTCCGGCCAAAATAACTGTTGCTTTTTCTTCTAATTGACAATTTGACACGAGTATGTACTTGTTTATACAGGGTATACCTACCACTTTTCAAATGTTTCGGTTGTTATCGTGTTGAATTGTTGTTACAAGATGTACCCCACCCCTTATGTAACACCCCTGATAAAGGGGCATTTAAGGAAATAAACTAACTGACCTGAACTGCATTGAAAAAAAAAGTGAACGAAACATCTAGTGCTACAAATAAGCCTGTCGCTATAATATGGCAGGAGGTTAGCAAATGAACTTGAACTGGCTTGAACCTGTTTGCATCTTTATCTTTAAAGCGAAGTTTTCTTTGCCACTTTCTTCGATTTTCCCACTGGTGCTGCTGCTGTCTGGCACACCGCGTCGAGGGGTGGTTCAGAGCGTGTATATATACGACAGGGGTGCGGCGGCGAGGAAAGGCGACGCCAAAAGTTCGTTTGGACCTTTGCACTATGCCGAATGTGAACAATGTTCTATGCAGCTCCCTGGCCGTCGTCACCTTAGCCTCTTCTTAGCTGTAATTACCTGTGCGCCCCCCCCCCCCCCCTAAAATCACTGCAGGAATTGCAGCGCTTAGCTTTCTACTAAGTGCAAGTCCAGAAGAAAGCTGGATAGAATGTTACAGAGGAGGTGGGAGAGGAGGCAGATAATGTATAGAATGACGCAGTCGCAAAATGAGCGAATAAGAGCATGGACATTCTTCGCTCGCATTTCCCGTACAGGAGGAGAGAAGAGCGGAGAGGAGAGGTGATAAAGAGAAGGCGACGTGAGTAGGCGACGAAAAGCCACTACTATAGACACGGCAGTGGTGGCGGGCAAGCCGGTTGAATTTAAGTTCAATGTCATCATCATCATCATCATCATCATCATCATCAGCCTGGTTACGCCCATTGCAGGGCAAAGGCCTCTCCCATATTTCTCCGATAGTTCAATGTACAGTATGATAAGTTGCTACTTCTGCAAAAAAATAAAGATATACCATGCAAATTTGTCATGCAAACAACTTACGCAGGGCGTGCAGAAACCAAGCTGAATAGCAAAGCTGCATTGACAGTGAATTGTCCATTGCCACTGTTTCTTCTCTCCGGCCAAGATAACTGTTGCTTTTTCTTCTAATTGACAATTTGACACGAGTATGTACTTGTTTATACAGGGTATCTACCACTTTTCAAATGTTTCATTTGTTATCGTGTTGAATTGTTGTTACAAGATGTACCCCACCCCTTATGTAACACCCCTGATAAAGGGGCATTTAAGGAAATAAACTGACTAACTGACCTGACCTGCATTGAAAGAAAAGTGAACGAAACATCTAGTGCTACAAAACGAAGCCTACGGGAGTGGTCATACATCAAATCAACATTTTCGTTCCCGCGGCTGTAGCTTTCAGGCTATGGAATTGCTCCAGGTCACGGGTCTGATCGCGACCGTGGCAGCGGCATTTCCACGTGGGCAAAATAAAAAAAACATGCTCGTCCACATCGGTTTAGGGACACGGTAAAGAACAACACGGTTGACCTGCCACTACGGGGCGTCTCATAATCCGATTGTAGTTTTAGCACGTGCAGCCCCGTAATTCAATTAAAGCTTAATACTTCTGCCACGATTCGATGTGCCATGTGACGGCATGAGTATGCTCAACCATTGTAGAATTTATCATTATGGCGCGCAAGGACGCCTCAAGCAAACACTTCCCCCTGTGTGTTTTGTGTAGTACGCAGACAAACAGCAGCAGTGCACGCAACGTAACGTTGAACATCAAATCGCCACTCTCGTCTTCGACTAAAGGCTAAAGAAATTAAGCGTTCGCCGACAACACCACCGCTATTTATCGCCAATCGACGCATACAACACAGAAAACTTCGCGTACATTGATTCCCACAGTGCCTGGGATTCGCACAATATATTTTGTTGCCGGCTTGAACCAGAACTGCATCATTTTTTAGGGAAACGGAAAGCAAACCGGAACGATATACGTTGGAGCTCGACATTCTGAGTGCAAGTGCCGGTGTTGCTTTCGCCATCTGCCGGTGGCACGGCCAAGTTCTAGCTAAATGAACTACCGTTTCATCCGCCAGATGGCAAGAAGTGCGCGAGATTGTGCACATGGTTTTAAAGACTTTCGAATTTGTGTGGCAACGCAACGACAAATTTAGGCCTCAACATTAGCACATGGAAATGAGAAATTATGATGTTTATTGAAGCGACGAGGAATTAAGTGGTATCAGTTAAATAGCAACTCATGCAACGGTGCAACGGTGTGACACCAATTCATGCAACAGCAGCAACAGTGTTGCCTACGCGCGCTCTGACGGTTGTGATACTTTCCAGGTTCCAAACAGTGACCTGAAGGTCGCTAGAGAAAAATTAGAAAGGAGAATGCAAATTCTCACCTGTGTATAGGGGTGCCGGCTGTGCGAATGCCAAGGTCTTCGACACTCGGCCCCAATATCAATATCACTTCTGACCAGAGTATTGGGCTGCCATCAAATACTAGCACAATCTCCTTAGTTCTACAGCTGTCACTGGTGAATAGATTGTGAGCGAAAAAGCAAGGAAATGTCTTCTAATCGACCATAATTGTTATTCCATCTAGCGGCTTTATAAAGACCGAAGGCGGGATTTATTGCGTAAATGTTACACTGCACACTGTAAGTCGTCGAGAAGCGGCTTCAGCTGCGGCGCGTGGGCGTAGATTGATTATTGTCTGGACGTTCGATAGTCATCTGAGGCGCATTTGTCTTCATTTAGTGTCCTGAGCCTAACTGAGCGCTGCCGCGCATCGGAAAACTGAAGACCGAAGCAAGTGACAAATCCTCTGCAGCGGCTTTCGCTACTTCCTTCGTCAATACTCGTCATTAATATTTCTTTGTCAATGTCTTTGCCATATGTCATTAATTTCTTTAAGCCCTTTGAGTGGCTAATTCGTCAGCCGGCACTTATATGGTTATACTTTTAACCTAGTTCTTCATGTGCGTACTTGTTTCACAATGAACCCAAAAAAGATGAGCGGGCAGCTCACAAGTTTACCGGCACTAGTACGTTGCTTCATTTACCGTAACCAGATATTTACGTATAATTTGATTTGACAAAGAAGCTTCTGCTCTTAGAACATTCAAAAAGAAATAATTTTTTGATGCTTCAGAACACAACAAGCACACACTCGCACGCGCGCGCGCACACACACACACATTCACACATGCACGCACATCACTAGTGAAAGAGGAAGGCAGTCCACCTGAAGGAAGAACACGGCAAGTTAGTTCACGGCTTGTGTCCCACGTCGTCTTCCTATGTCTTTTAGCTGCCGCGCTTTTCACCCAGCGCTATAGCCGAAGCTCATCTTTTCATTTGGTGGAGTTTCCAGAATTCCGCCGCATACCTGAAACTCCCAAGACGAAGCTTCTACCTACTTCTGCCATGATTAACAAATTTGGGCATGCCAATCTTTCCCAGGTTCCACTTATCTTAAAAAACAGGTTATCGAAGTAGAAACTCTAGCTGAACACAGCACCAAGCAAGTCACTAATTTGGCCACCAGAATGGACGACTCCGAAGACAGTGCTAGGCGCTCAAATCATGTATTTTACGGTTTGAGCCACAGCGAACGCGAAACTAATCCTCGGCCTTTGCAGTTCAAAGATTAACACTACGCTGGAGCCAAGAGATCATCGAGCGCGCCCACAGGATTGGCCGCTTCCAAACAAACAAATATTGGTCACGCATTGTCCGGTTGGCCCACATTAAGGACCCAGAGCGCATGTCACTAAGCGCCCAACTGAAGGGCACTGACCACATTATCACTGTAGATTTCTCGCCAAACGCCCGACTTTCACGCAAAAAAACTCTTCGAATGCGAAAAAACACAGCAAAAACCGTTCAAGCTTTGTTATAACAAGCTAATAACTGCAAATACAACCTACGTTTTTGCTTCACACACAGAAAGCAATTGCACAACTGCGATAGCCATTGCCCGATGCCAGATCTTCTCGCAGAAACCTTACGCGCCCTGCGTAATCATTAATTAATACCAAGATCAGAAGTACCTTGCCCAAGCGCGACTCTCTTTCACATAGAGCCGAATCAACTGGTTGTAAACTTATAATTTTGACCAAAACTTGGCTGAACTCGTCAGTCACCAATACTGATCTGGTTTCTTGTCTACCTGATTTCCATATCTTCCTTCGTGACCGACTAAAGAAACGTGGCGGTGGCGTGCTGATAACCGCTCATAGCATCCTTATGTGTTCCACCATCAACGTTCCCTCTCCCTTAAAAATGTTATTCGTATGCTGCCAGACGTCTAAGCTCCCCCGCCCCGCTATTAAAATCGGCGCGCCTTACCGGACACCGGACGCAAATGCCACTTTTGTTAGTCATTTCCACGACACTCTTCATTCCGTTACGACAGCTTCTCGTAACGCGCTGTTAACCTTACTCGGTGACCTTCATTTTCCCGGCATAACATGGTCAGATATAGCTCACACAGCATCAAAACATAACACTAAAAGTGACTTCCTAAATTCATCGTTAACATTTGGATTGTCACAGCTATCTCTGAGCCAACACGCCAAGCGGATCATTCTTGCAACATTCATGACGTTTTACTGGCAACTCCTCAGGATACCTTCTCTTATATTGCACATTTATCAGGTATAAGCGATCACGACGTTCTTCCCATAACATTCAAGTGCTACCGATCTAACCGCAAAAATATAAAGGAAACAAAAGCATTATATGATCAAAAAAAAATACACATAATTAATTCTCGCCACTAGAAGCTCCCACCTCTTTCTGCCACGCCTCCTCCGGGCAGGCTAATCATGCTCAGGTTTAAGCTGTTGTCTGTTCCAGTACACGACAGCAACAACGTCCTATTGAGTTGTGGAGTGAACACCTCCATTACATTCCCGCTGCATTGCAGAGAGGCGAGATTTACGTACTTTAAGTGCTTTTAACTAGCGAAGTGGTGAAAGCGGACCCGTTCCCATTCCTAAGGTCGCTAACATTGTCCATTCTATTCCTCTAATACAAGTTAATTTAATGATTTCTCTATACAGTCGTTTCCTACTGGCTATTCCGTGCACCCAAAAGCCACAGGACATTTTTCACGTCTTAACAACGTAACAAATAGTAGTGTTATATTTCTTTCGCAGAACAGTACACGAACTTTGTGGCCTGTTATTGCTGCAGGACGTATTCGCCTGTAACTTCTCCAATTTTTAATCATTCGAGTTGAGCAAAGTCTTAAATAACCTTACACTATCTTCCCTTTCGAAGCAGACCGCAATTATTTGAGAAAAAAAACCATCGGTGAATACCACACTCTTTAATGCGAAATTTGAGCGCAGCTCTATACATGTTGTCGCGATGTAATTGCGACAACTCGTGCGGCACGCTGCGAACAGCGCGAAGTGTGGCGAGACTGCCTCGCCATTCGGGAAATGTTTTGTTTCTATACAGACGACACGCGCCACTCTGGCGCCATCTCGTGGCTGTCGAAAATTGCGTAGTCGTGGCGCGATGGGGCCACTGACGAAGACAGACGTGCCTCACCTCGGCGCCTGTTTTTCTGTTCAGTTTGACCAGTTCATTCCGTTTATCTGTTGCTGTTTTTGCTAAGCAAGTGAACATCGACTACACCGTGAGGCTACGTCGCAAATCCGGCATTTTTTTGGACAGTGTTTCTTCGTTTTCTTTGTGTTTTGTGAACTGACCGCCGTAAGCCTAACGTGACGCTTCGGACGCAACCACTGCCCTCGGCTGCTGCGCGTCAGCACGACCGCAAAGTGACTGGTGAACCTGCTACGCCCGGCGCGTTTTCCTCCGGCTCTCATCAGGACGTTTACCATGGCAACAACCACAGAACACAGAAGCCTTCTGTCGAAATGGAGTGATTTTTCAAATTTATATAACTGAAACGAGACCATGGATGCGACACATTCTACACCTTTATCGGAACTGTCTAGCGGGCCAGCTAATCCCGACTTGTCAGCGGGCCCTTCCGTCAGAACAAGCAAACTTCGTGACCACGAGGGGGCAGAGAAACGTCGTCTGCTATCGAAGCCAAGTGTCGCCAACCAAGCTGCACGGCGAACGGGTGAGTCGGCAACGCGAAATCGTTTTGATCAGGCCGCTCAGCAAAGTGCATGTGACATATATTCCGCAGCAGGCAGTCACAGATGCCATAGAGCAAAGTGAACCGCCAATTTTCATTGCATGAATGACTATTTTTCGATTTGACACACCAAGTAACGGCATACGGATCATTGTTCGCGACGAGGGCCATTATCGCAAAATGTGCACACTATCGTGCTTAGTTGCAGCAGTTGACGGCAGCATGCGCGCTCTTAACGTCGACACATCGCCTCTCCAGGAAAACGTGGTAGGTAGCTCTCGTGGCGGGATCGTTATAAGAACCGACCTAAGAATTTGCTACATCATAGCGCATCTGCGCTGTGAAGAGGCGATAGTCGCCGATGCGCGCATGCTCGGTAACACACAGCTGCTGCTCTTGGCATCTGACAGGGAACGCATACCGAAACGCTTGGTGTTTGAACGCCTGGTAGTAAGTATGCTACAATTTTCACCGTTTGTGTCATGCTGCCAAATACTCTTCCTTCCCGCCGGTCTGCCGGAAGTGCGGCAAAACTCCGCATGCAGTCGATCCGAACTGTAAGCAATTTCCCCAATCCGTGGCCTGTGGCTCGTCCACATACATTGCACCCGGCCCTCAATGTTCCCAATGCGATATTTCTATATCCGCCTCCACTGGCAGCACTAATATTTCAGCACATGCGACACTGTTCAGAGAGTCTACGCCATCGACGATGGAATTAGTCACCTGGGCGCAGAAGGCGGCTTCTCCCGATCTGCCTCAGCTTGTCCCCAGCCTCCGCCAGCGAATTCAGGAATTTCGGAAGAAAAATTTGTGACTCCACTATCTCGTACTGAATCCTAAAAAAGGGAATTGGTCCCCGACCTGTAAACACAGTCGCTCACTAAATTACCGACAGAGTCGCTCTCCGACACGTCGTGTCAAACCACTCACGGACAAGAACTCCGTTTACTCTCACATTACTGGGCTCCTCACACAAGAAATGTCTGAAGAACACAATAAACGGGAGCAAACAGTTTCATCAGATATGATGAACACTATGGCACATGCGCTAGAAGTCATGCAGCATAGGTTCCAAAGCATATTCAACGAACTGCCGCGCAATGTGCTCATTGATGACCATAAGTGCCGCAAACAAATAACACCTGCATGTCCTCGTTGACTCAGGAGGTGCAGTCTAACTATGTCAGTTTTCGTCAAACGTGCTTCACGATCCGCAGTTATGTTCAAAGACATCGTCCATTATTCTGTCCTCTCCACAAGACGCGCGGCACATGCAGGCTCCCTGGTTACCGCGCTTTCCCCACTCCTCCCATTGAACACAAGCGGCAGATCCCCAAAGGCCAGGCAGCGCTTTTTGACCGCAATGCCTGGCCAACCGCCCAACTGGACGCTCCAGGGCTTACTTCTAGAGCTCGGGAAATAGTAGCTGATAAATTTTGTCCTCCTGGGAAACACCTTTTGTAGCCGTGCCCGCGTATTTTCGCGCCGGCAATATCTCAGTTGAAGCGTACACGTGGTTGAAAACAATTTATGAGCAGCCGAAAGCCTCTTTCTGCTTATTGGAGGCGACTTTAATGCACACTACTTCACCTGGACTCTCTCAAAGCCTAACCAACCCGGCAAATGTCTTTATAAAGCTATTGTATTTTCCTCCCTAGAAATTTGTAACACGCCCGACACCCCTACGACAATCGGACGACATAAAGTGCAGAAAGACACAACCCCAGATCTTACCCTCGCCAGCCCCAAATTTGTACAGAACTGGACCGCCTCCAGCCAGTCATGGGGCAGCGACCGTCTCCCGATATCTTTCACCATTGATCACAAATGCCTCCGCGTCAAAACAACGACAATAATGACTAACGGAAACGCTTCTCGTGCTCATGTTACCCGTGTATTCATGACAGTTGGGGGTCTCTTGGATATTTTCCAGGAGATCCGTTTACTGGTCATACGTGCCATACAATGTCATACGATGACCATACTCAACCAATGGACAATCATTTAGCCAGGCTCTGGAGAAGAGTAGACATTTTAATACAGAGATACCGTTCGCCCGGCAAACGACTTACTGACCTCATCTAAATCAAGCGCAAATTTAAGTTATCAAGGAATATCAGTTCCGCCTTCGAAGCAAAGCCTGGCAATCCACCTGCGCCGCATCCCGGGACTCCAGAGTCGTCGGCGCATATTTTCTGCAGCCTCAGCACGAAAGGCAAATGTAACCCTCCTCTTACCAAGCTGATCACTAAAACAAATGCCGCAATGATAGAAAAGTAAATTAATACGAGTTTCTTTCCTTGCGCTTCGCTCAGTCCTTCCACACCTCCAAGCGCCTGCGCCATAGTGGAACGTGATCCATACCTTGATCACACATTTAGCATGGCAGGAATGCTAGCAGCGATCAATCAAGCCAACCCGCGATCGTGGCCAGGCCACGCCGGATAACGTGGCAAGAACGGCTCAACCTTGGCGAATAAGTTCAAGACACCCCACCCCCAACGCCCTAGCTGTAGTTAACGACATCTGGGCTTCAGGAAGCCAACCGGACAGACTTATGCTCTTTCTTGTTTATCCCATACACAAACACGGAAAGCAGCCGGGCCTCTATAAGAACCCCCAACAAATCTTCCTGATTACACGTCTCTGTAAACTCATCGAACGAATAATTCACACGCGTATGTCCCATTATCGCGAGATAATCTGGCCAGGCAACCACCTAACCCAGGTGGATTTTCGCCCTAACCTAGGCACTCATAATTTCCTTCGGCTGCTACGGCGCGTTAATCGCGCCTCACGGAAAACGCTGCCTGACTAGTTGCTGGCCGTTGACATGTAGAAAGACAGCATTTGATAATGTTGGCCATGACGTTATCCTTGAACAGCTATCTAACCGCTACCTCAGCCACTGTACCCAGGCATGGATCAGCAATGTTTTTGCAGTACGACCCATTCGCATAAGTGGCGCGTCACCTGGATGGAGCCGTATGAGTTATTACTTGGATAGACGTGTTCCACAGGGATCAATCATAGAACCGGCACTTTTTACTCTGACCATGTGCAGGGTAGCCGAAAACCCTGAACGAGACACAAAGATTTGCCATATACGCCGATGACATTACTATATGGGCAGAAGCAGCAAACTATACTAACAAATAAATGATGCAGACTGATCTGCAGGCAGTCCTCCTCAGTTTAGATGCCACTCTTAAGGAACCGGTCTGCAGTTCGCTCCGCGTAAAACAGAACTTAACAGCATAGATGGCAAGCATCGCAGCAACCCCAACATGTGCTTCTGGCTGCGCATTGTATCACACATCATTCAATCAAAAATGGACAAACCAAAGTCCTAGGTGTACCTTGAGCCGGTTTCAACTACCCACAGAAGTGGGCACGCGTGCAATGGCTGGCATGGCCGGCCATGTTACATGCAATACGTCGACTTTCCAACAAGTACGGAGGAGCGCGACGACTAGCCTGTGGTACTCCTGTGAGAGCTGTGGCCCTTGGAAAGATTCTGTGCAGCACACCTATATACACCTCTTCTACAGACATGCGAAATTAGGAACGCCTTCATTGGGTCACCCTCCGCACTATCACGGGACTCCCTAAACACACTGAAATACCTATGCATGAACGTGCTGTGAGCTTGCCTCCACTGCAGGACGTCATCCTTGAATCCCACACTCGACATCATATCCACATGAAAAACACGCCGCAAGGCCGTCGCCTTTTGGCCTGGTATTTTGGCCTGGTATTTTGGCCTGGTATTTTGGCCTGGGAGCAACATGACCATGCGCTCCCTCTCAAGCTTTCGTTACCCCCATGGAAAACCTTAATTGCTTCTTTGATGACTCCGTTGTCCCATACCTCCTAATACCGCTCCAGCCCGCCATCATCTACACTAACGCAGCTCTCTTTGATGACCAGGCTTATATGGCCTGCGTTTGCATGCAGACTACCGCTACACAGGGGCCTACAGCTGCCACCTACCTTCCGGTACATCCAGTGCATGCTTAACTTTTTGATATCTGGGGAGCGACTGCAAGCCTCGCATAAACCATGCAGAAACTGATCCGTGTCTTCACTGACTCACACACAGCATACTCTGAAATACTTCACGCAGCCTCGGAGTTGCTATAGCTTTCGCTTTTCAGCGTATCCTTCGTAGGCATGAAAAATCAAACTGTCGGATAGAAATCATCTCAACTCCGGGGCATACGGATGTGCCCGGAGGCAATGCGACAGCACATGCCACTGCTGCTTCCACAGGTGGGTCTACCAATCTTTCTTTGCCGCCACCCCTCCAGGAGGAACCCGTATGATCTCCTGAACCAAATGGCTCCTTCCAAAGCCACCATGCACTATGTTTGTGCGCCCCTTCGTACTTCAAGTAAACAACGTTTTCAGCAGGCTACCCCGCCTGTCATCTTTCCGAGCAAGTCTCCCCTTTCACGCTTTTAAGAGGTATGCGTCAATAAGTTTTTCGCAAATTTAGCCTACACAGTGTACTATATGGCAAAAGGGCGACTACCCGACCTTACGACAATGACGTGCACCCACTACCTGCTGCGCAGCCACGCAGATGCTCGTCTAATAATATGGCAGTATTCTGCGCTCGATACAGGGACAATGGCCGTACAGGCTTTGCAGTGCACGCACTATCGTGAAGCGCTGCTCACTGACCATAACACGCAGCTATTGCTTGCCAAATGTGGTAGTCAGACTGGTCTCATCAGGGTGGTTTAGGGGGACATATAAACCACGGACCTGACCGCTCATAGTCTCAGTACAAGTGACTATCACTCAAACAACTGGAAGCCCTGACCATGTGAACGTCTTCGTAGTGTGGCGAGGCCCCGCTCATTCCCCCAGCAGACCTGCGCCTTCGCGTTCTCTAATAAAGGACTTTCAATCAATCAATCGTATTTATTCTCGCCGCAAAGCTCGTCTAGCGTGACACTGCACTTCGCACGCTTTCGCTATACCTTCCTCCTCCGTTTTGCGCTTCATGGTGCCACTGGACTCTCTCCTCTGCTTTCCGCCTCGCACTCTTTTCGCTATCGCCATCTTTATTATCCCGCTGCGCTCAGCATTCGCCTTCATCCTTCGTGGTGCTCATTCGCTCGGTGACTGGGCACAACGCCGACGGCGAAGCTTACCGCAGGAATGGCCACCTAAGAGCTGCGCTCTAAAATGCAGACAAGCGATGTTAAGATGGTTGTCTTCAAGGAAAATGCTGTTGTCGCAGTAAGTTCAGAACAGAAAGAATCGGCTGAAGTCTGCTGCTTTTTTTTTTTCAATTTTTCACGTTCAGTGGCATAATAAAGGATAGAATTTTGCAGCACACTTATCTGCCCACCTGTTACCCGGCCTTCTGGATGTTCGACAGAGTGAGAAAAAAATATGGCGCGCTCTGCAAATCACTAGCGACTCACCCAGGGTCTAACCATTTGCGAACTTGCTGTTTTGAACCTCCATCCCTTTGTCGAAGGCCAATGGTGCTCTTACTAAATCTAATTATTCTTGCCAATCTAACTGCTTAACTGAACGTAAGGAGTTAAGAATAACTAATATTGCTTCTTTATATGAACTTCAACATTGTAAGAACAAAGTCTCCGTATCATCAAAACCGTAGAATATGTTAACTACCGTGTTGGGACTTACTACAGCCGTACAGGTTGTTCGCTTTCGGTAGATACTGAAAGAGCTGTATTAAGTGAAAATTGAATAATGCGATAAATTGACCTCGGCTAGATTATTCAGCCTAATGCGCAGACTTACGAGTTTTCCAGTCACACGTAAACGTTTAGCGCTTCGGGGGTATACTCCAAATGCAATTCCAACTCCATTCAGGAACTTCAGTCTCCCTTTGCATTCCCATTCCATGCTCCAGATTTTTGCCAATAGTCAACTCACATGCAATTCCGGGGTTTAAAACTGTGAAATAATTTTGGAAACGTTGTAACACCTGAGTTACTACTCCCCGCAACTCAGTCTCCCGTCTGAAATGGCAGTCAATGCTATGACGCTGAGGATTGGCTCAAGTGAAACGACCGAGTGAGTGCGCGTAACAATTCGATAATAAGCTCAGCATTTCCATCTTATACTTTTGTGGATTCACACATTTCCCGTTCCAGAACTGCAAGTCCAACCTCTGTAATTGGTTTGCATTTAAATCTAGATTCGCTGCACTGTTGTATATCCCTCACGCTCGTAACCTTTGCACGGAGCAACGGCTGTGTCATCAGCAAAGGCGTGGAACCTATACCAGATACGTTGAAAATGTGGTTCAGCTTCACCGTTTGAACAATTCTTGTTTATGTTTGCATTAGGAGCGACTTTTTTCCATGATTGACCCCATTAGGAAGCTCATGCCTTCTACTGGTAAGAAGACTCCTCTCCAGTCAAGCAATCGAAAAGTTCCATTACACAAAAAAAAAACAATTCAAGTACAACATAACCGGTGCAAGAAACTGAAAGCGCCTAAAGAAAATGTATCGAAACGATAAAGCTTTGGGTGATAAAAGTGTTCTTAGGCATTGGAGTGGTGGGTAGCGTGCAGGAAAAATATATGGGGAAGATTTGTACGACAGTGATGGGGACTCGTTGTGCATAGGTGTGTGTGCGTGTGCGTGTGCGTGTGCGTGTGCGCGTGTGCGCGTGTGCGCGTGTGCGCGTGTGCGTGTGCGTGTGCGCGTGTGCGTGTGCGTGTGTGCGTGTGCGTGTGCGTGTGCGTGTGTGTGTGTGTGTGTGTGGGTGTTAGTAATGTGCGTGCGTGCAGGAAAAAAAGAGAATGCATGAATGAATAAAGCCTTTTTTTAAAAGAAAGGGAGCGCTCTACACCGCTGTTGGGGATTAGGAGGGAAAGGAAAGTGGGTACCCGGATTGTTGGCGGAAGCACATCTGCATCTCAGTATTTGAGCTTCCGCTTTATGCAGACTCAGGTGCATGTTCAGTTCCGCCGCTCTCGCATGGGCTGGTCGACCCCTTCTACACTACTCGAAACAAGCCACTTTGTCTGCCATATGTCGCAATGGCTTTCTGTGTTTCAGGGTTAGCTTGTATTCCAATTCCTAGTATTCTAATGAGAAATGGCACCAACCCAGACAAGCTACGATTGCGAACACTTATACCCGATGCACACATTCGCAGGAGTCATGCAGAGCAGACTTGCAACACCTCATTTCGAACTGTGCAGCTTTTTCACAAGGGAGATCATAATCAAGCCACTGTGGGTGCTCCAGAATGAGGTGTGCAGTGCTTGTGAGGCTAATCAGCACATGGAGGACAGCAGTGCCTCTGGTGGGGTGGCGGTGAAAGAAGAAAATATGACGTGCCGGACAGCTACACGTCTTCCGTGGCGAGAGAAGGCGGGGATAGAGAGCAGTGCAAAGAGATTAATGTTCTAGGAGAGAAGAGTGTTACCCACCCGCGTTCCACTTGTGAGTACAGTTCGTTGCGTAAAGCACGTTCTAGCAGGCGTCATCCTTTTGCGATTGAGAGGGAAAAAAGAAACAGGCATACAAGCCGTGGCATGGTAGAACCGTATATTCTTGAACGTAACCCCACAGGAATAACAAAGAATTAGCGAGAAAGTTTTAAGCAGATGTGGGTGGACGATCGCGATGGCCTAGGAGGGCCTCCATTATCCTTCGGACACAGGTCTCAACATTTTGTAATGTGGATGGTGCCAGAACTTTCAATGTTTGCCTCTACTTGGGTGCAATTCAATTCAGTATCAGTGACGACCAGGGCATTTTTCTGCACATTTTGCCAACACGTTTCGCGCGAAATGCTCTTCAAAAGCTCGCGAGTTGTGCTAGCCGATGAGGTATTTTGACGTGCTTGTTGTATACTCTGCCACATATCTTAACCACAAGTCGTTGCGCGGACCAGCCATGTTTAGCAACTTTTCTCTACAGAAAGATGCTTCTGGTAGTGTCGATGTGACCTGCAGTGAAGTGTCTCGTACGGGGTAACACCGCGTACTTCCGAATGTCTTCTGTAACAGACCAATTGCGTTTTTTTAGAGCGCAGCTCTTTGGCGTCCGTTCCTGGGTTTCGCGTCGTCGTCGGCGTTGTCGTCGGCCTCGTAACCAGCTCCGCCCCCCTTTCATCCCCCCAGCGCTAGCAGCGACCGACTGATACCGCTGGATGCCGCTGACGCCGCTAGAGAGTCAAGATAACGTGACTGCATAGAACACCGTCGCCGCCATGCAGAAAGAGGAGGAAAGGGTCCCCCCCCCCCCCCCCTGTTCTTGTGTGGCGGATAGGGTGCTCTTCAGTTGCCTACGCGCCGGTTATTTCACCTAGGCCCGGCACGTCGACGAATACGTGACCACCTTCCCACGGCTAGACCTGGTTCTTAGCGCTGCGGAAGCGAGGGTATCATATTGTTTGTGTCGGCATCGGCGGCGTTGTCCCTGAAACCAACTCCGCAGCTGGGGTTGACTCACTATCGGCGTCAGCGGCATCAGTCAGTCGCTGCTATCTCTTCCCTCCTCCCTTTATCGTGTTGTCCGCTTGCTGCGCGCGCTTCTGCCCCCATCGTTTGCCGCTGGGTGTACACGCCGCCCCCCTCCCCCCTCTTCCTGCGAGTCTCCGGTTGTCAAAGCGCCGGCTCGAACTTAATTCCTTTCTTCGCTCCTCCTCCAATGCAACCCCTGTGCGGTGGCAATCAGAGAGCCAGATCGGTGGCGGCGGATGTGTATATGTGCACCGCCCGAGCCGAAATTGCCGCTGCCGTTCGCCCTGTGCGGTGGCAATCAGAGAGCCAGATCGGTGGCGGCGGATCTGTATATGTGCACCGCCCGAGCCGAAATTGCCGCTGCCGTTCGCCACTGCGAAATTATCTTGCTGGTAGTAGCTGCCTACTTCGCCCCTACCGCACTCACGAAAGACGTCGTGCACTTCCTGCAACTCGCATTAACCGTCCATCGATCCACACCGATGTTAGTAGTGGGGGACTTTAATGTTGACATAAAGACAAACAGCAATTTCCTAACACTTATGCGGGAGAACATCCCGTTCCTCTCGCTCGTAACGCGTCCCACGGCTGTGACAACCTCGCGAGGCACTTGTATAGATCTCGTCTTTGAGAATCAAGCATTGGTGTACCAAGTCGAACATATATCAGTCTATTTCTCCGACCACAAAGCTTCCTTCATGACTGTCAAGAACTGTTAGTGGAGTCTTTGTTAAAGGAATACGTGTGAAAAATAAAAAAAAAATTCTGTGATAGCGCATACATGTGTTGCTCGATTTCTTTGCCTCAATCTATCGAAAAGGTGAAACAGCTTATTTGCTGCGCTCAAATTTCGCATTAGGAAGTAACGTAATCGTCGGTAATTTTTTTTTTCTATCCCTCAAACCTCAAACCATGAAGCCTAACCTCGCCGCAAGCCCTTATTTTAGCTTTAGTACTTAATTGGCAAACGAGGACAATTCTTTACAGCCCGTAGATAAGGTAATCGTGTCATCACTTCCTTCTTATGATAATGGTTTAAGAACTTGCCATAATCTATCTCATCCTATACGGTGGGAAATTTGGGCGGGTTATTGTCCTCAGCTGCTGCAATTGCGGTATTCCTTATATTTTGTGTTATGAGCCTCGAGAAGACGTGCGCGAACTTAGTTCCTTCCCCCCTCCCCTTATATTGCGCTTGCTTTTCGTTCTTTTCCCTTTTATTTAAGGTATAACAATCATGAGGTGCAATCATAATGAGGTGCAGTGGTGGCGTAGAGGTAGAGAATCCGCCTCTCGTGCAAGAGGACCGTAGTTCGAATCTCGGTGCCGTGCAATATTCCACCGGATAAAAAAAAAGAAAATGCGCGTGTTCGTAAAATTGCATAAACAGGCCTGGAGTGCGGACTGATTCCTGTGACCAGAAGCGGTAACGTGCTCCCTCACCAGAGCAGGATTGGCCACCCTGGTGCAGAACTTGGCCACAACCTCCTATAGGAATACAACAATCGAACCTCGCCTCTCAGTCCCCAGCAGCTACGAAGCAACTGACCACGGCGGTGACCAGACCTGTGACGCCGCAGAGGGTGCTAAGAATCTGTGGGTCCGGAAAGGCCGCCATTGGAATCTTAACCTGGCAACGTTTAACGCTAGAGTGTTATCTAGTGAGGTGAGTTTAGCAGTGCTAGTGGAGGAATTAGCGGGCTATAATAATGGGACATAATAAGGCTCAGTGGGGCTAGGAGAACAAAAGAAGCATATACAGTGCTAAAAACGGGCACGTACTGTGCTACTGGAGCTTAGAGGAGAGACGAGAACTAGAAGTCGGGATTCCTGATAAATAAGGATATAGCTGGTAACATACAGGAATTCTATAGCATTAACGATAGGGTGGCAGGTTTTGTTGTGAAACTTAATAAGAGGTACAAATTGAAGGTCGTACACGTCTACGCCCCGAAAAGAGGCACATAGACAAAGCCGCCTATCGAGCAACATAAGTTGGATATAACACGGTTTAAGGCAGTAATAGATACATCGTTAGACAGATCCCGAAAACAGGGTGAATTATGCCAAATATGCTAATGACATTAAAGCAATTTGCCACATGCGTTAATTTCCTCGAAAGGTTCATGGTCAGCGCGTTTGTCAACCACATTGCCGCGGGGTCATTAGTGCAGGTTCTGGCAGTGCTTGTAGAGAAAGCTTTGTTTTAGTGTATTAGGGTTTATAAGGGTACTTCCCACACATTCTGGGGCTGCTCTGGCGATGTAGGTGAGCTACTGGGGTTGCTGGGTAGTCCATTTTATAGTGGATAGAGCATCGTGTGGCTATGATGAGGGAACTGGGTTCGAAATCTGTTGTCGGGCCAACTCAGGTCACAGGTTTGGGACAGTGCATGTTTCGCTCATCAGTGAACCCATTTTACAACATGTGTGACTCGCATTACATGAATCATGGTCTGATTGGTAGCGCGTCGGGTTCCCGTGCTTAAGCCAAGAGGGTTCGAATCCAACCGTCGGAATTACTTGCTTCAATGTGTACGTCACTGGGTATGTGCGGCCGTTCATGGAACTTCTTTGATTCCAACTTTGAGCACCGGGTAAGTGCCACTTTTTCTGTGTCGCTGTTCAAAGAACCTGACGCGAAACTGCGCCGCTAGGTATTTGCCACTCTTCAATGAACCGCCTTGGCGTCAACATGAGTCATTGGGTTAGTCCCAGCAGGTATGCACCATTGGGTGCGTACTTTAAGCGGCCTTTTTCACTCTTCAAGGGACCTCTTTCACGCCAACTTGAGCCACTGGGTATATGCCACTAGGTATGCCCCGCTCTTCAATGAACCTCTTGGATGCCACCTTCGGTATCTGTGTGCCACTTAGTATGTAGAAATTCTCAATGTCAAAAATATAGTTGAAACATTTTCCTCTGCAGCCCGGTAACAAACCCGTGTCATATATGATAGACAAACTTGTATGTATGTTAGATTTACACAAGTGGCACGCGCAGATATGGCGGCAGCGGCGCAGAAAGTCGAAGCGGTTCAAGAGGGGGGAGTGAGAGAGAAGGGAGGAAAGAAAGGCAGGGAGTTTCACCAGACTGACTCCAGTTTGCTACCCTACACATGGGGAGGAGAGCGAAGAAAGAGAGAGAGAGAAGACATTAGTCTATATCCCACTTTCACATGCACTAAGGTGCAGCATGTCTACAGTCGGGCACTCATGTCTGTTGCCTTCAGGTACTGAAGAAGCGCTCGAATGGCTTTCTATGTGGATGGACAGTCAGGCCAGGCTCCTAAATCTTCACTTCTGTAAATGGCCTATCGTCCGGTCTTTTCAAGGGACAGTGTTGTGTCTGACTTAGATTATCGAAGTGAGAACAGTGACTCGGAAGATTATTGAAGGTGTCTTCACAGTTGCACTTAGCGCACATCGGTGAGCGCCAGAAAGAAGCCCGGAGGCACGCACACGAAGTGTATGAGGCGCCTCAGCGGTGGCAACATGATCTGTGACCATATCGACTCATTGTTTTTCGCATTAACGTCGGCATTCATCGTGTGATGGTTTCTGACTCCATTTTGCTTCATCATTGGGTGAGGGCGAAGCTGTCACTGTACTTCCTGCGCTCCCGACGGCAAGACAAAATTCACAGCCTAATGGAAACAAATGGCGGGAAGACAGAACAACCCAGTTTCTAGTAACAGAAACAGTAACAGAAAAACAAAAAGTATGGGGCATAGCTGTAGTCAATAGGTACCACATTGACTAAGGTTGAAGCTGCCACGAACACCTGATTAATACAAAAAAACTGCTGCCAAGTATACCTTGCAAGCACAAGAATGCTGTGGTGTGCATGTTTGTTGCTTACCCAAAAATATTACCCGCTAACATGGCAAGTGCGTGCGTTTAAAAGTTCCGAGTAGGAAGGAATGGAGGCAACGGAATCCGCAAACAAAGTTTCTATGCATTCCTGTCCTCTTTAATGTACTAAAGCATAATATAGAGATAAAAAACGTGATGCTGCGTATTTGAGGCACGAATTCATCAATGCCTATGTCTACTTTCAGTGAGAACGCCATCGATGCGAGAGAAAAATGCCTGATAGGGTGAACATGAAGCCTGATAGGGTGTACATGGAGCTGTGTCACCTGTTTAACAAATCCATTCCTCCTGTTCTAACGTGATGTATTTCCATTTCCAAGCAACACTATATTTCAAATGTTACAGAGGCACCTGAGGGTTTTCTCGTTGCTCAGGACTTCCTTTCTTGACTGTACTGCCCACTGAATCCTAACCCGTGCCGGGAGAGCCCGTGTAGTTAGTGGTTATTTACAACAGCGTGTGCGCTCACATAGTGTTGGCTGCGTTTCCGTTACGGAAGCTCTCAGCGAAATTTCCCTTCGTATGACCTCATCGAACCACAGCTCTAGCTCTTGCTAGTAAGTGCCAAGTGTCAGAGGCTGCCTCGCGCCACCCCTTCCTTAATAACGATCGGGACTGGCGAGAACTAGGACAAGTAAACGACACCTTTTCCTTCCTCTTGTGAGCAGTGGTAACTCATGCAAGATCACCTAAATAAAGACAAAAGAGAGAGATAGTAGCGATGCGACATAGTGTAGACGAGCGTCACTGCACCTACGCAGACACTGAATAAAGGAGCTATACCAAAATAAAACAACAGAGCTGTCCAGCCGACTTCTCCAGCACCTAAAGCATAGCGAAAGAGAATCTCACGCCGCAGTAAATTTCAACAAGGAGTCAGTTCAGCGCGAAGGCGGTCATGCCATTTCTGAAGAACGAATAGGGTGCGTACATTTTTATTGTGATAAGGTGTTATTCCCATTTTATTCATGCCCAGCCCATTAAATCAGTGCGTCTTTCTTACTGCACTTATGATTACTAACCAAAACGTCTTCGGTTAGCCTTTTATTCATTCCTACTGCTTATGTGCTAGCATGTGGTAATATGCGTGCAATCTTGCATCTATCTGTATGTGCCGCATAAAATCTTGTAACAGTCAGTGTGGTTAAGCTCCCTCCCTTTCTTTCCTCCCTTCTCTCTCTCTCTCCCCTCTTAAACCGCTTCGACTTCATCAGCAGCAGTCATCATTATCATCATCAGCAGCAGCAGCAGCAGTCTCTTTTATTTCGACTGCAGGACGAAGGCTACAGTTACACCTGTTACAACAATTACACATGTCCTAGGCCAACCGACTTCAACTTGCACGTGTGAACTTCTTAATATCATCCCCCCACCTAGTCCTCTGCCGTCCTCCACTGCACCTCCCTTATCTTGGCATCCATTCTGTAATCCTCATGGTCCACCACTTATCTAATCTACGCATTACATGACCTGCTCAGCTCCATTTCTTTCTCTTAATGTCAAGTAGAATATCGGCTATCCCCCTTCGATTTCTGATCCACACCGCTTTCTTCCGGTCTCTTAATGTTACGCCTAGCATTATTCGTTCCATCGATCTTTGTGCGGTTCTTAACTTGTTCTCTACCTTCTTTCTCAATCTTCATGTTTTTGCCGCATGTGTTAGTCTCTTTTAGTTAGTTTAGGTTTAGTTTTTCATTTGTTAGTTTCTTTTTAATTACAATGGTAGGCTTCCAGTCAGGATCTGATAATAGCAGCCGTACGCGCTCCAACCCATTCTTATTTTTTTATAAATTTCCTTCGCATGATCAGAGTCCTCTGTGTGTAATTCATCTAGATAAATGTAGCTGTATTCCTTCACAGACTCTAGAGGCTGACTGACGATGCTGAAATCTTGTTCACTTGCCACGGTATTGATCATTAGTTTTGTTTTCTGCATAGTAATCTTCCAACCCGAGTCTTGCACTCTCTCTGTCAAGGTCCTCAATCATTCGTTGTAACTCGTCCTCAGTGTTGCTGAAAAGCACAATGTCAGCTGCAAACCGAAGGATGCTGATATATTCACCGTAGATCCCTAAGCCTTACCAGTTTAATACCTTCAATGCTTGTTAATAGCTTCTGATAGATCAAATTTGAAACTAGGGGCTACGAATATAATTGCGGGATAGTGGCAATGACAGGATGCAATTTTTCTAATCCTTTAACGCAAGGCCGCTCGAGAATAAGAATTTTCATGCAGCTTTTACAAGCACACGGAATATAGTAATTTAATATCTTTCATATACACTGCAGGACGTTTGGACGGATTGGCTCTATTCGCCGTCGCAATGAAAGGTGAAGATGACAAAGAAAAAAAGTCCAGAAATGCCTGCAATGCATCGTTTCTCGATTCATCGTTTCTGAATCTTTGCACATGCATTCCTCATCTCTTCTGGACTTAAAATATAAGCCCACAGGCCTCTGCACTTTTAATCAAGCACCCCAGTAGAGAGTTTAAGAAGGCGCGTCCTACTTTTTTATGTCTTTAAAAGGCATTAAATTTCTACAAGTCCTCCGAAACGCTGCCATGAAACCAAACACGCCAGAAAGCAAACAGTTGGTGATTCGACCATACGTCGTCTACGAAAGTGGTCATAATTATGACATGGTTTACTGCACAATTCTTTTGAAAGGAATACAGAAAACGCAGTCTATGATGAGAGATATGCCACGCACACTTAGGGGCAATATCAGAATGTAGCTATGCAGATGATTTCGGGGGATAAAAGTTGAAACAAGCGTGACACTTCGAGAACTCGTACACACACAAAAAAACAGTCAAACTGTAGGACCGAGCTCTCACATATTTCGGAAATATTAAGAGAAAATATAGGCTGGATTGGTGGCAAAAGGCGTCGTCTGCAACTGATGTAACAGCAACTGCTTTTGCGTTCGAGTGCGCTCGTGACTGGCTCTTCATTGTGCCGGCTGCCACGCAGTCTGAGTTGCAGCGCCATAGCGTCTGCTTTCATCGCTGGTGCCGTACAAACGCTTGTATGAACTCCATCGTGAAGCCGGTATAACGGTGACGTGAGAAGCGGAAATTATGCATTTCCGCTTAAAAACTTCACCAATGATTATGATACTCCCTAATGCGAAATTTGAGCGCAGATCTATAGGTGTTTTCACGATATCTTGGCTGGCACTGACAATCTGTATCGTGCGGCACATTGCGAACCGAGCGAATAGTGGCGCGACTGCCTCGCTAATCGGGAGAGCGCAAGACGCAGTATGTGGGTGACGCGTGGCCGCTTTTGACAGACGACGCCGCAGATAGACCTCCCCTCTCGCAGCGCGTTGTTTCCGTATATGGTATCGGTGGACGCTCTCGCCGCTTGCCATTGGTGAACAGATGACGGCAAACTACTCTGGCGCCATCTCGTAGCGGTCGTCGCCACAGAACTCGTCTTGCGAGGTACTACAAGAGTGTAGTGGACTATGGACTAGTACTACGCTTTTCTTCTCACGCTTTCGCCATACCCTCGTCTCCCGCTGTCCTCCTCGCGCTTTCTTTGTTATCGCCGTCTTTCATCCCCCACAGCGCTGCGCGTTCGCTGGTCCATCTATCGCTGTGCTCGTTCGCCACGTTACGTCAAGGGAGGACGGAGAGGGCCGACACTGAGGTGAAATGCAGGAGCAGGTGCCTAGGAGCTGCGCTCTAAAACGCGCGCATAGGTTCCCTATCTGAATGAGCTATATGTAAAGTAGCGTTTATTCTATAATCGTTGACGATTACAGTTCAAAGAGAAGTGCGGCTTCTGACACACCTTGGCTTGCCCTTATATTCGATATTGACCACGCCGTTGCACGCCCCCTCACAAATGTCGTTTATGTCGCCTTAAACAACTAAAAACTACTTCTACGGATATGCGACTGACAGTTCTATTACCTGCACGGCTGCTGCGACAAAAAGAAATAGAATTCGTAATTTCATCTCACACCAATACAGTTAACCACCGCAATAGCATTACGCTGTCGCATTCTTCCCTTCCTTGTCGCCTTCGCTAGCTAATTACATACACTGGTTGACTGCACAAATAAATCAGGCTTCATATTACGGGCAGATCCGGTCACAATGTGCACTTGCCGCAGAAGAGAGAGCGTTTTCGTGCAGTTTCACTTGTTTTAGGGCTTACATTTTTTACAGGTCTGATCAACCTGAAAACAAAAATCTATAAAGTAGCCTGAAATATTGATGGTATAGAACCTTTTAAAGAAAAAAAAGGAACCAGTTGTGCATTTTTCAGAAGCAATAGCTGTGTTCCTGGTTTTTAGACCACGTGGTCTACTTTTGACTCCCATTGCCCCACGGCGTGACATGAAGAGCCTCTTCGTACTGCAGGTTCCGCTCTAGCGGTAGTTTGGTGCAAGAAGGCAACGTGGATACACGGCAAATTTACCTTGGTTTCGAAGCACTATTTGAAGAACTGTACGTGGCCAAAAAAATTACTGCGCACTTCCGCCTAGGATTTACATAGCAAACTGTAAACCACGTGCGCTTGGTTTCACCGTTATTAGGAATTCATGCTTTCTTTGTGGCGTGGGCAGCGTTTGGGCCGTATAAAAATAGGGCGCAAGAAAGTAGTTGGAACCACTTTATAGCATGTGCAAAGTTGAGGAGCAGCAGTGGATTGTGAATCCTTCCCCATGCAGTAAGTGAGTAAGCTATCGCTTAATAACGGACCCTCAGCGGCCTAAACCATTGGCCACAGCCAATCCAACAAATGTAATTGCGGTCGTAGATAGCGCCGAGCTGAAATATTTGTTAACGTTGTTTTTAACTGACAGCAAACTTCGTAGGGTACGAAATCCTAAATGCGTAAGCTTAGCGTAACGACCTAAATAGGTCTTTAAATAAGTAAGTTAAGTGCGACACAAATCTCCTTCTAGATATGAAAGCTCGCTTCTAACTCGGCAAGAGTTTGGTGTAAATGCATCGAAGGAAAATAAATATTTGACCCATTAGAACTGAAGTGCTCCTGAATTTCTGTTGACAAACTGTTTGAACAGTGACTAAGCGTGGACAGCTATGCTTGTTGGTTGAGGATAGCAGTCTGAAACATCGTTGGAGCGCACAAATACACACGGGCGAGCAAGCCGGCGTTCTCGTGTTTCTTTGCTCGTGTGTGTTTATTTGTGCGCTGGAACGATGTTTCAAAATGAACGACGACATCGCGCGAACAGTAAAGATTGGACAAACGGACGGAGACAGCACATAGCAAATCCCAGAACCGTAGTCGAGAGAGAGCTCTTCGAAAAGAAACATTTCATTGGAAAGCTTGTTTACACCTAAAAGAGTAATACGCATGTAGAGCCGTCGGCTAAGGGGCGCTGTGGCCTTGTTAAGAATCTTAGGTGAGACAAATAATAAATTATTTACAGCGGTGGCACTGTTTTCTGATCGCAAGCACATATTTTAACATAAAGAAAAAGAGCACAGTGGCTTAGATTGACGATGTTTTGGTACTTCGAGTGGGATGTCGTGCCAAGGGACGGTGGCTTTTGATTTCCCAGGAAACGATAATAGTATATTACAAACAGCAATGTTTAATGTTTCTGCCAGAACCTGGCGCTTGAAGATGACGTGGATTTCACAATGAGTTTAAGAAAGAAATGGAAATGTTCAAGTCTATTCTATAGCAAGTTGGCAACCACAGAAGCAGGACTGACTAAAAGAAAAAGAAAAAAATACAGGGGATTGAATGGAAAAGCGATTTATTAACCTATCGGTATTAAATGCCGATTGTTTCCGTTCACATCTATCTTTCCGAATAGTGGGTGGGTAATCTGGATGTGAGAAATATAGCAAATTTTATAATAGGGCTTTCGTACATGTCACCTGATTGTAAGGCTCCACTACAGTAAACGGTATTGCAATTCTGAATGCTTGCAATGGCCAACGTCAACGCCTATGCTCTTATTTTCCGTAGCAAAGCTGTTAGTGCAGTTACATACTTTCGAAAGCGTTTTCTGTGTGCCTTCAAAGTACACTGGGAGAATTGTATTGTTCACTTATTCTGTGTTTTGGTTTATGGGGTCATGTTCTAGCAAACTTGAAGTGTTCGAGTTAATGTGGGGCTAAATGATGATTGCTCAACTCTCGATTTAAGGATGTCAAAGTGGTTGCACAAAACGCTTAGAAAGTTTCCCAACTGTACTGACAGAACTAAATGTTGCAGCAATTTAGATATAATAAAATGGGTACCGTGTTTTCGGCGACAAGTATTCAGGCTTCAAAATATTAGGGAAAATAAATCTTTTGCCAATAAGTACATATAGAGTATTCTCGTATTCTCATTATCTTTCGAGCGTTATGTCAGGCAATGAGTTCGTTTTCATGGACTCTTCTTAGTGCTAAACGAGAGAGGTTGTTTAATTTCTTTAAATAGGAATTATGTTGTGCGCGGTTTCCGATAATAGTTTAACCAGCGCACGCTAGTAACAGTGTTTGTAGAAGAATATGTGCCAGAATTTGAAAGTTTTAAAAACGTATTTTACGAGCCTTGTCAGAAATTTCCCCTATTTCGTCACAGAACACTTCTCAATGTTTACATTTTGAGGAAATAGGGCACATATAAAATGAGATAAGTTGGCCACAATTTAAACAATGCCACGTAATTAAATGTTCAATGAAATATTCTTGAGCAAGTGCTACAACGCGTTAAAGGGCTGTTATTTCCAAAGTTTCTCGAAGTCATACGTAAAGCACACGTGACACAAAGACCACATCCGCTTGAAGTTAGGTGCATGTTACTGTTATGCCTGTAGAAGGTTTAGCGTGTCATGCTTAATTTCTAGCTTTGTATAGATTTAGTGAACCTACTTTTTCTCCTTGTCTTCACGTGTTATAAAACACTCGTAGGTTTCGACGGGGACTTCTGTGTATTAAACTGCTCGAAAATTGGGGAAAATGTGGGTTATCTGTACGAAAAACTCTGTGTTCGCAATAATTAGGACTTTTGCAGTAAATTAGCTATGCAAGCGCCCCGGAAGTGTTACGCGTGTTCAACGAACGACGAAGAATGTAGCCCGCTGTCTTGGGAAAACTGTTATTGGCAACGAATACGGAGCGAACACGAAGCAAACATTATGACCAATGTGAATGCGTATTACTCTTTTCTGGAATCTTTTAATCCCATTCTCCATCCCTATACAGAGTAGCATGCCAGCGGTTATATAAGCGCCGGCAAAATTCTCTGTTTTTGTAATAAAGAGCTCTCTCTCTCTCTCTCTGGGGATGATGTGTCATCTAACTCATCACCTTCTTTGCTCTGAGCGACAATGAGAGGACTGACCTGTCAAATTACCGATGATAATTTTATGCCGCGCTTTGCTCGTACACCCCTAATGTGGTGAGTTCAATGCAGCCTCACTTGCAGAAGTTCTTGTGCGATATTTTCAGGCTTCAAATTGGCGATAGGATGGCATATGGTATGATGATATAACGTATTTAAACTGGGTGGTATGATTTTGCTTCTGCGATAGCTTCACGAAAGCACCCATGTGATTGCTGAATGGGTTTATCTTTCCGTGCTGACTTGTAGTCTTAAGAAAGCAGATCCCATTCTCGGAAGCCGGTTTCCTTATGAAGCATACGACGCCCGCCATGTGCATATTCATGATTATGAACTACATTATGAGATACGATTGCCAAAATTTTATTTCTTACTACATCCAGCATGGCTTACAGCGGGTAGTTCAGATGGTGCCGATATAATGAGTATTTCGTACTCGAAGTCGGGGTTATAGCATGTGAAATACTTAACCAAAGAACACAGTCTTTCGCACTGGTAAGCGTATAGGTCCCCTCGTGAGCATCAACAGGCATAAGTGTGAGTCTGCGCGCACGTCCGAAAAGTGAGTTTAATTTTCTAGGGAAAAGAAAGCACAGTTGGAAGGAACGTGGACGCACTCCCTCCCACTTCCGCAAAGCAAAATGATCTCTCTGATCGCATCTAGATGTGTTCCTTTCTGAAAACAATGTAATTTGTCTTTTGCTTTTTATTTGCCAATATACAACATATATCTAAGTCAAAAGACACCTAAAGACCAAACTCGCTAATCTCTGATAAGCCATAAAAATAATATAAGAACAACACGGCAGCAAAATACAAAGCTTTGTTATCCTTGCTCGTTTCTTTGTAAGGATCACTGTTTCATTCCTCGTATAGGAAGCGAGATACGGACAAAATAGCCAAAGCGCATAGAAAATGCTGTTCTAATAGCTTCGCCCCGGAAGAAGCAATGCTGAGGTTTATTTTTTATTTTTTCTCAAAAGGCATAGACGGCAACCACTATTCCAGTTTCTCATACCAGTTCTAGCCTTTCTATTTTCGGGCCAGAGTAAAGAGGAAGACGTGTCAAGTACTCGAACTGATGGGCTGACGGGTCCGCTGAACTAAAGATAACTCATCAACCCAGAATCGACTGCGGTAGTTTTCGATTTTGGATCGACCATCTCTGCTCTTCTTTTCTCGAGCAACTCTGATAGAGATTGAGAATGAGTAAGACAAAGAAACTTACTTTCCGAGGGAGATTGTGACAACGAACAAGTGAACCGTTTTTATTATCGAATACAAAGGAAGCTGGACAATATTTTCCGACTTGTCAAGTAAATAATAAATGGCAAAATTCTTTGCCAGTTAAACCACAGAATCTAAGGAGAAAGTCTTGGCGGAAAGGAACCTAGTCATGGAAAGTGCAAATTCGGTTGTGCAGAAAAAGAGCATTCGCATGCCTACACAGCAGAGGCTGTGGCTATTCTGCATTCATTTGATGCATTACCTTTAGGGGTATCTACAGTCAGAATGAAGTAAATGGGACATTCGTAAAAATCAGAACCTGCTGTGGCATCTCTAAATCTAATACGGCACAACATGCTCAACCAGAAGGCACCGTGCACAGAAAACACGGTTGAAGGCAATAAGATTTCTTGTCTTACTTGCCAGTCAGACGCGAGAGTAAATCATCACGCAATCTTACGACATATCTCTGTATGTATAGCTTACAAAAAGCGAAAATTTGGAGGACGCTTATGCTTCGCCTTTAAGAGTGTAATGGGATAGCATTGAAAGATCCCTCACAGCTTCTCACGCTTCCCGGCAGCTGTAGCTTATGTGGCCGTAACGTTTATCGGGAAACGCTGACGGCGAACGCTATGCACAAAGGCACGAGCTTTCTTCTAGAAACACGCCCTCTTGCGTCGACTGATCCGCACAGCCCCGCTAAAAAAATTACATCATTTTCAGATTTCTAATATTGTTTTGCACTTTCATTATTTAGGTCCGAGAATATTTAACATAAAAGGCACGCGCTGTCGGTGTTTTGTTTAATGACATTTGTTGGTGGGCTGTCATTCTCGAAATTCCAAACAATAAATTTGTCAAGAATGTAAGAGAAGGTTCTGTAAACTGTAGTGATAGAATGGTTTGGCAATATAATCCGCTTGTACCGAATACCATATAGTAAGGGGTGTCATATGCATACACCGAAGTAAATACGGCTATTTTCGCTCACGGACAACTTCCCCGACGCCGATACCGACACCGGATTTTCTGCGGCACGAGGTTGGTAAAGCTATCGCGTTAAAATGCTCCTATACAATTGAGGGTTGCCGCTTGCAAATAAAATTCCTGATTTGTATACGGGTTTACCCAGTTCATAGCTAGGGGAAGTACAATTTGCTGACTATGACAAATTGTAATTGAAGTGCATTGCGTGTTCGACAATGTACAACAATGACGCAACGTACGCATAAGCAGAAATATCGCTAATGTGACGAAAGTTCGCCTCCCTTCGACAAAGCCGATCGGCGCGTGCAGGATATGCGTGATCGCAGTGTGCAACACACTTTCTTTAAAGGGACCAAATTATTTTCAAAAGAAAGAAAAAGGAGGGATATATAATACATTTTTCTGAACGTAATGTAACGAATAATAAATTAATTTAAAAATTCGGCACAGTGTTCATAATGTTCACAAATAAATATCGCGCTTAAATATTTCTTATACTTTTTCCACTGAAACCCGCACTAGTGTGCTCCGATGATGTGACTTGTATTTGCTGAAAGATTACTGCCTTTAAAGCGGCACATCAAGACGTTGTATTTTCAGATCGTGAGTACTCGCACAGGCCCTGGTAGTCGTGTGAGCTCTCCAAAAATTGCATGAGCGGTTTTCAAGGTCCTAATAAATATCCAAATACCAAATATATGACCGTGAAGTATGTACATAAAGCACATTTAAGCTAAGTAGGAGTGTGCCTAGTATGACAATGTATACAGCGCTCCAGGAGTGTTACAAAGCCCTCACATCTGCAACACAAGAGGGATCAATCTTTTAAGCTTCTTCGCAAGCAAGAAAACGGCGAGTTATTTGGAACAGAAGGAATGCGTTTTATAGGTGAAGCCTAATTGCTATAAAAAGGATGTTACATTCCATGTATATATCGATAGTTCTGCACGACTTAGTTAGATTTGTGGGTCAAGAGATATTTCATAGGAGGTAAAGACAAAGTGTTCTACCTGAGTGCACGATTTAAGTTTACTGAAATTTCTGACGCGCTGAAACATGTATTTGTGTGAATTCCAACTAGCCCAACTCTATGCATTAAATTCTGCGCTTGCCACTTCATTGGGTCCTTTCTTGCTTTCCTTTTTTCCGCAGTTTATTTATTTAATTAAATCACCTTGACTAACTGCCAAACACGTCTGTACACATTCGCCCCGAATCATCATCTCATGCCTCCTAAAGTGAAGAAAGTTTATCAGCCATGTCGTCCGCCTGCAAAGCATGCCAAAAACGGATAATGAAAAATATTCGCTCCGTACTGTGGTGTCCCGTTTCGCACCTCTTCGATTTCCTTCGTGTCTGTTCGGCTTCAATTGTGTACGGCATGTGTGAAGAGACAATGTTTCGTGCGTGGCGTCATTACGTGGCTGCTCCGACTGAAGTCCTGTGAAACATTTGGCTCCCTAGGCTATGCGCTTGGTCCAGAACACAGGAGAACAACATCTGCTAGGAAAGGTGACGTGTCTTGCTGGACATCGCCTGCCCGAAAATGTTCAAGTTATTTTGAACACACGGTCCAACGTTGGGGACCAGTCCTCTACCGTTATGCACCTTTTTTCATGTTTCCTACGCACTGCAACATGTCTTCGTGTAGATTTACGCACACTAAATGGACCCCAGGTGCGTAATATTATGCCAGAGTCGCCCTTTCTACGGCGGGCCTTAAAATGAAGCCATGGGTATGGCGTGCGAAAAAAAATTTTCCCTGACTCACAGTGGTGGCTCGGTAGTTGCACTGTTGTGCTTTTGAGCACGAGGTGGCGATTGCGATTCCTTCCAAGGCGGCTGCCTTCGTTTCATTGGCAAGTTGAGAAATGTGCATGGAGAACTAAATCTGATTCTAAAGGCCACTTATAAGGCGCAGCATGCTGCAAACGGCAGCCAGAAATCCTTGCGGAAACTAAATCAACTGAAGGTTATTCCGGAATCGCTGCTGTCGCGTCTGTCATAGCTTTCTGTGTAGCTTGGACACGTTAAAGTCCACAAGTTTCATTTTTAATTTTTTTGTTTTGTTTGAGCACCCTAAAGGCCCGTTAGGGCATTAGATAAGGGGATACGAAAAAGATCAAGCCTAACTGCAATGTGTACAATGCAAATAGTGTAGCACCACATAAGGAACAATAAAACAAAATTGATCTAAACGTTGAAAAGAAAGAAACAAAGTAGAAAAAGGAAAGAAAGAAAAGAGAAACGGAGTTTATACAACATTTGGTCGCCTGAAAAACGCATAAGGACATAAAAAGCGACGTAGACAGCCAGCGCCCATCGGAACACGAGTTTAAAGATACAATGAAATAATGATTTAGGTAAACAAGCCACAGAAATCCATATCATAAGAAGCCAACAAACACTGACACGAAGGACAACATACGCGAAATTACTTTTGTCTAATAAATTAAATAATGACGATTATGAAGCCCAAGTAATTTCCCCTATGTTGTCCTTGGTGTCAGTGTTTGTTGGCTTCTTATGATATGAATAATAAAAATCGGGCCCCTCGGTTAACCCCCGTTCTTGTCATTTACCCCAGAAATACATACCAGATGAAGCAGAATGAATGTTATACATGACCAAGCATGTGAAAACTCTGTTTAAGTAAATATTCATGCAAATGTGGGTTTATACAGGTTGATACACTCTAAAAAGCTTAGCAGTGCTCCATGAAATGATGATTTCGTAAGCGAGATAATGTTTGAAGGTAGCGAGCTCCATTCGGCAATACATAAAACTAGAGACAAGTTTCGATAAGATTTAGTCCTGGCAAACATAGGTTTTACTTTATGGACATGGTATGCGCGAGTCGAGATGTGAGGAGCGGGAAGAATATGTGCTCGAGCGAATGCAACGTTCCTATGGTCGAGACTATGGAAGAAGGGCAACCGTGATAATTTCCTGCGCATGTCAAGAGAAGGGAGATTTAGTGATTTCTTTAAGGCGGACATACTTGGATACCGAGAGTATGAAGATAAGAAGAACCACGCAGCTTTACTTTGAACTTATTCGAGTAGGCTCGTGAGATTAGAGTGATGAGGGTGCCAAATTATGGACGCATAGTCTAAAGAGGTCCTGATAAGACAACTGTGTGCGCGAAGTCTGGTATCTGTGTTCGCAGGATGTAAGTGCCGTTTCAGGTAACCAAATTTTTGCATGCTTTTGTGGTAATATGTTCAATGTCATCATTCCAGTTTAAATTGGAGGTAAACAAAACAACCATGTACTTCATTGAAGATATTGAATCAACAGTAATACCGCGTATTGTATACTGGTCAGAGGTAAATTGAGTAATCGGAGCAAATTTTACGTGTTTAGTTTTAGTTATGTTGATTTCCATCTGCTATGTGTCACGCCAGTCAGTTTTGTTAAGTCAGACTGCAGGACGTCGGCAGGGTAGCTTATTTCTTTATACAAGACGCAGTCATCTGTGAAGAGACGCATTCGTGAAGTAAAATTAGTTTAGATGTCATTCATAAATATTAAAAATAGCAGCGGACCAAGGATGGATCCTTGAGGAACTCCCGAACTGCCCCGAACGTGGTTAGAAAAGCAGTTGTTTATTCTGATTACTTGAACTCTGTTCGTTAGGAACTCCTCTATCCATCACGTCGTGTTGTAGTCAAGCTGTAGGTTCCTAAATTTCAGTTTTAGTCGATTATGAAGTACCCGGTCTAAATATTTAGAAAAAATCAGTAAAGATGGCGTCTGTAGAAACCAATTTGTGCAAAGAAATATGAATATCTGTTACAAGTTCCTACAGTCCCATCCGACACGAGCGGTTTTGGCGAAAGCAATGTTGGTTATTGCGGAGCAGGCTATTATCCTTAACATAAGCTATAATGTGAGAGTACAGAATGTGTTCCACTAATTTGCAACGAATAGATGTCAGTGATATAGGTCAGTAATTATTAGGGTCTGCTGTTTCAGCAGATTTAAATACCGGTATTGCTAATGCTGACTTACAATCTCCCGGTAGGCATCCGGTATTTAGGGATTGCTGAAATATTAGAGATAACCAAACAGAAGAGTAGAACGAAGTTTATTTTAGAAGTTTAGCACTTATATCATAAGGATCTAGGCTGGTTTTATGAGGAAGCCTGTCGACTGCATGAGAGACACCATGTTCCGATCACACACGCTACACAGAGTTAACTGTCTATAGCGTGTGTAATCGCTTGGAAATAACCTACGAAAGGCTAATCCTGAGAGCGCCATGCGACAATTCGTCATGATTGCAATTTGCAATGCATCCCTGTTAACCCTGATTCTTCCGCATCTCAAATCACCATGATTGACTGCATTAGCGTAAGAGCAGTGGTACAGTTGCCGATGTGTGTGCGTATGCCATGTGTAAACGTATGTTCACTGGCTTGACACTATGACTTTTATTAGAAGCACAGTGCATCTCAAAATAGGATGATGAGCTACAGTTACGCAATTCACGCTTGGGCGTCTAATTAAGTAACCCCTATGTTTAGCACGATAGGTTTTGGCAACAAAAAAGGTCAGCTAAATGTTGCGTCTCATGAATTTCAGCGCTTTCATCTTGCCGTGAAGACACATAAGGCTGAAGTAAACAGTTTTGTCAGACAAGCAGTACTTTTCCTCTTCCCTCAAAAGAATAATTTCTGTGTTAGTTGTGACGCAATGTTACAGAAGATTATTTAGGCATGTTTCAGTTTTCGAATCTGGTGTGCCACTTCCGATGTTCTAGGTGGTACGGTAGGCTCGAAATAACTCGTTTAGTCGATGTCAGAGCGGTATGTGCTGCCTAATTATGTTCTATTTTTTCACGCCTTCCCTGTAGCGCGTGAATCTCAAGGAGTTTCTCGTTATCGCTGTCAGACCTGTACTATTCATATTGCCTCCGATTTGGACTTGGTACATCTGCTACAAAAAGCAGCTACTCGCTAAGCACTGTTTTGCCTCTATTAGTGGAGGCAAACATGGTTTTCATTACTATTATTTACAACCTCAAGGGCTGTCTTGAGGAAAGCTTTAAACACGAGACATGGAATACTACTTCAGCTGCACGGCGTTTTAGAGCCGTGGCCAAGTCCGGGATCGGAACTCTAAAAATATCCCACGAAAGTAAATAGTATCCTGTTCCAGCTGAATAAAGCTATCATTGAGGCCGTAACTAAGGTGTTTTATTGAATTTTAGCTTCTTATATGTGTTTTCCATGTGTTAAAATATTCCTCACGATTTTTTAATGCCAGCCCGGAAACTGCACCGTGAAAGTCATAGAACAGTGCCTTCACTGGGCATTGCTTACATCAACAGCACCACACGCGTCATGCGTGATTAAACCTGATTTCAATAGTTACATACCTCCTGTGTTGGAGCGATAGAGCGCTGACAGATGTATTCATACTCAAGCTTACGGATGTTAAGAGCCTCAGGAATCACGCGTTTCCGCCGCTCTCTGTGACTCATAACGACGTATGTACCATCGAGAGGTGGTACGCAACCACAAGTGCGACAGTTGCTAGATAGATCAGAGCCGGGTGTACCCTTTAACGAATTGTCTTCTTTTTTTTTAGTACGTTTAGGAATCACCCGATTTGGCCAATGTACAGTTTACCACAACACAATGGAACTTTGTACACAACGCCGGTATCACAGGGCACAGTCCTCAACTTGGTCCTTATGGAACAACATGTGCTCTGACGCGCATTCCTACTCTTGGTCCTTCTCTCAATAGATTCAGACATGTAACCACGTTTGCTCTTTTTTTTCTCAAGAAATAACAGTAAACGCGTCATTCCTAATGCCAATATTCTTGATACGGCGTGAAGCTAAATGCAGGTACGGAATAACTGCGTATTTGTGCCTATTCAGTGTTTGGGTGAATTACTCAGGGCTCAGTCTCCCAACAACTTTCTTATTTCTTAGCAAACGCTGTGAGGCAGACACAAAAAAATTGACGCAGAGCCAGTGCTACTGAGTCACTCGAACGGCACATGAAAAATAGCTTGCATATAGAACGAGCACATGACTTCACCACTGCAGAATCCAAGCCTGACATTACCAAGCCATTTTTCACTATATTAGAATGCCCAGAAGTCACGTAAAAATGGGCTTAACAAATCTGTGGGTGTACTTCCAACAAGCTTTTTCTTGAAAGGTAAGCGAGAGATCTAGACCCTGTAGCGTCTTACCAGCGGCGGCCCCGGGCCTGCCGTGCAAGTCGCCGTCCCTTTTTTGAAATACCTTCAGAACCAGCGTTCTGAAGGTATTTATTGAATGAATGTCGTGAAGGCAAATTTCTAAACTTCTCAGGCAATTCCCTTAGCTGTCGTACGCCTCGCGTTCAATGTTGTCCCAAGAAGTTTACCTCACTGATATATGCTGAAGGGAACGTCTTATGCGAAATCGTTAGGCTGAATTGGGAGAAAACATGGGCATATTGCCGTAGTCAAAATTGAATATGGAATGTGAATCATGATGAATATTGTTTGCAGTCAGTACCTCGTCTTTTCGTTCGCCTTGAGCACCTTCAGCGCCTGCGCATCTGGGAACAGCAGGAAAAATAACAGAACAGTCTGTGTACGTCTCCAAACTATCGAGTACTGGAAGAAAGTTAGTGCTGATAAGACGAAGTGGCTATTGAAGATAAATGCAAAAGTATAGAAATCATCTGTGCTTTTAGCTTTGGCAGTTAAAAAAAACTCCAGGAGATTCCCATCAATTGCCGTAAACCTTGGTCACTCCACACAGTATTCACTTCTGCAGGCAGCCAAATGTTTAATCACTCTTCATTATATAAATAAAACAAAGAACTTCCCCAGATAAATCAGCGATGGTTTAGAAGGGAGAACAAATAAAAAAATTGGAACGACCACGCTCCGTACTCTCAATATTTCACGCTGCCACCTCTGCAAAGGCCCATGCGATAATGGCCATTCTTTTGCAATGAAAGCGAAAATGTATATGGTCTTTTGTACTGTACTGAAGAAAAAAAGTATTTGAAATTTATATGCAGGATGCTTGTTTCCGGGAGAGAATAAATGTACGGGCGGCAATAGCACTGTAATTACACATGAACGGCGAGGTCACTGACATGCGTGCATACTGCTCGCTGATTTGTTTAGATGGCGCTGAAATGTCATTAATTAAGACAGTTAATGAGTACTTCAAGGGAGTGTTGTGCGCTGGCGCGTGTTCATATTTTTTTTTTCTGCAGGCGAAGCGTTGAGCAGAGAACTGCTGCATGCGACGCAGTTTTACCAAGTTAGTGTAAATGATTGCTAAACCGATGGCAATACTTTTTCTAATGTTCTTCGATAGTTAACAAGTTAATAATAGTATGTGCGCGCCATCCCCAAAGCTGTCGAATATGTTTCATTGTCGTTAGCTTAGTTTTGCTGTTTCACTAGAGGAACAATGTGCATTGTGTTGTGGAGGACGGACATTCTGGCATTTTTTTAATTTTGGAATCGTTGCACATAGCAGTAACATCATTCAGCTGCTTAGCACAATGTTATGGATTCAATTTCTATGTACACCAAACGTATTTTGATGAACATAAACTGAAAAATATGGAGGGAAATGTTATCAGAGTACTATAAAGGAATCTTAAGTACCTGACTGGCATTGGTGCAGTTTGACTTAAAGAAGAGTCGACATGTTGTTGACTTCCCTTCGCAGTGTTCATGGCCTCTTCAGGCTGATAAGAGCAAACGCAAAAGGTGATTGCGCGTCCGGGACAGTGCATACGTGTCCGAATTTTCTGCTTCGCACTTCGTAAGCAGTGGAGCCTGGCACAATTTCACTTGTGATTATCAGGTCTAAAATTCGTGTGCTGCTGCAGTGACCAAGAATCATTCTCTCAAGTAATATTTACGCAACTGTAACAATATTATACAGAATTATGGCCCATTGCGAGTTCGGGCCCATGCGACATGCATGCTTAGCAGTCGCTTGTGTACCTGATGTCAAGTGAACTGCTTTCAAGTGCGTGAATATTTCTGTGATTCCTGAGACTGCAGGTAGCAAAACAAAATGCCTCTCACTATGACATTATTGATCTGGGGCATACAGAGAATATACTTTTTTTTTCTTATGGAGTGATCCCTAATGCCAATTATTGAAAATACTGATATCTTTATCAGGTTTAAAAATGTTCACTGAAATGTGGCCGAAATATATTGAATCTCAAAGTGCAATTTTTTGCACTACTAGACCTTTACTTGCCATAAAATTGAAGTGCATTGAGCAATAGCTTATACTACGATGCACATTGAAGCCAGATATCGCGATATGTTAATGTTTGCCGTCAGATTCCTACTAAACAGCAGTCGGGCAGTTACAGGCTTTATTTAAAAGGATAGCAGCCTGAGCTACGAATAAGAGCAACTATGGCATTCAACTTAGCTAGGACAAGCTAAGCAACTAAGTGGTGGAAAAGCTGTATTAGCCACATGCAACAGGAGATTATTCATAGTTTTAAAGAAACACGAATGCAGTAGAATTGGTTGGCATCGACAGAGTGTGGAGGGAACAAAATGTTTACCTTCACATTAGGCCTCTCACTAGGTGATTCTTGGCCTAACACATTTTTAGACGTGCTATTCAGGGCATTTCTTTTTTTCATTATAAGAAATGAACCGAAGTTTCAGGTATAAAAGTGCCAGCCAGTGTCAGAAAACGCGGTTGGGTAGTGATCTCTTAATCAACTTAAGTAGCATATGTTCTAAGCTAGACTACCCTCTAGTTAAACATATTTGGTGGAAGAATGGAAATTGAGCGAACATACCCTGTATATCTCTTTCGCGCTTCCTTAAGAACACTCGGAGCCATCTGGTGGCGCCGCTGCGAAGCCTCCGTGTGGCTTCCAAAATGCATGGCGCCCAGATGAATGCGAAAGTTGAGAAACGCGTCATGCGACAGGCGGGATCCTCTCCCGCGTTTCTTTCTAAACATGCTGTGCCATCTAGTGGCGATACCGAGAAGTCCATGCATGGCATCGAAGACCAGAAGCAAGGCGCGCCGACACCGAGAGTTGCTCCGTCGCTTGCCGCACTCCCAGTGGCACACAATCAGTGACCCAAGTTGGTGGTTGGTTCATTGATGCGCGGCACGTACCTACTCCAGTCATGCCACAGCTCACGAAATCTTTGGCGCGAACGACATTCATTGAAAAAACTCCAGGATACGCCAACGCCGACGCACGGATAAGAAGCGTGAGTATATAAGGCACCTTTTAAGACCTCTTTTAAGCAAATCGGAGCTCGGGCGACCGAGCTCCGACTGTCTCAAGCCAGCGTCGCCCCGGTGCCCTAACTTACCCGAACGCCAGGCCTAGCGCGGCGCGACCGCCTCGGCGACAGTCATGGAGTACGCCGTAGTTGGGACTAACGCCTCCCCAGTCGAATTCGATACGACCGATTGGGAAACGATTGTTTCCTATCGTAATAAGAACCCCAAAGCTGAGTCATTACCAGCTCAGAAGCCAAATAAGCAGCCCGAGAAGCCGCCGGCGCAACCTCTCCCTCGACTGCATCCTAAGAAACCGCTTCCCCGACTCCCGGAGAAGGACCATAAAATCATCTACAGACCAAGGGTGGCGCAGATTTCACGCGCTACACCGAGAAGTCCATCAGGCACGCGATCGCAACAGCGAGTGGCATCACCGCGACCGAGGCTGATAAAGACCAATCGAGAACAAATTCTACAAAAAATGTGTGCACCATATCGACGCCGGTGCAGGCAAACGCACTACGCTACGTCGCGGTCAAGCAAACCAAGATAGAAGGCAAAGACGTCGTCATGACATCGTACATTGCCCCTCCGGACACAGCCCTGCAAGATATCATCTATCGGCCTTACGATGGCGAAACTCAACAAGAACTGATGACAGAATTCCGCAAAAGAAACCCTGAACTCGTACAAGCACGAACCATGGGAAGAACATCAAAGTCCCTTCTGCTCCACTTCGACGCGGACGAACTACCAGATAGCATCGTATATTTCGGAGTCCGGTACCCAGTCTACCCCTTCATTCCGAAAGTAGAGGCGTGCACGAACTGCAGATGAGTCGGACACAGAAGAGACGTATGTCCGGAGCCAACGCAACAACGGTGCCCGTACTGCGGCAACCAGCACCTAAAGGAAGAAATCTGCGACCCAGTTTGCATTGTCTGCGGAGGAGGGCACCGCATAGGCGATAACAGTTGCAAGAAACGATTTCAACGACCCCAAACGAAAGCATCGGAGCACCAGTCAAGATCCAAATCCCGGACCTGCGACGACGCAACATCCACCCAAAGGAAGGACCGCTCGAGCTCCTTCCCGTCCTTGGACAGCGGACGCAGCAGCAGCCGCAGCGGAGGTGGCAACAGCACCAGCAGCCGGACTCAGAGTCCCGGACCGAAACAGGTGAGCTGGGCGGGAGTGGCTTCTCACGGAAACGAGACGGAGCTGCAGTCATTACAGTCTAAACTCGATCAGGCACTCCACCACATTCAAATGCTCACGGACCGAATCATACACTTGGAACAAGAAAATAGTAAACTAAAAGGCCCCGCAAAATCTAAGGACCCTCTTCCAAAACCACTCCCAATGCCGGAGGTCACAGAAATGGAAACTACTGTGGCCACATCAGTCGAAACACTAGTGAGCGTAGTAAGCAAGGTAGAAACACCTCGCAACAAACGAGCAATAGCTGACGTAAGAAATCCCTCACTGGAAGATAGTCCCAAAACTCGAACAAAAATTAGAAGAGCACAGCCAGAAACTCGATAACTTAACACAAAGAGTTGACAATCTAACACCAAGCCTCAAACAACACATACAGGATGTAAATCACAAGTTCGGAGTATTCGACACCGTTTTACAGGAAATTTTACGTCGGCTTCCCCCGTCAGCTTAATGGGCGCCAATCGATCAATCCCAGCAAAATGGAAAATCCTAAACCCATAACAATTTGGCAGTGGAACTGCAGGTCTATGCGCAACAAAAAAGCACATCTGCAGTTACACATTCAATCGCAATCCGAAAAACCTGACGTAATTGCGATCCAAGAACCCAGAATGTCTCGACTAAAACTGCCAGGGTATCGGGCAGTTCTGCCATGTCACATCGCAGAACAGCCATTAACCACTACGATGGTACATAGAAACCTTACCGTGGTTGACCACGAGATTGAAGACGTCGAGCGTGATTGTATATTAATCGAAATTCTACCTAGCAAAAGGAACTCCTCTTCTCTGTTCATACTTAACGCATACAGCTACCCCAGGGCACAGGCTGGACCAGCGAACGGCGCTACACTCAGAGCGCTACAAATCGCAGGCCAAAACCCAATGCTAATTGTGGGCGACTTCAACGCTCAACACGTGCAATGGGGACACGCAACAATATCCAGAAAAGGCACGGCACTAATGGATTTTATCCAGCAAAGAGTGCTAACCCAATACACGGACCCCATGCAACCTACCAGGATAGGCAACAGCGTGAACAGGACACGTGCCCGGACCTCACGATAGGCAAAGATCTCCCAGACTTAAACTGGAGCAACACCAGACAAAATCTGGGAAGTGACCATTATATCATAACGTCTAAAATCGTCATTGGCAATCTCAAACCCCTACCCAGAAAAAACAGAATCACCGACTGGAACAAATTTAGGACGATCCGCGAGCGAAATCAGGAACCGATCGCAGACCTAGAACAGTGGACACAAACCCTCCTATCAGATGTGGGAAAGGCCTCTAAAGACGTAGTACATCACCTAGGCGTAAATACTATTGACAGCCGCCTCACACACATGTGGGAGGCAAGGCATAGCCTAGAAAAAAGATGGCTTACGCGAAAATACAGGAGGTTTACAGGAGGTATTCAGAGACTTGGATTGGGAAGAATTGGGGATAAGAGTTAATGGAGAATACCTTAGTAACTTGCGATTCGCTGATGATATTGCCTTGCTTAGTAACTCAGGGGACCAACTGCAATGCATGCTCACTGACCTGGAGAGGCAAAGCCGGAGGGTGGGTCTAAGAATTAATCTGCAGAAAACTAAAGTAATGTTTATCAGTCTCGGAAGAAAACAGCAGTTTACGATAGGTAGTGAGGCACTGGAAGTGGTAAGAGAATACATGTACTTAGGACAGGTAGTGACTGCGGATCCGCTCATGAGACTGAAATAATCAGAAGAATAAGAATGGGCTGCGGTGCGTTTGGCAGGCATTCTCAGATCATGAACAGCAGGTTGCCATTGTCCCTCAAGAGAAAAGTTTATAACAGCTGTGTCTTACCAGTACTCACGTATGGGCAGAAACCTGGAGGCTTACGAAAAGGGTTCTACTTAAATTGAGGACGATGCAACGAGCTATGGAAAGAAGAATGATAGGTGTAACGTTAAGGGATGAGAAAAGAGCAGATTGGATAAGGGAAGAAACGCGAGGTAATGATATCTTAGTTGAAATCAAGAAAAAGAAATGGTAATGGGCAGGACACGTAATGAGGACGGAAGATAACCGATGGTCATTAGGAGTTACGGAATGGATTCCAAGGGACGGGAAGCGTAGCAGAGGGTGGCAGAAAGTTAGGTGGGCAGATGAGATTAAGATGTTTGCAGGGACAACATGGCCACAATTAGTACATGACCGGGGTTGTTGGAGAAGTATGGGAGAGGCCTTTGCCCTGCAGTGGGCGTAACCAGGCTGATGATGATGATGATGATGATGATGATGATGAAGCAAAAATACATCAAAAAGCTTAGAAACAGGATAGTCACACTCACGGAAGAAATTCAACACCGCTCCGCAGAACTCGCTAGACGGCAGTGGAACCATATTTGCGAAAATGTAAATGGCAATCTAGGCACGAGAGAGACGTGGAATCTTTTGCGGAATCTCCTTGATCCGGAATCGAAGAAAGCTACGACTCAAAAGGAAATCACCAAAATTTTAAACATAGACCCTGGCACGGATCAAGATATTATAAACACGCTACAGCAGAAATACTTCTGCGCAACACGAGAGACGAAGTCCCCACCCGATAATAAAGGACAACCTAACCCCATCCTGGACGCTGACATAACAATGGCGAAAATAAGACCAGCCCTCCTTAAGATACGCACGACATTCGCTCCGGGAGAGGACTGCATTAACAATAAGACACTCAGAAACCTAGGCGACGCTTCCATCACAGCCCTCACGGACTTTGCGAACGGGTGTTGGGGGGAAGGAATGCTCCCAGCGTCTTGGAAACATGCCATCGTTAAATTCATCCCAAAACCGGGCAAAAAGCTCGCGCTCGAAAACCTCAGACCTATTTCGCTTACTTCTGGCATAGGAAAACTGATAGAGCACGTCATACTAGACAGACTGTAGTCCCACATGCACAAAGAGAATTTATATCCAAACACTATGCTCGGCTTTAGACCACATTTATCAACACACGATACGATGCTCAGACTAGCAAACGAGGTCCTTTCTCAGGATCAAGAAAGGAGCACAAGGGCAATCTAAGCTCCAGATTTAACGAAAGCATTTGATAACGTCAAACACAAAGCAATCCTAGATTCTTTTTCACCATTGAATGTAGGCGAAAGAACGTTTAACTACATCAAGGACTTTCTCTCCGATAGAACGGCTAAAATTCAAGTCCGACACATTCACATTAGGAGACAGAGGAACGCCGCAACGATCGGTCCACTCCCCTTTCTTATTCAATATAACCCTCACCAAAATGGCACACAAACTAGCCAAAATCCCTGACCTAGAACACTCCTTGTATGCGGACGATATCACCCTTTGGATAACCAAGGGTAGTATCGGCACGATACAAGATACGCTACAACAAGCGGCAGATGTAGTAGTAGAGGAGGCACAAGCTGCGGGACTTGCGTGTTCCCCCAAAAATCTGAACTCCTCATCCTACACCCAAAGCGTCAAAGAAAAAATAAAGCGCCTGAGATCAAAATATACGAGGAAGGGGAAGCCATCCCAGAAGTGGAAACACTAAGAATCTTGAGAATGCTGATACAGTCAAACCAAAAAAACGACACACTAATTAAGAAGCTGAGAAACACCGTCAACTAAATCTCCTTCCTCGTCAGACACATCGCGAATAGGCGAGGAGGAGTTAAAGAAGCCGAGACCAGGAAACTAATCCAGGCCTTCGTTCTTAGCAGAGTCATCTACTCTACACCATACGTCACCCTCACAGTCAGAGAAAGGGACGACGTGGATTCTCTAATTCGACAATCCTACAAAATTGCGCTCAACCTCCCTCGTCATACCCCAGATGAAAAACTACTACAGTTAGGAATTCATAACACCTTAGCGGAAATGATGGAAGCACACCTCACCGCACAATACGAAAGACTATCAGGCACTGAAACGGGACATTTCATCCTAAAGAAGGCAGGAATACAATATGAAGGAATCCGTGCACACACCTTGCCAATTCCAAGACACGTGCACGAACACTTAATAGTCCATCCTCTGCCCAAAAACATGCATCCACACTATGATACAGACAGAAGAAAGGCTAGGGCACAAAAACTTCACGAAAGATTTGCAGTTCAGAAAGACACGGCGCATGTGGACGTGGCAGAACAAGCGGACAGAGACGCCTTTTCCCTGGCAGTTGTCGATCATCGAGATTCTCCCCTCGCATCGGCGACAATCGATAAAACAAAATTTCCGGAGGAGGGCGAAGAAGCTGCCATAGCTTTAGCCGTTACCTCCACCACTGCCAAATACATCATCAGCGACTCTCAAACCGCAATTCGAAATTTTTGCAAAGGAAGGGCCCACTCAGCAGCCATCAAAATATTACAAAAAATCTCCAATACCCGCCAGATCACATTGATCTGGGTCCCCGCCCATTGGGGCCATCCTGGAAATGAGGCGGTGCACCAATTTGCCCTAGGATTCGTAGTTAACCGGGAGGTGCGTTACCCCGAGCTCAGGTCGGCCAAGGAGCGAATGACGACCTACAAAGAAATTACTACACACTTAAAGAAAGAAAGAAAAAACTTCCCGGAACCACATAGATCTCTAAGTAAAACACAAGTCAGTTAGCGACAGCTCCAAACAGGCACTTTCTTTAATCCGTACATATACTCCATATGGTTCCCAGAGCAGTTCAGCCCCGTCTGTTCTCTCTGTGGGCACCATAAGGCAGACACACCACACATCCTATACTCGTGTAATCAAGACAAGCCGTCGAACGGTCTGCAGCACTCTACCCAATCGCAGTGGGAGGCCGCGCTGCTCAGCTCGGACCCGGAGGTTCAACTCCGAGTCACGGAGCGGGCCGAGGAGGTCGCCGAACGACATCGTCGGTCGGCCACCTGGCGTCCGGCCTAGAAAAGGAGCCCACCGCGGGGAGGGGACGTATCTCCTCCTCATTGAAAAAGTGGCCCATACACGGTTCATTTTTGCACACCCTCCGAAGAGGTCGTGTTGGTGTCCTTGAGGAACCCGCATAACGTACTTTCGATTCCGCCCAACAGTAGATAAATTTAAATGATCTTTTTTTTTTGTAACTGTGGAGGGGCACACACCCACTGTCACATACCCAGGCACCAGAGTTGGCAACAAATAAGTTCATCGTAGGCCCGCACAGATGGAGTGTTGTATAGCCACTGCTCCAAGTCGGCGTTAAGCAATTTCATTCGAAGAACCCGAGCCGCGCATCCACAGTGACCCATGTGGGCGGGAAAGAGATTCGTTGTGACTCAAGTTGGCCCTACGGTTGGTTTCGAACCCTGTGTACCTCATCGCAGCAGCCTGATGCTCTAACCATTAGACCATGGACTACGCATTGACCCAGGTAGCCGAGAAAACTGTTAGATACAAACATACAAACCTACATAGATATGTAGAAATAGTTAGTCCCCAGAAAGACCGTAAGGTAGCCTAAGAGTCCCGGCGGTATATTAACGACCATGTAATTAAAAACTTACAAGACTGGCTAATGCTTCTGGTTCACACCATTTCTACGTAGTTTTACAATGTGGAGGCTCTATGGAGCTGCGACTCGGTTACCCAATTTATTGCGATAAAAGTTTAACAACACTACACGCCAATTTTCACTGCCTTCCCCTGTGGTGCCGAAGTCGATGCCTTGTTCATAGATGCAAGCTCATACAATCTTTACTCCTTTTGGAGTGTGCTTTGAGGCTTGCGTTCCCAAGGCAGATGTGTTATGCCTCGTTGCGTTCAATTGTAGATCATGGTTTCCTCTCTCCTTCTTTCAGACTTTTCGTTTCTGACGAGTGTCTAATCTGTCTTTGCACAATTTTTCGCCTAACTAATAGAAGCTCAGCACTGTGGGCCAGAGCATGAAATGCATATATTTACCGCGATTTTTTTTACTAGGCTGCGTAGTCAAAGTAATAGCGTTCTGTTTCAGTTCAGTGGTATGGAATGAAAGGAGACGAAAGTTTCAACATGACGTAAAATTGTCTGAAATTCCACGCAATCTTGTGTCGTGTTTTTCTTTTCGTACAACTGATGTCAGCTGCCTCGTTGTTATTGAATTTTTTAGCCCTGGAGGCGGGCACGTACGCAAGCGATGATGGAATTGTAAAGCTCGTTGCTTGAGCGAAACATATCTCGCTCACAACGCTGGAACCACAAAGTTAGCAGTGCGTGAAGGCTAAGGAAATAACGTTTTGCATATTGTTTTGAATGCACCAAAAGCAATCGCAACATGCAAAAAATATATTCTGCCAAACGCGTTGTTTTACAAGAAAGAAGAAATAGGTTGTGAGCATATGTAGTACCAGTATTCGAAGACACAATAATCAGGCAATATGCCGGATTAGAAGACCGTCGCAAAGTCATGCTAAGAAATCACTGTGCGGTCAACTTTCCCAGGCCTTAGGAAGCCAACTAGCGCCAATTAGAGGAGGCATCGTTTACATGCTCAAGCAAAGTGTGCCTAAAACCCGTATGGCGTTGACTAAGACTGCAGTAAAAGCTGTTCTGAAATTGTTCTTCGTTTTTAGTAGGACTTTGTCTAGATATTTTTTTAACAATGTCTGTGGTGCACAACTGTCAGTGTCGGCAAGAAAAACAAAGCTCAGCGTTGTGCGGGCGGTATTCCAACGCACCGACCTCTTTAACAATTCAAATTGTAGCTGGAACGAGCGTAACCTAATTGATCGGTTCGTCTAAAGTGCACACTGTTATAAACCAACGCTAGCAGGAAGTCCTACGCAAGGGAACCATAAATGGGCGATGCCAGATATAACGATGACTGGGCGACGATAAGGTTTTGACTCGGTACACCTTGGCACCTATGTGGAAACCCAAAGCAGCAACTCTCCCATACCACATCAAGTCTCGTCCAAAAAAGAAAAGTTCAGGAGTAAGCATGGTCCCCCAGGAACCACATGGTTATTCCTGCCACGTACTACCCTACGCCCTGACTGCTGATCTAAACCTGATCAGTAAATAACAACACGCAAGAAATATATGCCACACGGAAGACCCCTCGGGACCGTGCTGGTGATATTGTCGCAGCCTAGTAGGAGACGGGAAAGCCGGCGTAGAGGACGTGTAAAAGCACTTTTATGAGAGCAGTCAACGCGACGTCGTTGTCGTCTCTGTTTTTTCCACTCGCGCGCCACTACAGCGTCGTTCTCATCACCTGGCACATACCCGCAGAGACCATATAGGATGCGGCATTTGCCCCCCCCCCCCCCTTTGGAAAAAAAAAGGCATCGTCCCGATGCACCAACCGCCGAGGGCTGTGCACAGACGGTGCAAAGTTGAGGTCACGAGGAAATGTAGGGCTTCATACGAAGCACGTGCACAACCTCGGGCAGATGCCGCCGGCGTTTGGAGCAGTTATGGCTGTCGGGGACAACTTCATAATTCACATCGCTGATGCGGCGCACAACTGTGTATGGGCCGAAGTATCTTCGCAGGAGCTTCTCAGACAGCCCCCGCCGACGAATCGGAGTCCAGACCCACACCTGGTCACCGACGTTGTATGTGACGGGTCTGTGCTGAAGATTGTAGTGTCGGGCATCGTATTCCTGTCGTTCTTGTATTCGCAAACGCGCAAGCTGCCTGGCTTCCTCTGCGCGTTGCGTAAACTCCTCGGCACCAGTCTCGTCGTCACCGCACTCGTGTGGCAGCATTGCGTCCAACATTGTTGTCACTTCGCGTCCGTAAACGAGCTTGAAAGGCGCCACGCGTGTTGTCTCTTGGCGAGCCGTGTTATACGCAAATGTAACGTATGGTAAAATCTCGTCCCAATTCTTGTGGTCGACGTCGATGTACATACTCATCATGTCTGCCAGTGTCTTATTCATACGTTCTGTCAGCCCATTGGTTTGGGGATGATAAGCCGTGGTCTTTCGGTGAGTGGTACCACTTAGTCGCAACACGGTATCCAGAAGCGCAGCCGTGAATGCAGATCCTCTGTCTGTTATGACCACTGCGGGATTTTAATTTTTTTTTTAATATATGAGGTTTTACGTGCCAAAACCACTTTTTGATTATGAGGCACGCCGTAGTGGAGGGCTCCGGAAATTTCGACCACCTGGGGTTCTTTAACGTGCACCTAAATCTAAGTACACGGGTGTTTTCGCATTTCGCCCCCATAGAAATGCGGCCGCCGTGGCCGTGACCACTGCGGGAGCGCCATGCCTTAGGACGACGGCTTCCACGAAAAATCGCGCTGCTTCGGCTGCTGTTCCACGTTGGATAGCACCTGTTTCGGCGTATCGCGTAAGATAATCCGTGACGACGATTATCCATCTATTTCCGGCAATAGACAGTGGAAACGGACCTAAAAGGTCCATGCCAATTTGTTCGAACGGCGCTTGCGGTATCTCAACAGGATGCAGCAGTCCAGCTAGCTTGCCGGTTAGGGCTTTGCGGCGCTGGCAATCTAGGCATGTCTGCGTGTAACGTTTCACGATCGACGCACGTCTTGGCCAATAATACTTTAGCCTAATTCTTGCCAATGTGCGGGTGTATCCCAAGTGACCAGCGGTCGGCTCGTTGTGACAGGCATGTAGGACTTCGTCGCGAAGAGATGCGGGAATGACGAGTAGGTAGCTGCTGCCATTAGGTGAAAAGTTTTTTTTATAGAGAACGTCGCGGCGTAAGCAAAACGAAGGCAGCCCTCTCGCGAATAACCTCGGCACGCTGCTTGCTTTTCCCTCTAAGTAATTGAAAAGAGGAACCAGTTCTGCGTCCTCGCGTTGGTGGTGTGAAACGTCGACAGTATCTAGCACGCCTAGAAAACCCGCGTCATCATCGTCGTGGACTGCAGTCTCAACAGGGGACCGAGAGAGGCAGTCGGCGTCGGTGCGTCGTTTCCCCGATTTGTACACAACTGTGAAGTCGAACTCTTGGAGCCGAAGACTCCAGCGCGCAAGCCGACCAGCTGGATCTTTTAATTTAGTCAGCCAGCAAAGTGCATGATGATCACTGACAACGGTGAAACTCCGACCATACAAATATGGCCGAAATTTCAGGACGGCCCACACCAGAGCGAGACATTCTTTTTCTGTAGTGGAGTAGTTAGCCTCCGTCCTTGATAGCGTCCTGCTGGCGTAAGCAATCACTCTTTCGGTGCCGTCCTGCCGCTGTACAAGCACTGCGCCGAGGCCGACATTACTAGCGTCGGTATGGAGAATCGTAGGAGCGTCTTCATCAAAGTGTGCGAGGACGGGAGGCGCCTGCAGCCGTTGCCGTAGGTCATCAAAAGCCCGTTGCTGGTCTTCACCCCACATAAAGGGTACATCTTCTCTGGTAAGATGGGTCGATGGCCATGCGACGCGCGAAAATTCCGCAGTAAACCGTCGGTAGTAGGCGCTAAGGCCCAGAAAACGTCGCACGGCCTTTTTATCTGATGGCATCGGGAAATTAGAAACGGCAGATATTTTATCAGGGTCAGGTCGGACGCCTTCACGACTAACAACGTGACCGAGAAATTGAAGTTCTTCAAAGCCAAAATGGCACTTTTCAGGTTTTAAAGTTAGACCAGCTGAGCGTATTGCTTCAAAGACCATCTTTAGTCTCCGTAAGTGTTCCTCGAACGTTACGGAGAAAACAATCACGTCGTCGAGGTAGACCAGACAGGTTTGCCATTTGAGGCCTGAGAGTACAGTGTCCATTAGTCGTTGAAAGGTAGCCGGCGCAGAGCACAAACCGAAGGGGAGCACCTGAAATTCATAAAGTCCGTCGGGCGTAACAAAAGCGGTCTTCTCACGGTCTCTCTCATCAACTTCTATTTGCCAGTAGCCGCTTTTCAAATCCATCGACGAAAAGTAACGTGCGTTTCGTAGCCTGTCCAGTGAATCGTCGATACGCGGTAGCGGATAAACGTCTTTCTATGTGATCAGGTTGAGTTTTTGGCAGTCGACGCAGAAGCCCAGGCTACCATCCTTCTTTTTCACCAATACGACAGGCGATGCCCAAGGACTCTTAGATGGCCGAATGACTCCGTCGTCAAGCATCGTTTTCACTTGTGTCTGGATTGCCTCGCGCTCTTTCGGTGCTACACGATAAGGATTCTGCCGAATTGGTCTGGCGTTGGCTTCGGTGACAATACGGTGCTTAGTGAGCGGCGTCTGGCTAACTCGTGACGTGGATGAGAAGTAGCTCTTAAACTCATCGATGAGCTCAAGAAGGCTGCTGCGTTCGACGGGCGATAAGGTGGGACTGATATCGACCACAGGGGCAGGCACAGCCACAGTGAACGTCGCGTGCTCCACTGAGAGGCAGTCCTGTATTGATGTAAATTCGTCGAAGTAAGCAACAGCCGTGCATTTAACAATGTGTCGACGTTCCCAGGTAAAATTCGTCAGCAGGAGTTCAGCACGTCCGTCGTGTACGTTAATTACGGCCCTGGCGATGGAAACGCCTTGACTCAGTACCAGTGCGTCGATGTGTTCAGCGACGCCAGTCCCAGTGTTCAAGTTGTCGCAGATTACAGGCACGAGGGAACAGCTTCGCGGCGGAAGCGTGACGTCGATGTCGGCGATACGTAAGCGGGGTCGCTGGTGTTCCGCGGGGTCGACGTCGTCTGAACTCGTAGAAAATGTGACGACGAGGTCACGGACATTAATCACTGCACCATACTCTCTCAAAAAAATCCATCCCCAATGTAAGTTCTTTACAACACTCAAAGAGAATGACGAGGGTGGCGACGAAGGTTGCGCAGGCGATTACTATTCTGGCTGTCCATTTTCCAATCGGCGTCATCAACTGGCCACCGGCAGTTCTGATGTTGGGCCCGGTCCTCGGCGTCTTCACTTTTCGCAGCCTGTCGCCCAGCTTTTGACTCATTATCGAAAAATGCGAACCAGTATCGACGAGAGCGGCCACTTGGTGGCCGTCAATGCAAACGACAAGATCGGCGCTGATGGCGTCGGTTACAGGAGGTGTGGTTGGAGTAGTCGGAGTTGTAGAGTCGTCGATCGTCGGAAATGGGGGCTCTTGGGTAGCTAGCCGGTTTGCAACCTCATCCCCGGAGGTCGCTGCGTCTAGTTTCCCCGGCGCGGGCTAGGAGACCTGCCCCTAGAGGCGTCAGAAAAATCGAGACGGGTCGGTGGGGTGTAACGAGCCGGAGATGGGGAACGCGATCGAGGCGTCGTTGAACCTTCTGGCCGAAAGTTTGTAGAATTTCCGTCGCGGCTACGTGCAGCATCAGACACAGGGTAATTGCAGCTGGAAAATTTTGGATACCCAGCCGCGTGGTAATGGCACGCGCGGTAAACATGTCCTGCTTCGCCGCAATGAAAGCATAGCGGCCGGCGGTCAGCGGTGCGCCACAAATCGGTCTTTCGAAGCGGGTAGCCGGCAGAGGATTCACTGTAGAAACGAGGCGGAGCGATCGACTGGCGGTGATACGGTATAGTTGGCGGCGGCTGTGACTGTCGAAAATAGGGCATCGGGGGTGGCGGTGATGGCTGCGTCGTAGTGGTCGACGGTGTCAGCAGCATCGAAGTGGCAGGAGGTGGACGGCAGACAGCTTCCGCGTAGGTCAATCGTCGCGGCACCGCCTGCCAGTCGGGCGACGAAAAGGCCTCTCGAACTTCCTCCCGAACGATATCAGCGACAGAAGCCACCGCTGGTGCCATGGGAGAGATCCCGAGCTGCCGGATCTCCTCTCGCACAATCTCTCGGATGACTTCACGTAGAGACGTGCTGCAGCTCTCAGGTAGAATGGAAGCATTCACCGGCGAGCTCTTGCGATCATATTGGCGGTACCGTTACTGTAGTGCCCGTTCTATAGCGGTAGCCTCCTTGGTAAATTCGGCCACTGTCGTCGGTGGGTTCCTCACGAGCCCGGCAAATAGTTCCTCCTTCACTCCGCGCAAGAGATAGCGCAACTTCTTTTCTTCGGCCATCTCGGGGTCTGCTCTGCGGAAAAGGCGGGCCATATCTTCTGCAAACATGGCAACGCTCTCGTTTGGTTTTTGAATGCGGGATTCGAGTAGGCGCTGCGCGTTGTCTCTTCTGTCACTACTAGTGAACGTGTCTAGTAGCTGGGTGCGGAAGGCATCCCACGTGGTCAAATTTCTCTCCCGGTTCACAAACCACGTCCGCGCACTGTCTTGAAGCGCAAAATAGACATTAGACAGCTTTTGCTGGGAGCCCCAGTCATTATAACTGGCGACACGCTCAAATTGGTCAAGCCAATCTTGGACATCCTCAAAAGCGTCGCCGTGGAAACTTTCTGGTATCTTAGGATTCTGCAGCGTAACCTGCGATGGAGTTGCAGTAGCTATGGCGGAAGTAGGTTGACGCGTTCCAGCAGGGTCCTGCAAAGGGTTGAACTCGGGCGTCAGGCCTAGCAGGCGGCGACTGTACCGGTGAACAGGAGTTTCGATGAACGAAGGTGATTCCGCTTTCGAGGTATGGCTCCGCGAAGGGGTGCCGAGCATGAGGCAATCCTACCCCGCACCTCCACCAGTGTCGCAGCCTAGTAGGAGACGGGAAAGCCGGCGTAGAGGACGTGTCAAAGCACTTTTATGAGAGCAGTCAACGCGACGTCGTTGTCTCTATTTTTTCCACTCGCGCGCCACTTCAGCGTCGTTCTCATTGCCTGGCACATACCCGCGGCGACCCTATAGGATGTGGCAATATTAGTGGCCGGAGCCGCGTGCGGAGCATATGCCCGTCTTTCTTCTCGCACCGCTCATACTAGGTTTTTGCTAGTTCTGTGCAATAGGACAGCATGTCGTGCCCCAGCCGAACACAAATGAAGACAACCTACAATAATGCCTAAGACTCTACCACCAGAGGTTGGATTCCCGCTCTGTGATATATATATATATATATATATATATATATATATATATATATATATATATATATTTCCGCATATGTAGTGCGTGTGTGTCTCTGTTTGTGGTTAGATTGAAATACCTATATAAAGACATATCAAAATCTCATACGGCCCGATTCGAGCACGTACGCTACTTCCTGCACGCAAACTTGGTACTCTAGCCATTAGGCCATGCACGCGTTCTTTCTTTTTCGTTTTATTGGCTGATTTCACATGCCTACAGGAAAATAGACTTAAATCATGCCTGCCATTCTTTCATCTGATCATAGATCGTAATTTCTTGAGTGCGATGCCTCCAACTTCGAAACTTTCGAAACATTAAGACGGCGCTGGAAGAATGCGTTGAGTCTCTCATGCGAAAATTGTTTCGGTAAAGTTTTCCCTTGCAAGATTGCATTACCATTTGAGTTTGTTTGTTTTGCCACTTTGCTCTGCCGCGTATTAAGAGGGCCAAGGATCACTATCGAGTCATAAGGGGCATCCCCGTAACTTTTCAAGGGAAAGTATTCATCATTTCTTGTGGTGGATTTAGCAGCTCCTTGGTGCAGTGAACAATTTCACGTCAATCAGGTCAATTACGAGTGAATTATGTAGTGCGCGATGCCGCTATAGAGCGTTCCGCATCATCAAGGCATGAGCGGCATCAGTGATATAGCGCCGTCTGCCTAAGCTGCAATCAAAGCACTTTTACGGCTAAGCGCTCTCCCTGTAAGCGTAGCCGCATCAAAACAAACAGCTGATCTGAAAAACTAAGGAGAAAACACCCAATGTTTTGCCCTCAGCGCGAGATGTAGCTAAGCGATGGTGGAGTTTACCATTTTTTGTTTCTTTGACGGCGGAGAAAAATGAAGAATGCAGCATGGGCGCGGCCATGCTGCTACATGATCACGCTTACCAGCGGTAACAGCCACAAAATTTGTGGTGTACGGCTTGCATGCGCCGAGGACCTAATGTGATATCAAGCACCAAGCAAAGCTAAAGATCTTTAATCCCACCATGATCCGATAATTAAATATGTAACTATATTGTGTTCTCGAATGAAGTAACGCGTGTACACGTCATACCTCCGACAGTGCTGTACACTACATGTAAGATAGAATATAGACATGGGTCCAAGAACAGTACCCACTCCACTTAGTAATTTATGCACAGTGAAATCAAACATACGTACGCTCGTTCAAGGCTAGTGCCTTTAACAATGAAAGTGCATTAATTGAGCGTGACTTGGCGTTAGTCAACAGCCGACATCACCCAAGTCGTATTCAGTGAACTTATTCCAAACCTGCGCACTTTGATACGAGCACATCATGGCACCCGCCGATATTATACTCAACCCTGAAAGACAACATCGGCGTGGGCCATGATGTGGCTGTGTCAAAGTGCGCAGGTTTGGAATATTATACTGAACTCTGAAAGACAGTCCCTCCCCCAGCGCAGAGTAGCCAACCAGACTCTTGACCAGTTAACATCCCCTCCTTCCTTGTATCCTCTTCTCTGAACAATGCAGTGCATTTATTCCTGGCGTTTGGGCTTCGTTTCCTGGACGGCGATAGTGTCCAGTTGGTTTTATAGTATTACGATATTATCTCGAGATGCTCGAGAGACGAGCCGCCGCGAGAACGACGAAGTGGACTGTGCCCTTGGCCCGAGCGGGTGTCGGCCTGGTTCAGGTGGAGGATAGCGATCGCCGTCCTCGCCACTGAACTCCGAAGTGGTCGGTACATCGAGCTTGTCACCATGCCTCCCGGTGACGAGCCCGTCTCTGCGTCGGCTTCGGCTTGTCCGACTGCTCCAATCGTCACGGTTGCCCAACATCGCGACCCTGGTGTGTTCTCTGGCTTGGAGGGACGGGACGTTGACGAATGGATCAAGCTCTATGAACATGCCAGCGCTAATAACAGGTGGGAACCAACCTTTATGCTCACCAATGTCATCTTTTATGTCGGCGGCACCCCATGCGTGTGGCACCAAGCGCATGAGGACGAGATAACCAGTTGGGACAATTTCAAAGAAAAGCTACGGAAACTGTTTGGCGACCCCATTGGGCGCAAGGTTGCCGCGAGAAGGGCTCTTATGTCTCAAGCAGAGATGAAGTCGCGCATGTGCTAAAAGGCATCGCCGACGTCGCTTTCAATTAGCTTGTTTGCGGCAATTTCTCGACTATCGACACCATCATAAAAGAATGCCACCGCCTCGAACAAGCTAAAAGCAGCCGTATCACACTCCACATCACGCGGCTACCCAACACAGCTGCTACATCGATATGTGAGGGTCAACACGTCAGACTACCACCTGTGACGACGTAACCCGTATTGTTCGCCGCGAACTCGACGCTGCCTGTTCGCCAGCTTTCTCAGCGACGCCGCCCGATCCACCAGCAACCACGATTGCGATGATTCAGGCCGTCGTCAGATGAATTTGAGAACATGCGTCTGAACTCCGTGTGTTCAACTTCTCAAACCAGTGTTCCCCAGTTCTCTAGCGGCCCTCCTCGTCCCCGGCTGTCTTTTTCTGCCACATCTCGCCGCAACCCGCCCGAATGGCGTACCCCTGATGAGAGGCCGATCTGCTTCCAGTGCTGTCGCATCGGCCACGTCGCTCGTCACTGCAGCAACCGATGGCCACCACCTCCTCGAACATACGCCGCCGCTTATTCCCGCACCTTAGGACCTTCTGTTCCCTATACTACCCGCCATGCACCCACTGCCGCTGATGCTTCTGCTCCGAACATTCCCTACAGCCGCTCGCCCTCACGTCGACTCTACCAATCTCGTTCGCCCCAACCCCGTCGCTTCTCTTCACCGCCTATCGCCTCCCGGATCCAGCCGCAAAACTAGGCACTGCAGCTTCTGGAGGTGAAGCTGCGTTGTCGACCCTGCCCTCAAATCCTCTGCTCACGTTACCTACAAACCAAAACCTTCTTGACGTTGACGTTTACGGCTATCCTATCACGGTAGTCATCGATACAGGAGCACATCTTTCTATTACGAGTGCTACCTTCCGACGACGACTCAACAAGCTCCTCACCCCAGTGTAGGCACGCATCGTCCGCCTTGCGGATGGCGGTACTGTACCTATCATAGGAATGTGTATGTCACGGGTCAGCATCGCCGGACGCCACACTCCTGTGCTCTTCACCATGATTGCTCATTGCCCCCACGACCTAATTCTCTGCCTCGATTTTCTCTCCGCGCATACTGCTCTTATTGACTGCTCTGCAAGTACCCTTCGGATTGACTTGCCGATTCTCGCAGAAGCTTCTGACGCACCCCAGTGCCGCATATGCCCCACCGGCTTTCTTCGCCTACCGCCAAAGTCAATAGCCTATATTGAACTGTTGTCTTCACCAGTTCCTGATGGCCAGTACCTCGTCACTCGTCTGCCCGGCATTCCACTACAGCTTGACGTTACCGTGCCTCACAGTGTACTTACTATTACTGCGAACCGCACTCGCATACAATACAATACAATCTTTATTGTGCATAAGGAAAACAGTACACATAGCAGGCCTACCAAAGCCTCAGAGGGCTTGACTGGCAGTGCCTGACAGTCAGGTCACAGAAAATTGCACAGGGTTAATAGCGGAGTTAGCTATTAGCGGGTCGGAGCAAAAAGTCGAACAGTTATACTAAATGTTACATCAAACATCGACAATTCTAAGTTGTTTCTTAATCTCACGTCTTGTGTTTGCTTCTAACACAGGCGTAGGCAATTTATTAAATATTGCTGGAACATAGTATTGCCGCGTTCTCCTTCCGTACTTTGTCGCAGTCTTCGGGATGACGTAGGGTTCCTTCGCTCTTAAGGAGCGGACAGGCGTGTTTTAAAATCATTATTCCAGAAGTGTTTAATGACAACACTTTCGATAATCAGAGAAGTGAAGTTTGGCAAATTCAACAACCTAAACACGTCTGTATCTTGCTTTGGACACAAATCGTAAGCCACTGTTGACAGCAGTGAACGTAAAATTGAATTAATTCTTGAGCTCCACCTAAGAGTACAATGACCATACACAGTCAAGCCATAGCGTAGCACACTGTAGACTAAGGCATGCACAATAATTTTTTGAACGGAGATTGGCATAAGACATCGCATATTGTATAATACACAGGAGACCGCGCGCAGCCTTTTACAGATGTGGGATAATTGCGAGTTCCATAAAAGATCACAGTCAAAAAGCAACCCAAGATACTTAACAGAAGAGGCATTTTTAACAGGTTGACATGTACATCCAAAACAGTCTGATGTGTGCAAGAATAATGGTGTTGTAGGCAGGATTTTTTTCATGGGGTTATGGAAACAGACAAGTCGAGTTTTAGAAGGGTTGATGCTTATTAAATTAGCCGCAAACCAGTCCATAGCTTTAGTTGCCTCATTCTGTAAGGAGCTGATTGCATCAGAGTAATTAGTTGCACAAGATACAAGAACAGTATCATCGGCATATTGATATATATAATTACCTACTACATTGGACAAATCATTCACATAAATGTTAAAAAGCAGGGGGCTTAATATTGAGCCCTGAGGGACTCCAGAATGAATACTGGTAAAAACACTTAAACTATTTCCCACCTTTACACACTGTCGTCTATCCTGCAGAAAGTTAGCTAGTGAATTCAAGAATGACCCACGAAGGCCTAAGAGAGACAGTTTCTGCAACAAAATCTCATGACAAACACTGTCAAATGCCTTAGAGGCATCCATAAAGAGGGCACATGCTACCCGGTTGCGGTCTAGTGTCAAGTTTAAAAGATCAGAGAAAGCTTCTAACAGTGTTTGTGTACCCTTCCCCTGTACAAATCCATACTGATGTGATGACAATACATTATGCTTATCTAGAAACTGTGTTACCGTAAGAGCCACATGTTTTTCTAATATTTGAGCTATACAGGGAATTATCGAAATAGGTCTGTAATTTTCAATACTATTGCGTGCACCTTGCTTGTGAAGCGGAATTACAATTGCGGTTTTCATATCAACTGGAATCACACCACCATCCAAAACAAAGTTTAAAAGGGATAGCAATACATGTTTAATTGCATCAAAATTTCTCTGAAGTTCACTGACAGAAATTTTGTCGAAGCCAGGTGATTTGTTCGTCTTGAGATTGAAGACAATGGACCTTAATTCTTCAAGCGATAGTAAAGGAAGATATGCGGAATCTAGCAAGCTATCTGTTAAAGTACACACCGATGGTCGCCGTGTCCTCGATCCCGAGACACTTGAAAAGAACTGATTAAATAAGTTTGCCACAGTTTCGTCGTCTGCAGAAAAATAAGATGAAAGGCGCTGTTTAGGCGTTGAAATGTTGCCGCCTCTAAGGTTATTGATTAGGGACCATGTTTTCTTTATGTCAGATCGAGCTTCTTGAAATTTCTTTCTGAAATAAACGCGCTTCGCAAGTCTGATCATTGCATTCACTTTGTTTCTGGCACATTTGTATCTTAAGCGCGTGTCGTTGCAGTTTGACGACCGCTTGGCCTTGGTCCACAACAAGTCTTTTTCCTTTATAGCAGCTAGGATTTCGCTGGTCATCCATTTCTGGCTCAGGTTACGTTGCCCGATTTTGACAACGCGTGTTGCCGCCTGCCTAAAAGCATCAAACGCAGCTACAAATTCGCGGTACATGTTTTCCGGTGACACAGTGCATAAAAAATTATCCCAATCATTTTTCTGGACTAGTTTATCAAAAAGCCTTGGGTCAATTATACAAATTTGTTTGACAGAGTTAATAGCCTCCGATAACAAAGGATTCACAGTCTGTTTCAGTGAACAGCAGACGAAGTAGTGGTCAGAAAGCTTAACCTGTGCAATGGTAGATTTTACTTCCAGATTATGGGCTCTAACATTTACGTGATCAATGCAGGATGAAACAAGACGTTGAGATAGGAATTCTTCGCGAGTTGCTGCATGGATTGTCATTTCAATTCCCCATTTAGATAGTGTATCTAAATAATCAGCAACTACTCCTACTGTTGGACGTAAGGTATCTATATTAATGTCACCTGTGGGGCAAATACATTCATCGGTTCCTAAACGTGATAACGCGAAGTCGAGCTCAGCCAAAAAAAGACGCCTGTTACCACATGGGGGACGATATACAGAAAGCAAGGCCAATGAAAATCGGGGATTAGATAAGCGGAGCGTAACAGTTTCGGCATGGTCGAAAGGCAAGTGTAGTTCGGAGACTGACCAAGTGTTTTTTACGAAGACAGCCACGCCTCCACCCTTCCGGACCGGACGAAAAAAGGAGAATGACTGATAGTCCGGTAGCGCGAAACTAGAAAATAGACCTGGCGGGATATTTATCTCGGTGAGTACGATGACATCAAAAAGCAATGGAACAGAAGATAGAATGGCTACTAAATGGTCCCAGTGCCTACGAATGCTTCTGATGTTTACGTGAGTAACGTGGAAAGCGTCGTTACCCGGATAACAAAAAAACCGCGAAACTTCTAAAAGGTCATTGCAAACCTGGAAAGTAGTAGCCATGACTAGATAAGCCTCTCAATGTCCAATTTTCTATTAATTCGAACGAGTGGAGCGCCGTCTGCTTTCCTTGCAAACACCTTGCCATTTCTTGTCCAGACGTATTTGAAGGACATTTCCTTTGCTTTAGTGCGAGCTAGCCAGAACAGCTCACGATTAACCCGTGTGAGGTTGTCATTGAAATACAACCCTGGAAAATCATTCTGAACCAATCTTGGCAAGTTCTTACGTGATCGAAGCCATTGTTCCTTCGCTTCAACGGAACACATCTGGACAAGAATAGATGGTGTAGTATTGTCCCTACTGGGTAGACGGTGGATAGCAGAGACTTGAGTTGCCGCAAAGTTAGGTACCTCAAGTTGTTGCGCAAGATCACTGAGGAAGGATTGCAAGTTCTCCTTTGGCTTGCTGGGAAACCCGTGGATCTCGAAATTCTTTCTCCTACTATACTGCTCCATTTCATTCACTTGCTCACTTATTTTGTCGATCAGGTCTGACTGTAACTCTACGGTAGAAGAGAGCGAGTCAACCTTGGAACGTAATTCCGCCACCTCCGTCTGATTTTTGTGGACTGTCTGCAATACCGAGTCATATTTTGTGGAAAGAAATTCTATTGAAGTCTGCACTACCTGTATCGAGTTCTCGATCTTTCCAACTGAGTCCCCAAATGTAAGAAGTTCCTGTACTTTCGTGGCGAGTATTTCTACGCTAGATGCAAGTCGGTCTAGTTTTTCATTTACAGCAGTAAATTGCTGTGCAAACGATTCTTCTTTTGCTGTCTGTGTCAAGTCTCCTTGTGTGCTTTTTTTCCGGTCGACATGTTTGGCACAGCCAGGTTTCACGTTTAACTGCACTCATTTTTGCGTAGCTGTGTTCAACTACTGTAGAGCATCGTTTTCCAAGGTGGAAACCTTCTTGGCAAGCCGGACATGTTAAAAATTTCGCATCCAAAGGTAACGGCTTAGAGCAAGCAGCACAATCAGAAGGCATTTCTGTGCAGTCAGCGGCAAAAAAATACAATAATAAGATAAGAGAGCAAAAGGCTTACCTGCCGAAAGGCATGAAATGATTAGCTCCGGGAACGTATTTGCCGCTGACTGCAAAGAAGCCGAGCGATGCTGTTCCTTAAGTAGGCATTCCCAAGCGTCTGGGGTGCAGGCTAGGTGATGTGCTGACGAGAGGGTGACAGCTTGCGGATGAAAACTGCAGACGGAAGCACGCTGTCTGCGCAGACCCTGCGCAGATTCAGGTTCACCGATGCCAGCGGCTGCACTGCCCGTGTCTCAGTGAAGCGTCCGATGACGGCATGCAGTACCTGCCGAAAGGCATGAAATGATTAGCTCCGGGAACGTATTTGCCGCTGACTGCAAAGAAGCCGAGCGATGCTGTTCCTTAAGTAGGCATTCCCAAGCGTCTGGGGTGCAAGCTAGGTGATGTGCTGACGAGAGGGTGACAGCTTGCGGACGAAAACTGCAGACGGAAGCACGCTGTCTGCGCAGACCCTGCGCAGATCCAGGTTCACCGATGCCAGCGGCTGCACTGCCCGTGTCTCAGTGAAGCGTCCGATGACGGCATGCAGTACCTGCCGAAAGGCATGAAATGAGTAGCTCCGGGAACGTATTTGCCGCTGACTGCAAAGAAGCCGAGCGATGCTGTTCCTTAAGTAGGCATTCCCAAGCGTCTGGGGTGCAGGCTAGGTGATGTGCTGACGAGAGGGTGACAGCTTGCGGACGAAAACTGCAGACGGAAGCACGCTGTCTGCGCAGACCCTGCGCAGATGCAGGTTCACCGATGCCAGCGGCTGCACTGCCCGTGTCTCAGTGAAGCGTCCGATGACCGCATGCAGTACCTGCCGAAAGGCATGAAATGATTAGCTCCGGGAACGTATTTGCCGCTGACTTTGGATTGGTAAAGCAAATTCTACCGCAAGGTATTTGCCTTGCCAAAGTTGATTGTCTCGGCGACCATCACGTGGCAGCGTTATCGATCGATGGTTCTTGCGAGCTCAGCAGGCCCCCCGCGCCAACCTCGGGCACCGATCCCAACACAAAGAAAATGGCTTCTACGGACCGGTCCTCTGCGCTGACTGAAGACTTTTGGCAAGTATTATCGCCCTACCAAGATGTTTTCGACTTCGACGATTGCCATTTAGGCCAGACGCCAACGGTCAAGCATACGATTCTTACTGGCGATGCTGCACCTCTTCCCCGACGACCGTATCCAGTTTCTGCGTCGGAACGCCGAGTAATTCGAAGTGAAGCGAACAAAATGTGAGATAAAAACATCATTGAGCCTTCTTCGAGTCCCTGGGCGTCACCTGTGGGGTTGGTTAACAAGAAGGACGGCACGTGGTGCTTCTGTGTAGGCTACCGTCATCTGAACAAGATTAGTAAAGAAGACGTCTACCTGCTCCCAAGTATAGGCGACGCCCTTGACTGCCTGCACGGTTCCAGCTATTTCTCTTCTATTGACCTTCGTTCTGGATACTGGCAGATGGCTGTTGATGATATAGACAGAGAAAAAACCACGTTCATCACACTGATGGCCTGTAGCAATTTAAAGTAATGCCGTTTGGATTATGCAACGCCCCTGCCACCTTCGAGCGTATGATGGACTCCTTGCTCCAAGGTTTCAAATGGTCCACATGCCTCTGCTACTGCGACGACGTCATCGTCTTCTCGCCAACGTTCGACACTCAGCTTGAGCGTCTAACAACTATACTTCATGTATTTCGAAAGGCGAAGCTGCTACTTAAGTTGTCTCAATGTCGTTTTGGCCACCGCCAAATTGCTCTTTTGGGCCATCTTGTTGACGCTTCCAGAGTACAGCCTGACCCTGACAAAACTCGCACTGCCCGAGACTTTCCGGTTCTGAAGACAGCCGCAGACATTCGAAGTTTTGTAGGGCTATACTCGTACTTTCGTCGTTTTGTTCAAGATTTTCCGCCAATTGCTAGACCCCTCACTAGTCTTTTGATGAAAGGCGTAAAATTCTTGTGGGGTACTTCGGAAGCCACTGCCTTCTCTCATCTCGTCACTCTTCTAACTTTACCACTCATTTTCGCTCACTTTGACCCTGATGCCTCTACAGAATTGTATACGGATGCCAGCGGTCGTGGCGTAGGTGCCGTTTTAGCCCAGCGTCAGCGTGGCCAAAATCGCGTTATTGCTTATGCGAGCCGCCTCCTAGCACCATCGGAGCGCAAATATTTCATTACGGAACGAGAATGCCTTGCTGTTGTCTGGGTGGTTGCGAAGTTCCGTCCTTACCTTTATGGTCGCCCTTTTTCCGTAGTCACTGACCATCATGCTCTCTGCTGGCTCTCGTCGCTAAAAGATCATACAGGCCGGCTTGCTCGATGGGCATTGAGGCTACAAGGATTTTCATATTCCGTGGTGTACAAGTCTGGCCGCTTGCACCAAGATACTGGCAGCTTGTCGCGTTACCCTGTTGACGGCTCTGACTCCTGCAATATTACCAGTGCTGCTTGCGTGTTCTCTGTATCACAGATCCTTCATTTCGCCAACGAGCAACGTTGGAACGCCTACATCAGAGCACTCATCGACCATTTTGAACACATTCCGGCCGATGCCACTCTATGCCTCTTCGTCCTCCGCTACGGTACTATGTATCGTCGTAACCTTCATCCGGATGGCTCTGATTTCCTACTTGTAATGCCTAAGCACCTCGGCTCCACCGTTCTAGAAGAGCTTCACGACGCACCAACGGCAGGCCACCTCGGCATATCTCGAACCTATGACATTGTACGTCACCGTTTTTTCTGGCCGGGCCTTGCCCATTCCATAGGAAGTTACGTCATCGATTGTGAACTTTGCCAACGGCGCAAGAAGCCTTCCCAGCTCCCCGCTGGTTACCTGAAGCCGCTAGACAACCCTGCCGAGCCATTCCATCGGCTTGGACCTTCTCGGCCCATTTCCGGAATCTACATCAGGAAACAAGTGGGTTGCACTCGCAGCGGACTACGCGACTCGCTACGCCGTAACCCACGATCATCCGACTAGTTGCGCAACTGATGTTGCGGACTTCGTCCTACACGATATCATTTTGATGCATGGTGCTCCACGTCAATTGCTTACAGACCGTGGCCCTACGTTTTTGGCCAAGGTAATTGACGACATCATGCGTGCCTGTTCAGTACAACATAAATTTACTACCTCTTACCACCCTCAAACGAACGGCCTCACTGAGCGTTTGAACCGCACCTTTACAGACATGCTATCAAAATACGTTACCTTACCTTTGCGTACAACCCTTCCTGTCTCGAAATTGCTGGCTTTTCCCCGTTTTACCTCTTGTATGACCGAGAACAGACGCTACCACTGGGCACTGTGCTTTCGTCGACCACACCTTCAATTAGCGATTGTGCCCGTGATGCAACCGCCCACGCTGACCATGCTCGCCGACTTTCGCGCGCTCGTGTCTCAAGACAAACAGAAGCAACGCTACGGCCCCCGTCACCATGATGTCGATTTTGCCCCCGGCACCCTCGTGTTGCTTTGGTCTCCATCGCATAAAGTTGGCCTTTGTAAAAAACTGCTTTCCTGTTACACAGGCCCACATTGCATGCTCCGCCAAGTGACCGATGTCACCTACGAAATCGTTCTAGCCACGCCCACTACGTCCTCCGCTGTAACAACCGGTGACATTGTCCACGTCGCCCAACTGAAGCCCGACACCTCTCCATGCGCCTTGGCGATTTAGCAGCACCGTGACGGCGCTTTTGCCGCCGGGGGGGGGGGGGGGGGGGGGGGTAGATATTATCGCGAGATGCTCGAGAGAAGAGCCGCCGCGAGAACGACGAAGAGGGTCTGGGCCCTTGACGCGAGCGAGTGTCGGCCTGGCTTTCTGGCCCCAGTGTAAATAGCTTGTAAATAGCCTCTTTCGTCTCTGTCTTTCCACACGTAAGAATATGAACAATCAGCTAATGTTGCCTTACATCCGCCTGCTTTCCAGACTTTGCACACTTATTGTTACGAGGTGAAGGACAATGTTCTAATTATTAGCCATGTTAAATCCACTGTGAAAGTATAGCATGCTGCTTGGTAGGATGCGCAGCGTTGCGACCTTCGCACGCGATTGACCCACCGCAACAAGCGAATTTGAGGCCACCGTTGTGCCACGCATTGCCCAGACTGAACGATGTTTCGACGGAAGCCCGTCTGGTCGGACTTACGGTTAGCGTGTAACACCCCGGGCAGAAATGATGCTCAACCACCATGCCTCATCGAAACGGAGGGTGGATTCCTAATTTGCTGAGGTTGTCTCGAGTGGTTACCGGTCTGGCTGCTGCACCGCAGTAATTACAGGCCCCTTCGTGTATGTGCATGCCTAAGCGAAACGAAGAATAGATTCCTAATTTGCTATGATTGCCTCGAGTGGACGCCCGTCTGGCGGACGCCCCGCAGTGTTCACAGGCCCCTTTGTGTGTGCGCGTGAAAGCTCTTTCCGCGAACTGTCAAACTCTACGGGAGAACGCCTTCCGCGAACCAGACAGTACCACCGGGCTGCCGCCAGCGGAGGCACGCTCTTGAAGATGTCAACTGGGAGGATGGATCAGCCACCCATGCACAACCAGACGCCCCTTCCGCGAACCAACGACGCTCGAAAGAGAAGGGATCAGCTGCGTACGATCCCCAGGACCCGCGAGCAGCCACCAGCAGAGGCAAGCTTGTGAGGACGTCAACTCGGAGAATGGATCAGCCGCCCATCCACAACCATACGCCCTTTCCACGATACGCCCTTTCAGCTGCCTACGATCCCCAGGACCCGCGTGTTGCCACCAATGGAGGCAAGCTCTGGAAAACACCGTCCTGGAAAAGTGGGTGCCGACGCCAAGCACCATGGGACTCAGTGCATGTCACGTGACGTTGACGTTAGCAAGATCCCACCTACGATTTTAGTGAGCCTATTTAAAGGCCCCCGCAATGTACCTTTTCTTCGTTCATTCTCTACTTGTTGTCTTTCACCGACCATTGAATAAAACGTGCAAGCCTCGCGCCTCAAATCATCTCGTCCTTGCCTGGTCGCCATTTGTCTACCGGACGCTTGCAGCCTGCCGACAACGCCACGCTACCCAGTAGTAACGCCGGTCAAGGTTCAAGAACCAGGCGTCGCAAGAATTGGTCGGCAACGGTGGGGTAAGGCTACCATAAAGAACGCAAGAACTGGTAGGCAGCGGAGGGATACGCTACCCTGGAGACCCCAACTTTGGACGACATATAAGAGATCGTCTCCTCTTCATCCTGGTGACAACGTTCGGAAGGAAGGCATATGGTGACTGCATGTGGTGAGTGCACGAGTTTTCTTCACTAAGAAATCACTTGGCTTTACGTATTTTTTGGGGAAGAACAGAGCAGTGAATTTTCTTTAACCGTTGACGGAAGTTTTGAGTACGTCGGGGTTGTTATGGAGTGAAGAGTTTGCAGCACTAAGGGCAGCCATGAACTTGAAGGCACTAAAGAAGCCGGAATTTTTGAGCTTGGCCAGAGATTTGGGCCTCCGACTTGCCGAATCAAAGAGAAAGCCCGAGATCATAGATGCGATCAAAGCGACCGGAGCAGACGACGACGAACTGAAGGAATGCCTAGGGAGCATTGCTGAGAAAGAGGAAAAGCGTAAGCACCAAGAAAAAATAAGAGCGCGAGCAGGCAGCACGTGAGGCCAAAGAAGAGCGCGACCTCGAAATGAGGCGCCTAGATATGGAGTTTCTGAAGGCTCAAAATACTGGAAGACCTAGCGCAGAGGAACGAGAAAGCGAGCGCAGAATGATAGACTTGATGGCACCCTACGCACTTCGAGGGGACATATGTATTTTTCTGATGCAGTTTGAGCGCGTGTGTCAGAAGGCAAAATTCGCAAGAGACACGTGGCCGCAACGCTTGCTTACGTTACTGCCACGTGAGGTAGCTGATATCATGGAATGGAACAAGAAGAAGCAGAGTACTTCGATAAAGTCAAAGCAAATCTGATTAAAAAGTATAGGTAATCAGCAGAACCATTCAGGCGACAATTCAGGGAAGTCGAGAAGACCAAAAGTGAGTCATACTCGGATTTTGCATATACCTTGGAGGTAAACCTGAAGGAATAGCTCAAAGAGGAGGGTGCACTCTGCGACGCCGGAACGACAATGCAGTGCGTTGCTTTAGAACAGCTCTACCGCCGGCAGCCAGAAAACATCGAGTATTGGGTTCAGGATAGGCCAGGCGTGGACATTATCACGAGAGCGGCCGATCTCGCTAAATGCGTAACTCGCCGTGCATTCGAAGGCAATGAAGCTCCTAAGAAGGAGAAGAATAAATACAGACCCGACAAGCCAAAGCTATGCTCAAAGTCGAGTCAGTATGACTCAAAGTAAAGGTCAGATTCGGTGAAAAATAGCGACGATGACAGCGAGGGAAAGGAGGAGTCACCCGAACGGAGGGCAGAAATGCAAAAGAAAAAATCTTTCGAGGCAAAGAAACCAGTAGTTTGCTACAACTGCCAGCAAACTGGGCATTTCTCCGTGGAGTGCAGAAATCCCAAACTACTCTTTATGCCACTAAGCAGTAACGTGGAGAATCTGAACTTGCTAGAACCATACATTCAAGACCTTATGGTAAGCGCCAAACCGTGTCGGGTGCTTCGCGACTCGGCAGCCACAATAGACGTGGTGCACCCATCATACGTGGAGGAAAACTAGTCAAAGGGGGAATGTGCTTGTATAAGGCAAGCCGTAGAGGCATCCAGTGTTTGTCTCCCTGTGGCAAAGATGCCCATCGAAGGCCCTTTTGAAATACTGGACACTGAAGCCGCCGTCTCGGCACATCTCCCGCCGCAGTATCCATATTTGTTTTCCAACAAATCCGAGGATTTGCTACGACGCTGGGGAATCGGGTTTCGTGAGGGGATAGTACGATCCCTAACTCGTTCCAAGGCAAGGGAGCTCGCGGCCAAGGCAGTGTACGAATGTCCAGTGGTGGAGGAAACAGCTTTGACGGAGGATTCGTCAACCAGCACAAACCAAGACATCCCTATAGGGGATATTGCGGAAAGTACACTAGCTAATGAAGAGGTCAGGAAAGCACCGGAGCCTGACTTGTTTCGAGAGGCAAATGCAGGAGAATGTTGTTGAATGTAAACCCTGCCACAATGATTGCTGAGGAGGAAATGCGCAAGGCCTAAAGCAATGCTAAGCATTACTATGACAGGAGGGGACGGACGCGACGCTTTGTAGTTGCGATAAAGGTTATGATCCTGAAACCCTCATTGAAGAACAATCTACATGTTCAATGGGAAAGGCCGGTTGACATAATTCAGAGATTATCTGAAACAAACTGCATAATCACGGTACCGGGAAAACGAAGGACACCACAAGTGTACCACAGCAATCTTCTTAAACCCTACCGGCAGAGGGAGGCCATTGTGAACATGTCTCTTAATCAACCTGAAGAGATGCCTGTCGACTTTCCAAAGTTAACATCAGTAACAGGGGTAAAAGTCATTCACGAGACCATTCACAAGCTAGTAGAGCAGGCGGAGTTGAATCCCAATCAAAGGGCCGAACTGAGGGAGCTCCTGTTTGAATATGAAGGCATATTTTCAGACACACCTGCAGGACCACTGCGATCGTTCACGATATAGAGGTAACCTCATAGGACTCAGTTCTTACGAATGCTTATCGCGTTTCACCTCGTTAACGTCAAGTCATGGCCGCTGAAATGAACAAGATGTTAGAGCTAGGTGTAATCGAACCCAGAGAGTGATTATACCTCGCCTCTTATCTTGGTTGAGGTCCCAGGAAAGGAGCCGCGACCGTGTATCGACTACCGCAGGCTCAATTTAATCAAGAATTACCAGACCTACCCAATACTGCATATCGAGGAAAGGCTTGACAGAGTTAGCAGTGCTAATTTCGTCTCCATGCTCGATTTAGTCAGATGGTACTGGCAGGTTGCGTTGACCGAGAGGGCAAGTAGGCTTGCGGCGTTTATTTCCCCGATGGGAACCTTTCGGCCGAAAGTCCTCAGTTTTGGATTGAAGAATGCTCCCTATTGTTTCTCTACCCTTATGGACCAGGTGCTACGAGGAATGGAGGGCTTTGCACTTCCGTATCTCGATGACATAGCAATCTTTCTTCATCTTGGGCGGACAATATGCAACACTTGCGAACCGCGTTGTGTCGTCTACGAGAGGCCAACTTAACTTTCAAGGTTCCCAAATGCCAATTAGGGCGTGCGGTGGTAGCTTATCTATGCCATGTAAAAGGGCAAGGCCATCGTCGGCCTTCCGAGGTTAAACTGACCGCAATAAACAACTTCCCGTAACCACGCACCAAGCGGGACATCAGGTCATTTTGTGGCTTGGCAGATTATTACCAAATATATATACCGCGTTATTCCGAAATCTGCAAGTTCTTTAACAGATGCTCTCAGAAAAACAGAACCACGAACGGTAAAGTGGGATGACGCAAAAGAAAAGGCTTTTAGTATGTTGAAGAAAGCACTAACGAGTCAGCCAGTCTTGAACGCGCCCGACTACTCTAAGCCATTCATTCATCAGTGTGATGGCAGCGACCGGGGTATAAGCGTGGTGCTTTCCCAAAAGACAGATGACGAAAACGAACACCCTATACTGTACCCCAGTAGAAAGCTTTCAGTTCGTGAGGAAGCACACAGTGGGATCAGAACAGGAATGAGCCTGCGTAGTATGGACAGTGCAGCAGCTAGCATCCTATATCGCTGGTTCAATGTTCACCATAGAGACTAAGCACTGTCCCCTCACATGGCTGCAGTCTGTCTGCGAAAAACGGTCTTTTCCGCTGTGGCCTGGCTCTTTTAACAGTACACCTTCGATATTCGCTACAAGAAGGGTAAGCTTAACGGCAATGCTGACGGTCTGAGTCGATGCCTCTAGAGTAACGAAAGCCTCATGCTCGCTCGGGTCTACGCGGCATTTTTACGCTGGTATTTTTTCATACGTCTTCTTTTATTATCGCGCAGGTGTAGTTGATTGTTAGCGGATTTTAATAACCACGTCCTAACGCTTTCAAGAAATGGCTGTTTTAGTGTTCAGGAGGGAAGCACGGGTGACAGGGATGTGAAAGCAGTAGCGGGTATGCCTTTCTTTTTGGTAAAGCCTGGTGTATCTAGGGGGAGGGTGGCCTTCTGCTTTGTGGTTGTGGGTCCGGCACTGCTCTGGAGTGATTGCTTGCCCAAACAAGAGACGAAAAGTTGCGAGACCAAGTTTGCAAGTCCAGTTCACCGGACCGGACCAGGGAGAAAAGGCACAAGAGCGCCACAAGGACAGATGAACGACGCCCAGGAATCCACCAGCTACGAACCAAAGGTTCGTCAACCCTGAAGGAGGTTCTGCTGTTGAAACACCAATCCCTTGCCGAGTGGCTGCTGGCCCCTACGCGTCGGGATCTTCCTCCCCCGCCGGAGATGCTGTTGCAGCTGGCGTGTAACACTCCGGGCAAAAAGAATGCTCCACCACCATGCCTCATCAAAACGGAGGGTGGATTCATAATTGGCTGTCGTTGTCTCGAGTGGTTACCGCCCTGGCAGTTGCACAGCAGTACTTACAGGCCCCTTCGTATGTGTACATGTCTAAGCGAAATGATGAATGGGTTCCTAATTTGCAATGGTTGTCTCGAGTGGATGCCGGTCTGGCAGACGCCCCGCAGTGTTCGCAGGCCCCTTTGTGTGTGCGCGAGTAAACCCTTTCCGTGAACCGTCAAACTCTAGGGGAGAAAGCTTTCCGCGAACCAGACAGGACATCAGGCGCCCATCCACAACCAGACGCCCTTTCTGCGAACCAATGACGCGCGAAAGAGGAGGAATCAGCTGCCTACGATCCCCAGGACCCGCGGGCTGCCGCCAGTGGAAGCACTCTCGTGAAAACGTCAACTGGTAGAATGAATCAGCCGCCCATCCGCAACCAGACGCCCTTTCTGCGAACCAACGACGCGCGAGAGAGAAGGAATCAGCTGCTACCCAGGACGATATTCAGGGACCGCGGGCTGCCACCAGCGGAGGCAAGCTCGGTAACACATCGTCCTGGGAAAGTGGGTGCCGCCACCAAGTACCGTGGGACTCAGTGAATGTCACGTGGCGTTGACGTGAGCAAGCTCTCGCCTACAAATTTAGTGGGCGTATTTAAAAGGCTCCGCAATGTACCTTTTCTTCATTCTTTCCCTTCTTCTCATCTTTCACCAACCATTGAATAAACTGTTCTAGTTTCGCACTAGAAATTGTCTCGTCCTTTCCTGGTCGCCCTGGTCTAATTAAAATAGTATTGAAGCGTCTATCCAATCCACAGCCGAGGAAGAAAAATATGGCGAGCTTCCTTTTTTGGACGTCCTCGTGAAACGTGGCCGGCTCAGTGTCGCATTTTCCGTGTACAGAAGGAACACACACATAGGCAGGTATCTGCATTTTAATTCAGTGCACCCGATGAATCGGAAGAATTCGGTAGTAGCCTCTGTTGCAGGTAGAACCAAACGTAACTGCACAACGCCACAAAGCCGGGCTGCTGACCTACAAGAAGTGCACCAATATCTCTCGGCATGTGGCTGCCCGAGGTCGTTTCTAAACTCGGTGAAACGCCATCTGTCTCAGCCGCCAAGGTTTGACTGTGTGCTCCCGAGAAAACGCGCCCCCATACCGTACGTGCCCGGTATGAGCGAGTGCTTCGCCCGCGTTCCACGCGGCTATGACGTCCAGGTAGCTCACGTGCCATCACATAAATTACGCTATCGGCTGGTAAACGTGACAGACAAGCTTCCGAAGACAACGTTTCCTGGCATCGTCTACCGGATCCCATGTGAAGACTGCGACTGCGGATATATCGGCGAGACAGGCAATTTCGAACAGTGGTTGAAGCACCATGTTAACGATGTGAAAAACAAGAACGTCGCATCGAACGCTTTGCCCGAACATGAAGGTGACTAGGCCCACAGGATTAATTGGTATAACGCCAAGATATTAGAAAAATAAAGAAATTTGAGTTCAAGACAACACTTGGAATCCCTCCATCTGCAAATGACTGGTAGCGCTCTCAACCGGAATGACAGAACTCTCCCTCCCAACTGCACCCGCAGCTTACGTCATATCTTAAAGCCACATAAACATTGCATCCCACGCCCTTGATTTCACTGTCAACAAGGCTCCCGTCAGGGGAGCCGAAACGTCGTTTCTTGCATTGTTTCAGTGGTTGGTGCTTTTCTTTTTACCCTTCTTCATTGCCCAGACTGATAGCCATTTAGCGCACTCAGAGAATCGTTATCAGGAACCCTGCGATCTACTCGGACCCTCGGCTTTAAGAATGCCCAGACCCAGCCATCAAGGCACGTTGTTTGTATTTGACAAAAACGAGGGGCACGCTACGGTTAATTCGTAGGTAAAGTTCGAAGTGTGGGGACTAATTACGACGCTTGCAGTAAATTACGTATGCAAGCACTCCGGATGTTTGCAAATGTGCTTTTCGAAGAACACAGAATTTACTCCACTGCTCTGGAAGAACAGGGAAGGCCACCCATATCACTTTCAGCAAAAAAAAAAAAAAGAAGTAGAAATTTGAAGGTGGTAGACTATGACTAATGTCTGTCAAAGTAAATTGTGAGTGGATCAATTAATGGCTTTCTAAAATTGCCTTAACGTGTATTGGAAATCATTAAATGTATCCGAGGTTTGAAACAAAACATTTCATACGGCAAACGTTTTCAAGTGTATGATTTAATTACAGGACCTACAACTCTTACTGCAACTTAGCAGCTTCGCTGAAAATAGGGCTGCGATACCGCAAGGTCGCACAGGTCCGCTGCAATTTTGCAACCCTAATAGTTTCCCGCGAATCTCATCTCGTGTACCATCGAAGTATGACAACTGCAAGGAAACTGGCCGCACTCTTGATCGCGTCAGTACTGCGGGACATCTTGTAGCTTCCAGCGTGCTGTTTCTTTTAACACAGCAGCAATTCTCTTGCGCGCTCGGTCGCGCCAAGATGTCGCAACCACATGCATGTTTAACACCATCGGAGGATTTCAAGCAAAATCCTCAACCATCATCAACCATGCAACGCGGTCAATTGCTTTTTCGTTAGAGCAAAACTTCCAGTATTTATTTTTTAATTTTTTACATTTGGCTTTTTCTTTCCGTTCAATGAAAATACTTCATCGTTTTTATATACAATGACATATGAGCAGCAGAAAACAGTTCTCAGAGTAAGTAGACGTTTGTACAGAACTGAGCTACGGCCCACTGCTTGCTTTTGAGTGCCTACAGATAAACTTGGCAAAAAGATGAAGCAATGAACGTCTAAAGCCCTAACAGGCGCCAGCATATGCGCAGCTCCCATACGGATGCAACAAGGAGCATGCGTACTTAAACTTTCCGTTTGTAACGCTGCACAGAACAATGAACCTGCCAAATACACTTCATTAAGAAAGCGTGCTTCGCAGTCCAACCATAAGCAATGAAACCAACAAATTTACCCCTTTCTAGCCAGTTTGCTGGCGTTGCCGCGAAGCCTTTTACTTAACGTCCGATGTGCTTTACTATAGAGGTAGCTCACATCTTCGCAACTTACCTTTCTTTAGTAACCTGTTTGTTTGGATGCAGTTTTTTTTTTTATGCGTCCTTGGTTTTCTCTGTGCTGTTGTGTTTTGAGGCATACGCTTTGTACGGTTCCCTTGAGACGTTGTCTAGACATCCTGATTAGCATGCCGTAGGGGTGCCAACGCTATCGCGCCTCGGTGAGTGCCTCCGCATCTTCGAGCGATCTTTTATCTCTCACGTCAGGAACACAGCTCATCTATCACTCGTGAGTTTCGTAAACTTTCCTCGAGGGCTTGAATGGGACTAGGGGGACACGTTAGCGCTCACGCTAAAGTAAAAACGTAAAGGAAAAAATATACAGCAAAAATGAATGACTAATGAATTGAGTTTCGCGTCCCTAAAGCGTTATCTTAGGTGTTTCTGTATACCGAATAGACGGCAAATGTGCAAAAGCACACGGTCATTATAGCAAGGCCACATGCCTTGTAAGCATAGCTATGCCTGCCACAAATGGAGAGCTTTCTCTATACAATATATATATATTTATGTAAAGTTAGTTGGCGTAGTCCCGCAACACTCTTATCTAGCATTATCTACTATAAATATTGCCCCGCTATTTACCTCACTTACTTATAGGGATTATCGAATGGGCTGTATTAAACTTGCGTTTTTCCTTTCCTTGGGTTTTAGTTTCTTTCAAATAAGCTTGCCTATGGATACTGTGCGTTTTTAAATAAACTTCCTTAAACGGGGGGTGTACAACAAGTAACCTGTTCAGTTTTTCTCGCCACCTGACGACACAACCACCAGCTCACCGCCAGAGTTGAAATTCATGATCACTTGAAGCAGCCGCCAAGCAGATTTCGTGACGAATTCCACCGCCGAACGTGTCACATCATCTCGTATCTTCCCTCAGCAGCAAGGCAAGAAAGCAAAACAAAAATATAAAAAATTGGAAAGCCATTCCACTTTGTCAAAGTGGAAACCAGCGAAGCTGTAGCACATCACGCAGGTTTAGACAAGGGTACATGTATTAATTTTCATCATTTAGTAATGGTAGTGACGATAGATTTGTCATTACTGTGATATACATTGATTGGTTCGGCTACAACCCTAGACAAATTCTTGGCCAAAGTTAAACCCACCGGACCTTTGTTGAGTAGTTGAGCGACTTGGATGGCTGTGGTACTTCAAACCAAGCTCTTCTAGCACAACCCGAGTAGAGCATTTCTTGTCTCGTTTCGAAACGTCCACATTGAAGTCTCTAGAGATGATCGCAGAGGTAGTCTGATCACGGCTGACCCGTGCAGCGTGTGTGGTGATGAACGTCTTGACATCACGCATGGGTGTGGCTTGAGATATGCACAGTGGATGTCACAATTTCGTCTTTCGCATGTACATCACAGACATTCGCACAGTCCATGGCCTTGTCTTCTTACTAGTCAAGGGTGTATGGCCTAATCAAAGTTAGCGCCTTTGGAATAAGTGTGCGAGCACTATAACTTGGGGGGCACTGTTTCTGAGGTTTTATTTTTCAGTGAATTTTTGGTAGGTCTCCGTCAGGCTGTCGAACCTTTCTTGTTTGCTTGGATTTCCGGTGACGTATAGAATAAATAAATACAGAAGGAAGTACGCACTGGCTCATTCACAACACACTTGACAAACATACAATGGGTCGCTCGAATAAGCAATTTCCGACTTTCAGGAGAAGCTCAAGCAGTTTACCAGACGCTAAAAACTTGGTACTAGCCCACAAACAGTATCTCCGACAAAAAAAAAAGAGCATTCTAAATATTAAGCTGTAGGAAGAACATACTATATTTTACTGTTTTGCATCGTTTTTGCTATTGTATGAGTGCGTTAAAAAGCTTGGGACACTCACACCCAAAAGTCCGAGCGTCTCAACCGTTATGCGTGTTTCAGTTGTTTACAGCATAGCGGGATAACAAAAATGCAAATGTCGTCAAAAACCATACGTATTGCAAAGTTGTTGGAGCTTCCGCGAAGGGTGCGTCGGGGCCGCTTTCCCTTTTCACCTTTTATTACGCCATGGCTAGTATCCCTCGCGCAACGTGTACCCTCAGGAGCATCAGCGCACAGAACCATTTGTCTCTGTTAAAGCTCGCTCCGGTGATCTTTCGCCTCAAGAAAGTTACTAAGTGATCTTGCAAGCTTCTGCACTGAATACAGTCTAACACGTGCAGGCTTTCTTGGCTTTCCATTCATGAAGCCTCTTATTCTATGAAACTTGTAGTTAACGCTTGTCCAACCCCCTCACGATGGGTCCCCTTCGATTCCTATAAGATATAATTACATGTATCTTCTCTCCACGCAAAAAAAAAATATCTAAAGAAGCAAACACATCGACAGACAGAAAAAATTAACATACGGCGCGGTGTCTTCACCAGCATAATGACATTCGTCTGCTCTACCTCACCACCCTCCAGAAAAAATAAAACCGACACAATTTTTAGCGCAGGTACTGGAGGGGAAAATTGAAGATGGTCGGACATGATTGCAGGGGAGAGGAAGGGGCAAATGACTTCGCAGGCTGACCGGACATCACATCAGCATAACCCTCCGCCGCCCGCGTACATTGGAGTAATCGTAGTACTTGTTGTTGATCCTGTTCTTTTTGTAGGTAGTTCAAACCTGCCGTGTTGTTGCTCCTTCTTCATCTCTCCTTGTCGGGCTGCCTCTCCTGATTAGTTTGGCTGGCGAGATGCGCGGCTCTTGCGTCTCGACTACAATCCAAGGAGCGTAGGGGAACGCTCTGCGGTGACCTCCGCTGGCTAGACGAGGTTAACGAGAGCTGCCTTACGGCTAGTCACACCAATAAGAATCTCTCCGTGTGTGCGAGAAGACTAGACGAAGCATCCCTGTAGCCGACGAAAGTGTAATGAAAGGAAGAAGATTCTGCCTTTTACAGTCTAGCCAGCTAGACAACCAACGCTTTCTTTGGCGCTTTGTCAGGCTAGGAAATTTAGTTCGATTTCTTGCTCCAATTAAGTGTTAGTTGATTTGGTTTCCTTTACCGGCTCAGCGAGCAAACCTTTGAAAGGCTTTTCAATTATCCTGAATTTATAAGCGCGCTCTAAGTCTAGACATCAAGGTATTGTGGTGTTTTTCTTCCGGCTAAGGAAATGGGCTCGTCCTTTTCTTTTTAACTAGGTCATGTCCGATGATACATTCTTTAGATCGTTTCTGACTTCCAATCTTAATAGAAAATCGAAAATCATGTTTTCTCATGTCCTGGGCCAATGGCCCAAATTTTGTGTCCGTTCTTTTCTATTTGCCACTCCATACTGGCACATGAGCTTTAGGACGATAAAAGGGAATGTTTTTATCTCGTACGATCCGCACTAATTATTTCCACGGGTGGTATTTTTGATCAACGAAGACAACTCGCGGCATAGCTCTCTTTATTTTCTGTTTCGAATGTAATGCTTGTCAATGTCTAATAGGTTTTCACGCTTTTTCCATTCTCGTAACGATGGGTTTCCTAAACTGTTATTCAAGCCTAAAGAATTACCTAAAATTGAAACATTGAAAAATATTTGAAAACAGCTTTCTGTGAATAATCTCGGCCTATTGTCGTATAAACAAATCTAGAGAGCTCTACATATATCAACGCTAGTCGGAAGTGCCTCAACTGATAGCGCCTGGCACAACAAAGGCTTACTCTGGGGAAACAGGCTCACTCGCCATTGTCGCCTATGTCGACATAAGGTTATTTCTGGTGACTTTGAAATTGTTAAGTCCTCTGTTTGACGTATCGCATTTGAAATAACTTCCAAGGCAATTAAGCTTAGCAAAGGTGTTTTCCCAATCGGAAACTACTCACTTCCCCACTGATGTTAGTGATACTTTATTGTTGTGACTATTCCGCTGGTATTGCAGCTCAATTTTTGGAGAAAGTCAATTTCTATATTCATGCAGCAGTTCTTAAATGCTGCTGGCAGGATTAGTAATTCCCACATAGATTCAAGAACTTCAAACTGCAACTGACTGGCGTCGGCACGTTTCATCAAGAGTTGTGTTTTCAGGTTACGACAGTACTGTGAAGACTTAATGGGCTCCATGAAACACAATAGTACGGGAGAGACGAGGAGACCAGTGGCTCCTGTTCAGCCGGCAAGTGTCGCCAGATGCAAGTTTGTTTGTGCGCATTACTTCATCGGCACCCACCTCTTATAATGATAGCTACACGCTCACCGGCGCTAGTTGAAGATCCTCACTGAAAAAAGAGCCTTCTTGGAGCACAAACGTGAAGGTATAACCAGTCGCATAGTTACATACAGAAACCCCGGGCACGGTAGCTGTTACGCTGCTCACACAAGATTACCAGGGAATGTGTCGCTCATAGTTCTGCGGCACCTCTCTTTAAGATCCTTCTGTACAGCTTGTTTATCATCAAGGAGTAGCGTCAGCTCACAGTGAACAACTTCTCGGTTCAAATTCATGTACAAAACAGAAATGATCTCAGGAGGCTGGACGGATTTCAGTGAAACTTGCTGCACTTCACACGGAAAGTTATGTAAGCAGCTTTAGTCAATAAAATTATGATGCAGGCTCTAATAATTTTTACGAAAATGGCCTGAGCGCAGTATGTTTCAAGAATATGGAAGCCTGGAGTTAACAAATTTGCAGCTCTGCAGCAGAAGCAGATGTCGCAGTTATGTGAACTGAATCGGTTAAAGTCACTAAAGCGGGCAAACTTGGGGCGCTATAACGTAAAACTATTCTAAACTTTTCTATTCCAATTCTGCAATCAGCCCTACGCGATTGGTTAAAAACTTTCTTGGACCCCCTCCCCCCCTCCCCCCCCCTTTGCCTGGCTGTCACGGGACGTCGCGAAAACCGCGATAGCTCCCCATCTGATATGACGCGTGCACACTGATTATGTATTATTTGACCGAAGAAAAGCAAGATAGTTATTTCTGATTCGACGCCTTTTCGCCATTAGCACTCGGCTATTGGTCAAAAGTTTTAGGGCTGCACCCACTTCACCTGCCTGTCACGCGACGTCACAAAACCACAATAACTCAGCCCGTCAAAGTGACGTGTACGCGTTACAGATGCAATAATATGCCGAACAAAACTGAGTTTTCTTCTGAATAGCTGCAGGCTGCCCCGTTCCGAAAGGAATAAAAGATGGCTGCCGCCGATCGTCCCGGCAATGGCTACTCGCACCTACCGGAAAGCATGGGTCTATTAGCCTATAATAAAACTTTTTGCGTGGCCGCGTAACGATCTCGAGCACTTTCGGTACGTTTAGGACCTCTTTCTGCCAACTCTATTTAGCTGAGGATTCATTTTAGCGTCATTCTTAAGCTTTCGTTGCATGCCACCGCGATATTCGACCAGCCACCGCGAGCTAACTAAGGGAAAGCAGACCAATCGCGGACGCCAGCACCGCCCTCTTCGTCCAGTTATCAATTTTCAGTGCAGTGGCTCGGGCCCATCAAATCCCTCTCCCCTTGAGCGTGCTCCTCGCCTCTCGTCAGCCAGTTAGATAAAACAAGCCACTCTGCGTAGGCAATGTTATTCGTTTCTGAAGCAAACAAAAGTGACCTCCTATGAACGAGGAGACCGTTTGATTGGTCTGTTCAGACTACCCTGCGGGTGACCGCCTGATGCTTGCGTCGGCGGTTACGCAAATTTGACGTCAGTAGATTGGAATAAAAACATTTTGGAATATTTTTTACGTTATAGCGCCCTTGGGTGATGGGCTTACAATTCATGTCAAAGTGTTTGAGTTATTTCGAGGGTTTCGCAATAACCTTGCTCACAAACAAGTGGTGCGTTTGAAAGCGGTGTATAGTGTATCAATTTTGTGCGCATCAGATGTTCTAACTGCTGCACGTGACAAGTATGCGATATCGTTATTTTTTGAGGAGTTCTAAAATTGAGAACACCACACTTCATTAGTTTTTTTCGATTGTGCTGTTTCCAGCTATATTTGTGAACATACTGATGACCTAAACGAAGATGTAATTGGTAGGCTCACTTGATTTCAATTGCTTCTTTTAAATGGTGTAAACGTAATACGTCTGGTGCAATGAATCCCAAGTAGAATAATTTCTATATTTTAGTTTATTTAGACGGGTAGCTAGGTAGTGTAAAATTGCCTGTATCTTTGCTTATCGCCATGTTTAATTGCAAAAGAAATCGTTTTTCCTACGCATTGCCGAACGCTCGAGAAAAGAAAACGAATCAGAAATACTATCGCAATCCGCAGTTTAGCTATAATTTGCTGGCTGCAAGACGCAGGCAGAAATTATAAGCTTGAGCAAGCTACAGTTAGCTTGTCTTGCTACGAAAGACATTTGCCTGGCGAACACTCTACTTGACGGCGACGTTAACCAAACAGAAGCTGAAATATGCATAAAAGTGAAGCTTTCTTGCCAACTTTACCAGGTTTCGCGTAGCTGTTTGGCTGCTCTGTGCTTGGTGCCGTTGGTTGTTGACACTCTAAAGCATACCAACTGGTTAATAGAAGGGTGAATTTTGTTTTCCCAATTCCTTGGTATGCTTTATTTTTTTTCTGCCATGAAGTACGTTACTCTGGGAGTGCGCCCATTCCTGGCCAAACCTCCAGAATGGGTACGTCTCTCTTCGACAGAAGAGGTACACAATTGGTAAATGTTGTTTGATACCTGTCGTACCTTTCTTGGCAGACATCTGTTATCAGCATTCTTTCTTGAACAGGCATCAAACACCGCCTTCACCTTATAACATCACTGCGTGCAAGTCTTGCACTGCATCCGCATGAATTTGCGGATATGGCTAACACAACCGATTCAAGCTTGTGTTTTTGACAGACCGCCAGCTCTTCCTTTTGTCAGGCGAGAACGGTTCCCTTCTATCGATCAACTTAAGTAGTAGACAGTTTTAGTTTAACGTTGACGTAATAGCAGGGTTAAAAGAAATAGCGCTACCGTTCCGGAAACAAAATTTGCAGAAAGCGAGTTTTAGTATAGCGTGGTAGCGTAGTATACGTGCGAGACGCTATTGAATTACACTTTGAATTTCGCGTACATAGTGCACGTAATTAATTTTATCTGTGTGTGCGTCCGGAAAGTGCGAGAGAGCGCAACAGTAGCCAGAAGCGCGTTATATTTGTGGTTTCAATGTCCGTCGATGCGCGCCGAATCAGTGCAAGCAGTACAAGCTTTCCAGCGTAGCTCCCGAAATGTTCCATCTCAGAGGCCATAGGACGTCGTCACACCTATCTCCCGTTTTTAACGATAGATAGCGGCGGCATCTCGGTTTCTCGCGTTAGGTTTTGACGCATTCGAAACAAGAGGCCTTCTCGAAAACTCTTCAACATTATACAGAATGCTGTGTTCACGAAGCGACCTGAGACTAAGCGAAGCCGGTTCATACAGTCATTCGCTACAATCGAAGTGAATTCTACAAAAACAACGGCAAATTCATTTGGAAGCGGGCGGCGATGACCACCGCCATGTTTTACGCAAGCTACGTAAACCACGCGAAGACTTCAAATCTGAGAAGTAGCTTGCGTAGGCTAAACGGTATGGGCAGCTTAGCGTTCTGCGCATGCGCATTTTGATCCTGCCATTCCGCTGAGCGTGCTATTATGCTGAACACGCTAACTGAAGCTGCCTAGTTATAAAACCCATTACCGACATTTTTCCGTTGCCTGTTGAGGTCAGATTTCAAAAAGCCCTTTCTCACATGAGGCACCCCTTCTTGCCCTACGTGCTATACTTCAATACACGCCAGCAACATACGGCCGAAAACATGTATATAGTAAAGGGAGCGTACCTAAATAAAGACAGCGAGAATATGCGAGATCAGCAGTGGCGTCAGCTAGTCTTTCGGGAAACAGTGAGCTTCAGAGCAGAACCATCGGACGCTAAGCAACGGCACTGCTCTATAAGCTTAAACACACACGCCTGCAATTCGTGCTGCAACAACTTTTATTTGTCTTTTCTTAGCCATCTAGGCATTTTTTACTGGCATTCCGCTCGGAAGCGGGACGTGACGCTTATCGACTGGCGCTCGACTGACGGTCGGCGTGTGGGGTCACTCAACGGGTATACGGCCGGCTCATAAATTTGGTTAAAATGGGCTGTCGGCAGCAGTTGTGCTACGTGTGTATGGAAGCAACATGCGTCGTCCTTGTCGATACTGGCTTCTGCAACTGTGTTTTGTTTTGGTTTGTCTTGTTTTAAGGGGGAGTGGGGCTTGTCCAGGCGCTGGGATACAGCTTTTATCCACTATTTTTCGTCACTCGCCCACATATTGACGTGTACCGATATGGTGAAAGCAATCTTTAAAACTATTGGTAGCGGTAAAAGACACGAACACGCGGTGAGACGACGACACGACAACGAGGAAACGCTTCGATGAAGCGTTCCCTCGTCGTCGTGTCGTATTTTCACCGCGTGTTCGTCTCTTTTAGCGCTACCATCAATTTTAAAGAATGCATCACCAATTAGCCCGAAACTAAGTTTCATTCGTGAAAACAAATTTTACTCAACTCAGCTATCATCAAAGAGCGTTACAAGGTTAAGCTAGATAGTTCAGCATATAGGTTTTGCATAAAGGAAAAAACACAGATAGACCGTCGTTGTGTGCGTTAGTCTATCTGTGTGTCGTCGTTTCGCAACTTTACCTGGACAAGGATTATGACTTCCGAGCAACTATCTCCCCTGCAGCTTTTTACCAGCTTCTCTAACCTAAGTACTAACACGCAAGAAAACTAGGAGGGCATTTTTATTGCTTTTCATTCAATGTTCTCAGTCCTATGTTTGTTAGGTCGAGGTGAAACGTTTCATTCGTCAAAAAAAGCACCTGCTATAGTTCGCATCTTCAGACAGCAATATATGTGTGCATATATTCTATGCTTAAGACGGAGTGTTGTACAGCACACACAGCTACTCGTCAGAGCAGTAGTCATGTTCTTACGAACACTACATTTTGATTATTTCGTGTCTCCTGATGCTTGCCATGTGCGCCTATATGAAGGTACGCGTCTGTGATTTACGGCTGGCCCAGCCGCGTCCAGTCGGTGGTGCGATCACGCGGGCTTATAAACGATGTAAATATACTTGCCACCATCGACCTTCTTCCTTTGACAAAATTCGCGAAAGAAATTATTGAGATCATGAATTCTAGAATCGAAGCTGAGCTCGTTGATTCATCTTCTAACCGTAATGTTATTTAATGGAAGACACACAAAGTGGAAGTCGCGATGAGACAGTGGGCAATTTACTACAGCAATGTTGGTATTAGCTCAATAGCGTTACTATGCTCAATGTGCCGATATAGGAGAGGTTACCTTGCTTTACTATAGATGCAACATATTCTAGACCTGCATTGTTGTTTTTCTCCATCGTTTACTCATCAAATTTGGAGGCGTAAGCAGAGTCCCTACAATAAAAAGTGAGATGCGTTCTGGTGGACAATAGTTGTGCACTGATGGCCGTTTCCCTCTGTTTTGCGCAATCTCAAAACAACGGTCAGGCATATGGAAATACGATGTTCGAAAGAATCGCGGTACAAATGAGCCAGGATACAACGAACACCTCTTTTGCACAAAACGCGTTCGTTATACTAGAACTTTGTTATAGCTAGACTTGCCCGTCAAGGCTGCTCATAAAAAGCTGACCCGCCGTGGTTGCTCAGTGGCTATGGTGTTCGGCTGCTGAGCACGAGGTCGCGGGATCTAATCCCGGTCATGGCGGCCGCATTTTTATGGGGGCGAAATGCGAAAGCACCCGTGTAGTTAGATTTAGGTGCACGTTAAAGAACCCCAGGGGCTCAAACTTTCCGGAGTCTTCTACTGCGGCGTGCCTCATAATCGGAAAGTGGTTTTGGCACGAAAAACCCCATTATTTAATTTGTAATAAAAAGCTGGATGAGGCTCAGAAGAGACGTTTTATTTCCATAAAGGAAGAATGCGGCGCTAACTAGCAGAAATATGTGGTCGATGTCGCTGCCAATAGCGCCCACCTGATAACGACTCTTTGTTAGTTTGCCAATCTGTCTATTGGATCGTAGGTCAATACCCTTGCCTATACAAGATTTTTGAGTGGCATTAGGAACTTCCAAAGATGTCCGAATTGAGGCTCCTGAGGACGGAGCTTGGAGATAACAGAATTACTGATGATATCCTTAGAGACTGAAGGTCACTTTTCACATTTCTTTAACAAGTGCTTATTAAGGATGCTGTACAAGCCATTTCCAAGACAATTTCGTACCGTTCGCGAGTTCTTGAAGAGACGCATCTTCAGGGCTCATGTCAGTTGCTTTTAATTTCTTTGAAGTTAATTATTTTTCCTGCATTGTAAACCACGTGCCAACCAACGGGAACATGGTACCGCGGACTGTAACGTCAACAATAACCTTCGTTCGCAACCTTAAAACAGCCTGTTTCGCCCTACACGGAGGTGTCGACTGTTCGCAAAAAAAGAAAGGAGTGAAAGGTAACACTTACCACAGGAGCGTCCTTGTGTGACGTCTAAGCAGCGGCAGCGTACCTCCATGGGTCATTAAAAAATAGAGAAACAACAAACAATTAATGATGTGCGCCCCACTGCGCTTATCGACTGCACTCCTCGGAAAGGCGCGGTAATTGCGTCACGCCGCGTGGTATCACTCACCTGCGTCATCTAGACTGTGTCGCGCAACGCTTCATTCCGTTCGTTGTAACCGAACTGGGCTGCAAACTGGGTTGTTGTAAGGAACCAGGTTGCTCATAAACTCTTCGAGAAACGTATAAGTTATCAGTAACCCTTCGTTTAATAAATTGCAGCCCTATTTGGGTCGGATTCTTAGATGAATGACCGCTCGACGTTGCTTAAGGCAGCGCAGTAGCGCGATCGAAAAAACAGCGTACCCTTGCAGTCTAGGTGAACACCTCTTCGTAGTGCACATCCCTGTTGCATACCTCTAGAGGAGAATAAAGGCTTTCATTGCAGGCTGGGGCACTTAAAACGCCAGGAGTTACATTGCGCGCGGTAGGCGAATGACACAAAGATTGCTTGAGCATTAAGAAAAAGAAAGAGGACAAGGCTCTATTATGTTTAACGGGACACGCCGGCTAAGTAATGCTATCTGGCGTTTTTCTGTCAGGGCGCCGTGCCTAAGATTTGCGCCTAATTATGTCTTCCCATAATTAAAGGAAACATAATCGGTGATAGACCGCGGCTGCCCTTTCGCGTGTTCGCTGCGTTCGGTAAGGATGTCAACACTGACGCGGAGTATATGCATAAGTCGAGCGTCCTGTGATTTTGCGCGAACACTATTAGCATTATACATTGGCAACATCGGTTACGAAACTTAGTGAACTTACTCATAATATTTTCCAGGCTATAGATGTATGTGACCAAACTCATGCAATATTATAGATTTATCGAAAGCATTTGACACTGGTACACAATCTAAACTGTTGCAAAAGCGCTCCGCTATCCCGCAAAACCATGCATTGGTTAGGTGGATTGGTTGTTTTCTGTCTGATCTGTCTCAATAGGCGGTGGTCAAATCTTTCCAATCCTGTATTTCCTGTATAACATTTGGCGTGCCTCAAGGCTCAATCTTGGGTCAGTTTCTCTTTTTAATTTATATAAGTTTTTTACCGCATTACATTACCGTTGATGATTGTGTTCTGTACCATACAATTGGAACTCCTAATGAACACATCCTTAACGATTCATTTGCATCGTTTCGCTTATGCTGTGAGACTTGGCAGATATAAAAGAACTTCTGAAAATCTGGTTTCAAGTCATTTACAAAGCGGCATTTCCCTTGTTTCACAAATTCATTTAACGCCTCTCCACTAGAAATTGTATCGCAATATGAATATATTGCTCTTTTATTCCCGAAGGGTTTGTCTTAGTCCCATCAGATTAAACAGATGTTTAATGTCCGCGCGCTTATAAAGCTAGAACACCGGCAACATTAGGTTAGGTAGGCCGCTGTTAATACTAGTTCTTCCAGTAATCGAGTATGGCTCGATCGTATGGAGCCCATGCAACAAAAAAAATCTGATATCGACAAAATTGAGTCTGTCCGGAAGAAAGGTGTGTGCTTAATTTATTTCTGCTACGACAGATAATTTCTAAGCCATTCCCCTCTTCACAATCTTCAGCATGCCACTTTCTCTTCCCGACGCCAAGTCGGGCTGTTGGATGTTTTTTTTTTCATGCACTTATTAACTCTCCACAATTTCCTTTACTTAGGGCTACTTTACACCCCATAGACCTCCACCCACCAGCCACCATCGTGAGTATATGTCTCCTTCTTCTCACCACACCGATGAGTTTAAGTACAGTGTTTTTTGTCCGAACTCTAGAGCTGTGGAATGCTCGTTGTTGAAGAATCGTTGTCCAGTAGCTCTGTCCGTCATGTAGGTCCGGCCCAACTTGTGCGTTGGGCCGGACCACTCGTCGCCGTTAGATGTCGGCCGGCCTGTTTCCCTGCCAAGCGCAGGGACGCCGACAGTGACGAGAGTCATTTCCAAAACGGCGGTGGTAGTATCGAACGCCAGACGTTGTAGTTGATGTTTCATTTCGGGTGCCCGTGCGTCTTGCTTTGCTGGAACAACGGCTGCGTGGGCAACGAGATGACGTGCGGCGATGTTCCGCTCCACAGATGATGCGTTACAGGCGCTCACACAAGGCGTCGAGCGGATATTGCGCTGCTGAAGAGTAAGGAAGGGTTTGCAGGGCGGTTGTATTGTCACCCGGAGACGATGCCGTCGCTGTAATGGTTGGGGTGGTTACTTCCATGACTTTGTTGGCCAAAGCGGCAAGTCCGGTAAGATCCATGATAGAGGCTGTCACCAGGACCATCTGCACTTTAGCCGGGAGTCGTTGCAAAAACAATTCGCGCACCAGCGCGTCGTCGACGGATCTCGCGTTGTTTCCGAGCAGTTGCCACATTCTGCGAAGAAGTTGACTAGGGCGTCTGTCGACGAGTTCTTCAGCGGACCGAAGCTGCTGGATGCGAGAACGCTGCGAAGCTGCTGTGCGCTGTAGCAGGGCTGCCTTGAGATCGTCATAGCGGCGGTAGACAATCGGGAGTTCAACAAATCTGCTACTTCATCAATGGCGGCGGGCGAGAGCGCTGCAGCGGCGTAATGAAACTTTGAGGCTTGAAAGCGGATACCAGCGACTTGAAATTGCGATTTGGCCTGAAGAAACCGCACCGCAGGATGCTGGTCCCATTATTGGGGGAGGCGGATAGCGATGGCCGAACAGGAGGGCTCAGCCGCGTTCCTCGGAAGGGTTCTGACCATGAGCTCTCGTAGCGTTGGTCTGGGCCATGGTCGTCTCTACCACAGTAGGGTATGGCAGTATCACGTCTGCGGTCGCGAAACATTGGTGACGAGGGACACGTAGACCGGTAAAGTCTCTAGCTCTCGCGGGAGAGAAAAAACCGACATTGCTCTCTTAGCGTAGCATTTTTTATTCCCTTTAGGAACGCTAGCCCTTGCTGGAGTGTGCCAGCCGCTCGTGTCTCGTGTAGACGCGAGCGTCTACGTAATTGTCACGCGACGCCGATGCTGCTGCCGCTACACGTTAAAACATCATCGCAATATAAAATAAATGGCAGCAGCTGCACATGCACGTTGTTCAGATTCAAGTGCTACCAATATGCGTAAAGTAAATGTCCCTAATACTGGACATGTTTAGCACTAGCAGGTTATCATCCACGTGTCGGAAATATGCTAGAGTTGAAAAAATGCAGAGGTCACCGTCACACGTCGGAACATCCGTGACGCATATTTGTAGCCTAATAAATTACGTAGCATTCTGGAGCGCCCAAAATTTGTAGACGCCAACAGAAGGGAGTATGGTAAGGCGAAGAATAATGAAAGCCAAAGGTCTTCCATGTGCTATTTTTGGCCGAGAGTAGGCAGCTTTATATCGTTATACACGAGACCAACAGTGTCCAGGAACAGGCACCCACACACATGCACACACAAAACACAAACACACGCATTCACGCAAGGCCAGTAAATACCTTTGGCTGTGCTTTGCTGATTTTCTTTGGATGATTTCCAAAAGAACTTCAGAATTCCACTCCGAGTCTTGTGTTCCAATTTAGTCGCCAATAAACGAATCCCGCGGTCCATGACTAAAATTAATTTTTGGACGTGCCCTGTCACGCTATGCCCCGTTTTGAGCTTGCTTGATGAATTGACGGCCTCCGTAGAGCATACACTGCTTCTCATTTAAATGCAGTGCTTTTGCACGAGCGGTCCTAAATTCATTTCACGCACCGATACAACTTTTGTACTGGTATACAGATAATTGTGTTCGTCGTAAATTACAGTGGCTAATTACACTAGGCAAAGTTTAGAGACATGTGAACACGATCGTCTGCCACAGTGGCCTCTGGCAGAGGTCCGAGTTCAGATAGAAACACTGCGGAAGATAGAAAAGCTCCATGAACACGGTGCCATAAATCACAAAAATTCGCCACTGGTGGCAATGTTCTGGAGACTCTCTATAGGCTTGAAGGAAAAGGACTAACACTGTTTATTCAGTCTTTCTCAGAATAACATCAGAAAAAACTGCTTTTAAGTCATCGCATGTTTCCACATTAAGTTGAAGAGATGTGGACGTTTTAAGTTCAGTATAACCCGCCGTGGTTGCTTAGTGGCCATGGTGTTGGCCTACTAAGCACGAGGTCGCTGGATCGAATCCCGGCCACGGCGGCCACATTTTTATGGGGGTGAAATGCGAAAACGCCTGCGTTCTTAAATTTAGGTGCAAATTAAAGAACCCAAGTTGTACAATTTTCCGGAGTCCCCCACTACGGCGAGCCTCATAATCAGAAAGTTGTTTTTGCACGTAAAACCCCATAATTTTGTAAAGTTCAGTATAGGTTTCTAGATTTCATCAGTTGATTTAGTCTATTTTCAGCTTTCTTTTGCATTATACTAAGACCAAGTGTAGCCTCCCCTTTTTGCGTGTGTGCATGTGTTTCTGCCTAATCACCTGATATAAGTCAAACTGCCGGCTTCCGCGCAATAGCAGGTGGACTTGTTTGTCCCAAGTGGGATGTTTCCGACAACCAATAGTTAATACGCAGCCACGTCGAGTAATCCACGCTTGATTATAGTCAGAGTCGGTTTCTGGTGAATTAACCTAGTATTCAACTTGCAGAAGAACGACAAAGATATCCCTGCAGGTTGGTTTGTTAACTTATGAATCATTCGCAGACGAGATAAAATAGCAACAGTATATCTAGCCACTATAAATTGCACATGGAACGAAGGGGGAAACACACACTTCAGCAGTGCCGTAAGTTGTGAACAGAGGCCGTTGAGAAATATTGTGCTCACTTTCCGCTTAGCTCACTTCTTGGACAAGCCCATTCATCACGCAGTGCTGCTAACTTGACCTTGGATCCTTTTGCTCACTTGTTTTCTCTTATTCCAGTAGCGACAGAGCTCAGAAGGCAAACATTTTGTCTGTGTTGGTTCTCTAGCTGATTCCACTTTTTTGCTTTAACATGCATAATAGGAAAACATTGTTCTGTGATTCCTATGTTTTGTGCATTTACACGCGTATAGTAGGAGGAAGTAGAAAGTTAAGTATCAAGAATGGGGTCGGGCAATGAAACACTATCTCTCCAATGCTATTCACTGCGCGCTTAGAACTATTCCAACTGTTGTACTGGGAAAGCTTAGGAGGGAAGATAAACGGTGAATTTATCAGCTACCTTCGGTGTGCATATGACATTGTCCTTTCGACAAGACTCGGGACGAATGATAACAAATGATTGAGGTCCTTAACCTAGAAAGTGTAAGAGTGGGTTGAAGATTAATATGCAGAAGACAAAGATAATGTTGAATCGGCTGGGAAGGTAAAAATATGACAGATGTTGAATAAAGGTGAATTGAATTGAAATTGAGTGGAATAATTCAGGATCAGCAGTCAGCCTCTTTAGTCTGTACATCAGTATTCTTATCTAGGCAAATTACTAACAGGTCATGAGAAGCAAGTTTGAAGAAGAATAAAAATGGGTTCGACTGCATAGGGCAGGCATTCGCAAATCCTGACAAGGAGCATGTTACTGTCGTTCAATATGTGTCATTCCATTCTACCGGTGTTAACATGTGGGACAGAAACTTGTAGATTAATAAAGAAACTCGAGAACAAGTTAACTAGCGCACAAAGAGTGATGGGAAAAAAATGCTGCAGGTAGCGTTAAGAGACAGGAAGAGAGCCGCGAGCATCAGATAGCAAACTGAGATAGCCGACATCCTAGGAGACTTTAAGGGGAAAAAATGGACCTAGGCAAGCAATGCATTGTGTAGGGTAGATAATTGGTAGAGAATTGGAGTTAGAGAATATGTACCTAGGGTAGGGAGGCGCTGTCGAAAACGGCAGAAAACTTGATGGGATGATGACATTAGGAAATTTGCAGGCGCAAGTTCGAATTACCTACCGGAAAACAGGGCTAACTAAAAATTGCAGGGAGCGGTCGTCGTCCTGCAGTTCACTTATAGTGAGGCTGCTGCTTCTGGTGATGATGAATAGGACCACGTCGCTATATCCCTCTTCCTCGGTAAACGTGGCTCTTCTTAAACCAGAAACAACTCAAAGTTTAACAAGTGGAATTTTTTTTCTTATTGTCATTGGCATAGTAAATAACGACGTTAATAATTGCGCAGTAATTAACATCGTGCATTTATTAGAGGTGCGGGCGCTACCTCGACACGCGGTTTCATAACATCGAACCTTTATGCCCGCCGCGCTATTCTTGAGAGTCGAAACCTGTGTGAAGAAAAGTTCTGCCATGAGTGCTGGTTGGCGACGCAGCCGGTTCCCGGCAAAACGCGTCACGTGTTCCTCGCAGCATCAACCAGCCGCCACGACCTTCTTCGCGCAGTGCACTGGCTCCACGGCCGTATAGAACCACCATTTGTCAAGGAGCACGCGGGGTGCCCGCTATGAATACTCAAGCAAGCGGTCGATAGAACGGCACGCTTGTGTTATGCATATGAGCACTTAGCGCGTTTCGAAAGCGCGAGCGTACGCCAGCAAGCGGGAACCTTCGAGAAGGAACCACGTGTGATGCACACACACTCCGTGCTCCTCTCCGGATACTTCAGGGCCGCCACTAAACACAGCCAGATAAACGTGATGCGCTGCCGGCTGCAATCAGCTTTTACAAAAGCCGTGCAGCTGCGCCAAGGTTATATCCTGTGCATGCTAGTTAAGCGACAGCTTCCCTGGGCCTTCAAGTGCTCTCCACTTTAGACGCACGTGCCTTCCCATTCCGCTCCAGAGAACGGCAAGCATGAGCCTGCTTCTGATGCTGCTGCAGGTGACGATGATACTAACTTAACAGTAATAGCGACGCAGTATCGCTAGCTTGAAATTAGAAACTATGGGAAGATTGAGTGCCTAGATGTTCTCTGTGTGCATTTCGAGTGAACATAAAGCGGTTACGCCTAAACTACGTTTGAAGTCGGATAGCGTACGTCAACACAAGTCTCGGAGTTTACGAGTGTGTCTAGGAGTCCCGCAAGCTACGTCCAGGCACCTCACTATTGCAGAGGCGGTGGAAGCACTTTTGCTGGAATTCGCAGTCTGGAAACATGCCGACATCTATTCAGAATTTCTGCCCAGGATTCTACGCACCGACTTCTCTCTCTGATGTAGAACCGTCCGACTGCGCAGATACACGCCTCGTTTCAAGAGCATAAGTCACGACTTCCACGATCAGCTTTTTGGCACTCAGACCTCTGCTACCCACCATGGCATTTGCGGGCAGCAAAAATAGAAACGTCAATCGAAAGGCTTAAAAATAAAAGCGACATTTCAACAATAGCGGCAAAACATTTAGCGTTACATCAGCTATTGGACAAGTACCAGGGATCTATTCACGTCTGTACGATCTGTTCTGCAATCAAAGAAAGGGCGACTACAGCTTATGTACAGCATACATACAGGCAGAATACGTTTCTCGACTAA